>NC_038050.1:3496938-3802899 GCF_002211085.1 Panicum hallii | reverse complement strand
ATCAAGAGAGGGAAAATGCCAAATTCATCAGCAATCCTATGCATTACACCAATTTTGTGAGCGCACCTCCAGTGAACCGTACCGTGCAGCCTCAGATAGATGCACAGCAACAATTGCTACCTCCCTTGGTATATCAGTTGCTCTCCCCCAGCATGTTTCCATAGCTTATGAAAAGCTCAAATTTCCTGAGCTAAAACAACCCAGTAGGCGTCCAGCCAACTCCACCAGTGAGGGCTTGTGAGGTTATCCATTCCTGTGCATGAGTTCAGGGGCCAACCCTCGGCGGCCATCCATACGTCCCTGGACACAGCTTAGCCTACGGATCGAGCGACCTAAGGAACGCAGTTTCCCAACGCCGCCCATGCCGAGGCCACACCATTCCATTCGTTCCCTCCAGAGCTGAGGTCTACTAGCAACTAGCATAGCATTTGATGAGTGTAGTGCTAGTGCTAGAATATATATAGGCTACAGCAACGACCGCGGCCGCCTGTAACTAAGGGCCGAGAATCAAATTGTTGTGGGCCTGCAGTTCAGTGGAGATAGCTTCATGGGCCGCCGCTCGGGCCATCATGGGCCTCTTTGCACCGGGCGTGCTGCTGGCATGTATGTAAGAGTTTGCGTGGGCTGGCAAAGAGCACGAGATCGAGGCGGCTACGAGAGCGCTCTCGAGTCTCGACCACGCTTGCGACATGGATGATGCATTGCTGGCTTTTTTTTCTTTTGTAATGATCTTTCTTTTTTTTTCTTTTTTGCGAGTAAGATGTAATGATGTTTCACAAGCTACTCCTATGAAATATATATACATATATACGGGACACTAGTGGATTGATTAAAATCAACGGAGGAGATAGGCGAGCTCTAGCTGCTCTATCCATCTGATGCGCCGTCGTGTTGATCGATTCTGCACGCTCGACGAACCTCGGCGGCAGGAGGCAAGTGACTGGAACACCAAGTCGATGTCTCGCCGAGTATCCCCAGCCATGCGCTGCACAAGCTTGCATATCTTCCCATGCCTCAACACAGTCCTTGAACGGCACTGATCGCGCCAGCGTTGCTGCAGGGCTTGGGAGGTGATATATATCTGTGCATGAGTTGAGCCGCCATTCGGTGCCTATCCGTGCGTCCGTCCTCTCATGTTAGTCGGCAGGAGGCGTGACATGTAGCCTGGCAGGATTGCATTGCCTGCCTGAGAAGAACCTAGGTGCTGTTACAGTCTACGAGCGGCACTGGTCGGAGCTGCGTTGAACAGGCGACAATTTTTTTATTGAACAGGCCCATGGAGCCAGCTTGGCTCCAGAACATGTCTTCCCAGTGCTGCTCATTTCCAACTGAGCCACATTCTTTCCTATCTCCACTCTCAAGTCTCTTGGTAAAAGCTGTCGAAAATAATAGGTCTATTCTAGCATGCATGCATGTTGCCATGGCTCAAGGAGTTGACTGTGAGCGTGCATGTGCAGTGCCCTCGCTGCTGCAAGTGCAAACTTTTATAGGTCCACGGAGGCAAAGTTATGGCCCTGTGGCAATAGCTTCGTGGGCCGTCCGTCGGTTCTCTTAGATTTTTTTTCCCTGGTTGGGCTCATGCAGCCTCGGACGATAGCCCCCATTGACTATTCAACCATTTTCATCGTTTCGTACGGATGCTATGGTGATGCAAATGCTTGCAGGCACCGGGTCGATATGAAATGAAGTGCTCCGACGGAGCTCAGTTCTCGAGTAAGTACACAATGCTTCGATTCACCTGATTTCATTTAGAACGTGCGCCCCTCCACACTTGCAGATAGAGAGATCGTTTTATTAGTTCCATTTCTACTTTCTAGTACCAGCCTCATCCTCCTCTCATGTTTTACCACTTTCATGCATGCAGATTCTTTCTCTGACATCACTTGCACCTTATGAGTATGAATGTGCTACGAAAGAATTACTCAATGCATTTGGAACATTGAGAAATTACTCCACGAATGGCCAAACTCAATGTGAGCATGGCAATTCGTGCAGGGGCAAGCTCCACGCCAAAGCCCTGCAAGTGCAAGTGAGGGTTGAACTGCTGAAGACCACCAGTGACCAGGCAGCAACGCCCCCTCGAGAGAATCAAGATGCTGCTGGAATCCGTGACCAGAACTTGTGCAAGAAGCATTGTACACTAGACAAGCAGCCGGCAGATATACAGGCAATGGAATGCGCTTGACCCGCTAGCTGGGTGCGTTTGTTCAGGCGCTGACCTAGCTTGGTGGCCAATTATGTGGTCAGCACAACAGCATAAACCCTCGAGCTCTGCTCGCCAGAGGCAGGAACACGTTATCCCAATGCCTCTCATTCCCAACTAAGCCACTCACTTTTACGAGCCCCCATGGTAGCAGCTTTTTTTGGAGCGACGACCACGCTACATTATTGCTACCAGGATATAACGGTTTGCTTGACAAATCAGTGACAAATTTCTTTTTTACCGGGAACGATCAAGATGGCAGCGAGCATTTTGTGCACGACATGGACGGCTCACGTTCAACACTCAGGCTAGTCTCAGTGGAGAGTATTATTGCATAGTTACTAAGACTGAAAATTTGGTAACTATGTCAGAGGAGCGTCGCGGTGATAACACTCCTCTCTCATTCTATGAAACTCTCCCTCATCTCTTCTCATAAATGACTCTGCCATGTCAGTAAATTTTACTGACATTTAATGCTTATGAAACTTGTATGACACTTCCATTAAAATTGATCTCATAGACGACACAAATAACCTGATTCGCTTTCAAGAACTACAGTGCAAGCTACAAGTTTGGACTTTGACGACTGTGTTGCTGGGAGAAATAACCAGGCTGTGGAAAATTACTCCTTGGTAGTGGGTTATGATTTCCTGGTGCTGCTCGTTCCGAAGCAAACTGTGGATGCAAATGTCACCTTAACCTCTCTCTTTTTTTAAAGAACCTTAACCTTTACTGAGTGCTTTGGGGGCTGCAGGAACAGGGAAGATAAAGGAGGAGAGCAGAGATAATAAGGAATGGCAAGGAAGCCAAAGGGTCGATGGTACTTATAGGCACAAGTGGATGTATACGCTAGGTGCCTCGATCTTATTCCCCTCTGCTTAACAAGGACGTCTTGTTATCGGGATTGGGTTTGATGTTAACATTAGCTTGACTTGAATTGGCCCCATCTACCCCTTGTGCATTTGCAGTCAGAACTGAACATCTTGCGTGTGAACCGGTTACTATGGCAGAAGGGTTAAACCAGAGAGAGAGAGAGAGCAGCTTTCCGTTAATATCACGTTTCACTCCTTGTCGTTTTGCTCGAGTTGAGGCAGTTAGCTGAACGTAACGGCATCAAGCTGAGGCTCAGCACAATCACTATCAGCATCGGGGACGCCAGTATGTCACAGAATGACCAAGCTCAGCATATCCACCGCCACCGCGGCGTCTTGTGCAGTTGTGCTTGTACGCAGAAGAAAGCTCGTCGGTTGCTGACCCATCCTATATGAAGGTGCTCTTCGGCTCTTGTGTGCTCTGAAGCACGATCACGATTCGCAGCAGCTCACGTAAACTTGGTCGTCAAATATGTTTTCCTGATGCCACTCACTCCTAAGTGATGACGTGCGCAGATGCCTTGCCACATCAAATTTGATCTCAACAAATTGCTTCTTACATTATTGGCCGTGAGCTACTGACCGTGAGAGAAAGGTGAGAGCTAACCTAGCAGGCAAATAAATAGAGAACTCTACAAGCAACCTAGCATATATATTACTTCCCCTGTTTCAAATTGTAGGTTGTTTTGGCACATCTAGATGCATAATTTTTGCTATGTATCTAAATATAATATTATTTATTTAGATGTACAGTAAAAACTATGTATCTAAATTTGCTAAAACGATCTATATTTTGAAATAGAGGGAGTATATATAATGCTCGTATGCTTAGAGCCCACAAATGAGTATGCCGTTTTATTTTTTTGTCATTTTTATTCGTCTTAAGATATTTAAAATGTGAGCCAGTCTAGATAGTCTCATAAATTTGCCCTGCGATATGTATAGCACTCCAAGCAGAACATCTTATCCAGTTGTTTTGGTTGGAGCAAGCAGTAACTCGGTCGCTAGAGTTAGTTGGGCCGTAGTGTAGTCACGAAGAATTGTGGCAAACTGGCATAGACCTCTGACTGTTTTCTCCAGGGGCCGACAGTACCGAATGGTCGTCGGCCTAAACATCTGAACCAACAAGCAGATGAATTAATTGGAAAATTAAACCCCAGCCGTAGATCAGTCCTGCCCATGCAGCTCTACACCATCGATTTCACAATCGGACCATTCCGTAGCTAGTTGCGATCCATTTCTGAGGAACCACAAATCATCAACATCGATCGCCCGGCTGCAGGCACGGCAACTAGCGGACTAGTAGCATCGGACAATAGGTAAGTATCCGTCAGGCTGTAGCCAGGATTCAGCACTGCCTCAAGGGCACAAGGTGAAGACACGGAATGGTAGTCTGCAGAGTACCAAAGTGTTCAGGGTCAAGCGGACTACTCTACTCGGAGCTCGACCACAATTAGTCAGTAAAAAGAAAATAATTAATAGCTTTGTAGCTGTTCTTTTTCTAGATTTAAAGCTAATATGAACTCTAAAGTTACCTAACCAAGCCAACACAGGTATCGTGAGCACCGCGGCTGGGACGCTCTGCAGTCCATGAACGGCTCTTATCGCGCTAGTCTTGCTGCAGGGCTCCAACACGAACCATTGCTGTGCACGAGTTCAGCCGCCAACCCTTTCATTGGTTGGTGCACGAGTCAAGAGACCGGTGACGCGGAACATAGTTTCCCAACGCCCCTCATTCCAAGGCCACACCATTTTGGGTGCCCACAATTGAGGCCTAGCCTATTGCTGGCTTGTTTTTTTCTTTCTTTGAGAGGAAATGCTACTAGTAACTTGTTGGGCGGGCATTTGATCAGGAGAGAGTATATATGGTGACGACCGCGGCAAGCTAGTAATTAATGAGACGATATCTTAAAATTCATTGAGCTGGTGGCATGTGGTGTATTTGCATTGCATGCTGCACGTGTGTGATGACTGGGGCCGCATGGGCCAGGGGTTCGGTGGAGATAACTTCATGGGCCGCTGCTCGGATCTCCAGGTTCGTAATGATTTTTTTTATATTTAATAGTTTCCGTATTTTAAAAATAATCGTCTGGACACGACATACGAGGTTTACCGCCATTTCAAGCCATCTGAAACGGCTATGTATATGTATAGATTTGAAAATTTTTATTCCATACAATTATTTTTAAAATACGGAGATTATTAAATTTAAAAATGAAAAAATCATTGGTAATCATCATTTCAATTCGATTGATAGTACACTTATAGTGGTGCTTGCGAAAATGTGTCGAGGATAGATCCACTGCTAGACTTATGGTATGGATAACTAACAGTTATCCCTGATCGACTGCACTCATGAATTTCTTTTAAATGAAAGGTAGAAGCTCTGCCGCTCAATTAAGACGAAAAAAATTTACTGCACTCGTGAATTAAAATGGCTGGGAGCATTGCCATTATTTCTTGCAGAATATCATCCGCGCATGGCTTCGTGGCCTAAAACCTGAAGACTAAGCGAGGCGTGACATGTGACCTGGCAGGATTGCCTGCCTGAGGAGAACCTAGGTGCTGTCGCAGTCCACGAGCGGCACTGGTCGCAGCTGCGTTGTCCCTGGCAAGAAGCTGCTTGACTTGGCTTTCTTGAAAGACATATGAACCAGTAGCCGAGTGTGTCTGTTCAGGCGACAATCCTTCATGGATCCTGCCCACGGATCCATGATACTATACTTTTGCCAAATTTTCAGTAGCGCATGGATTCTGTGCCAATTGCTCTAAAGTCTAAACAGGGCAAGAATAAACTGCATGCCCTGAACAGCTAGAGTAGATTGCATATATTGAACTGCTGCTAAGAGTCTATCTCTTTTTTTCGTTTGGGCGCATCTGGAAAATGCACATGTGTGTCACTACTGCTGTTTATAGATCAAATATATGAGGGTGAGCCGATGCAGAAATTTCCTCTATACATGTAAATTACATTTTTATTTGGTCACTTCCTTGCATGACCAATGGCAAAATGGTTGGCTTGGGGGTGGGGGGTTAAGTTTTCTCAAGTTCATGCTGTGGAAGTAATAACTTTGCGAACTTGCGGGTTTCTCAAGTTCAACCTTTGGAAGTAATAACTTTGCAGAGTACTCATATTTCTGGTGTAATCATACTAAAATATGTGAGCAATATGTTTTTACTGGATGATTTTCTTGTACAACCGAGCAAATTGTGGCCTCGACAGCAAAACCGCATGTTACAGATATGCCATTATTAGTAAATTAAGCTTTAACCCTGTGCAAACACCATGTTTCACATTGCACTATGTTCTTTCCTTCCCAAAAGTTCTGTACTAACTTATAGTTTTCTTCATTTGCATGCATGGATTCACAGGTAGACCAAATATGGTAAGAGATAAAGAACCACATTGTCAATTCTTCATTGGATTCATCTCATCTGGTGCAGTACATGGTTATGCTTTCCAAAATTTCAGATCACACTTACAGGATTTCGGTAAATATGTGCCCAGCCCTAGGCACGCTTCCAGCACGAGCAAGGAATGCCTGCAGCTGTCTACCAGGAGTGCGAGCCCCAGCCGCCGTTCGCTTGCGACCGCTTGCTGTCATTCACACCAATTCCTCCCAGGAGTGAGAGACCCGGCCGCCATCCGTCGTCCGCGTACGACCGCAATGGTGAAGGCAAAGGTATGATTCCTAAAGGCTCCCATTGCTGAGATGGATCCCAAGCTTCTCTTGCATCTTCCTGATTTTGTTAACCCCTGATGTATTCAATTACAAATAGGACTCCATGGATACGACACATGTCATCGAGTTGTATCCTCTGTTAGATATATATGATCACTGTAATTGATAAAGCGTAAAGCTGTTTCGTTTTTTTTTATCTGTGACGATTTGATTTTAAAGCTGAAACTGGTTGTCAGTATACTCCCGAGAATGGATTAGAACACTGAGATGCCCGTGGGGCTAGGATCTTGTGATGAGTGATTGAACAACACAGTGTGCGTGTGACGTTTCTCTTGGTTGGTGTCGTTGCAGGTGATAGGTGGAGACTGAACATGCGGCGATGTGTGAAGAATGAAGATATGATGCCACGCCGATGGACTGAGAGCGGTGAAGGGTGGATCAAGACTTGCGTTCGAGGGATTTGAGATCGTGCGGTGTATGTCTACTGTACCTGACGACACAGCGAGAGAACGTTGGTGGACGGTTTCTTGGTTAAGCCACAAAACCAAGATCCCGGACGTTCGTTGCGGCGGACGTGGCCGAAGACGGGGACAATTGTCGATCGCGAGAAGATTCCGGATCATCGTGCGGCGAGATCACGGGACGCCATGGTGCTAGATGGAAGGATCGCGGACATCGAGATTGTTTGCCGTGGAGGATGATATTGCGTGATACGCGCCGATTACGTTAATTTAATTTACGTAATGGCAAATTTGTAATTTACGTAGTGTCATCCTATGGGTTATAAATATGTGGCACCTAGGATTGAGGGGTATGCGTTTTTAGGGTTTCTGGGTGTTTGCTACAGTAGCCGCCGTGAACAGTTCCGCGCAACAGTAGCCGCCTCCCTGAAGCTCTTCTTGCGTGCACTCCTCTCTCCAGTCTAGCCTAGGGTTTAATTCCTAGTGAGGGATTTTTGTTGATCTCTCTAATCAAGAGAGGGAGGACGATCGGGCGGAGGCTAGATGCAATTTTGTAAGAACAATTACTTGCTTTAATCATTAAGTATTGTTCCTCGTTTCATTGCATTGTGCTTATTTGTTTTTCGTCAGGTTTATCGTCGGTTTCGATCTAGGTTTTCTTGATCCGTATTTTATACTTGATTGTCTTGCATAATATTTTGGGAATAGCTTTCTAGTGATCTTGTGAACCTATGTTTCGAGTTTCCTCGCATTTGGATCTAATTTGCTAAAGTTCTTGAAATTTGGGAGTTTGATCTGTTTGCTTCCGTGCGAAATTATTTTGAGTTGCTCCCATTCACCCCCCTCTGGTCGCATTTTCCGGTCCTACAATTGGTATCAGAGCCGGTTAAGGTTTTCTCATACCTAATCTGTTGTGAAATCCACTTGTGGCGATCATGACTTCGTCTTCACATCCACCTGCTTTTGATGGAACCGATTACCCATACTGGAAGGCTCGCATGAGTGCCTTTCTCAAGGGGAAAGGGATTGCGATTTGGAATATTATAATTGATACGACTTATGTGATTCCAGCTGATCCCTCAAATGCAGCTCACGCTACAAAATATGAAAACAATAACAAAGCTGTAGATTTTCTCTTTGCTGCTTTGAGCAAATCTGAATTTGATCGTGTTTCTGACAAACAAGTTGCTCATGAAATTTGGTCTACTCTACAAAATTTTCATGAGGGCACCAACGCAGTGAAGATCCGGTTATTTGAAACTTACAGGCGCGAATATGATAATTTTATGCAATCGCCTGGTGAGTCTATCGAAAATCTTTTCGCTCGATTTTTGAGTCTTGTCAACAAAATGAAAGCCAACATAACGGTTATGCCGTATGATGATCATGCAAGGGCTCTCAAATTGTTGCATGCACTCGACTTGGATGTTTGGGGCACAAAAGTGGAAGCGATTGTTGAGTCTACTAATTATGAGACTCTTACAACTAATGAGCTTTTCAGTAAGCTTAAATCCAAAGAGATCGACATCCAATTTCGGAAAAAGCTTAACAATCCCACAGCTGGTTCTTCTTCAAATATTCCAATGGCTTTGGTTTCTGGGAGTACTAACACTAATGCTAATCTTTCATCTACTCCTAGTTTTGCTTTGTCCTCCTTGTGTCATATTGCAGATGATGAGTTGGAGGCACTTGATGATGATCAGCTTGTTTTGCTCACCAACAAGTTCAAGCGGGTATATGAAAACAGGCGAAATAGAAGGCGTTCAGAAGGATGCTTCAAGTGTGGTGAGCGTGGACACTTCATTGCTGATTGTCCAAGCAAGGTGAAGGCACCGGAGCATGGCAACAGCTACAGGCGCCAGGAACAATCAAGGGACAGGAAGAACAAGAGTGATAGGCGTGGGAGAAAGAAGGGACAACACAAGTTTACTGACAAGCAAATCAAGAAGGCTGCACATGTTCTCTTTTCTTCGCTGGGTAGCTTTGATTCAGATGCCTCCTACAACTCTAGTGATTCAGAGTCCGAAGATGAGAAGCCCAAAAAGACCAATGATGGAGGACTCTGTTTTCTTGCTGACATCAAGGGAGGCATGTGCACTATGGCTTTAAATGAGGGTGATGCATATGACTGCAGCAACGACTCTTCTGATAATGAGGTACAAAATTCTGCTGAAGAAGAAATTGAAGAGTTGACTAAACTTGTTGATAAACAAAATAAAATTCTAGCAAGACTTAAGGCTGATCATGATAGAATATCTGCTGAATTAAAAACACTAAAAGATGCTACACCTGCTGCTGTAGAATGTGAGGAATGTTCTATTCATATGGTTTCTATTTCTGAATTGCAATCTAAGCATGCTGTTTTAGTTGATAAATTTGATTGTGCTAAGATTGAATTGGAAGAACTTCGCTCTCGTTCTGTTTTACTTGGTGCTTGTGCTACTTGTCCAATTTTGCAAACTGAGTTGAATGTTGCTAAATGCCATATTGTTCAGTTGGAAAAACACACTTGTCCTGTTTTACCTGAGTGTTTGACTTGTCCTACTTTTGTTGCTGAAATTTCCATCTTAAAGAAGGACAATGCTGCTTTAGAAGAAGAAAACATTCATTTAAGAACAATCCTTGGTTGGTGTTCTGTGCGTGAGCCCCAGATTGGTATGACTATTGCACAAATTAAAAGGGGTGAGCATTTTGGTGTTGGTTATGATTTGAAGCGTACTTTTGGTAAAAAGAATGCAGATGGTGAGAACAATGGGCCTACTCCCAGTGAGAAGAGTCCACCGGTCTCACCTGAAGGTTTTGTGGTAGAACCTCCCAAGTCTGTTCCTAAAAAGCAGGTTTGGAGGGTTAAACCCAAACACTTCAAAAGCCTGAATAACACATGGCCACCAACTTGTGAACATTTGGATAACCTTAAGCCTGATTTTTCTGGTTCCACTTCTAAGGCTAAGGTTGTCGTTGCTCCTACTCAAAATATTTACCATTGCGATTTTTGTGATCGTGATGGTCATTTGGCGGAGTTTTGCTTCCGTAGGAAGCGTGCTGAACGACGTGATCGGTACCCTGCACATGGTGCCTATGATCATAGTGACTCTAGACGTGCGCCAGTTGTTCGCTTTTCTAGTTTTCGCTCACGTAATAATGCCCCTGCGCCATATAGGAATGACATGCCACGTTTTCCCCCTCGTGGGCATCGTCGTTCTTTCGAGAGATTTGATTTTGCTAATGCTTCTTTTGAGCAAATGGCCCAGCACTGGTTCTCATTGCATTATCCTAACCCCAGTGTTGAGTCATTAGCTCACTCTCGTGTTCGTTATTGATTGCAGGATGGAGGCGAGGAGAACATATGGATAATGGACTCTGGTTGTTCACGTCACATGACCGGAGATGATAGATGGTTCTCCAGCCTCACCCCCGCGAGCGGTAAAGAATACATTACATTCGGGGACAATAGTAAAGGAAAAGTGATGGCACATGGCTGTATCAAGGTAACCAATAAATTCATGCTAAAGGACGTCGCGAAGGTACGGAACTTACATTATAACTTGCTTTCTGTCTCTGAAGCGTCCCCCCCATCAGGGAAGACTTAAAAGTGTTGATTTATCAGTCCCAGGAGGCTGATAACACTTTTATTATATCAGATGGTACATCACCGTACAACTCTACGCGGTAATGGGCAGTGAAGCGCCACTATCGCGAGGATTACAACCAGAACCCACACAACTACACTAGCTACGAACAAAGGGTCATCAGAGTCTTGCGCCATGCGGAATCCAACGGTGGCCTCAGCCACAGGCAAGACTGGGTGCAGGACGAAACCCTACTCGTTGTCTTCGGGGATGTAGTCTGGGTCTTCCACTGTAAAAGTAAGAGAGGGGTGAGTACAAACGTACTCAGCAAGTCCAATCACACCCACGGAGGGGGTATAACAGTAATCATATGCACAGGACAATCCAAGGATAGGTTATGGTTCATTTGTGAAAAACTCAACTGTATGCAAGGGTTCGTTTAAAAACGATTTCCAAAACGAGTTTTCTAATACCAAGTAGCACACGATTTTGATCCACACAGGATCCAAGTTTTAAACTGCTACCGGACTCCCCGTCCGCCGTAGCACACGGCACAACTGCCGGACACTTTCCAAACAACTCACACCAGCCCATCCATTCCCAGAGAGAATCACTAGTTATGTGACCACACCATAACTTGCCCAATACCGTGGGCACGGCTATTCGAATAGATTTTCAACTCTGCAGAGGTGTGCAACTTTACCCACAGGTGGGGTACCACAGCACGAACACCTTAGTGCCGGTGCAGATCCCAACAAAGCCTTTACCCACCTTAGCTAGACCTGACTAGCCACCACGGGATCCATCAAGGGGTCATTCGACCTATCACCGAGGTTTAACCGGGGCATAAGTCACACAGAGCTTATCCCGTCTCCTTGATCACCCGTTGCTCTCAGCTCTCCTGATGGCTATCAGGCTAACTAGTGGGATTTATGCTAAGCCGTTGCCCATACAACGGTCAAGTGGTTCGCACTACAAGAAGCTAGGTGAGATGTCACATCAACTCGGTCCTTAGGGGTGACAGGATGGATATCTCCCTTCCTCGCTCAACCACACAGGTACGAGCACACCAACGGCAAATCACACAGAAATGCCATCCATCCCGTCTAACTCGTCTTTCAAAACCACATTGTATCCCTTCCCACACACACACATTTTCTTTATAAAATCAGGTGGTTAAGGTAGGGTTATCTCAAACAAGGGTGGCTATCCTACCATGTTTTCAGCACGCAAAACCATGCAATTTTATAAAACAGGCCACTGGGTTGTGTTTATAAAAACTAGGACAGAAACATGCATCAAAGGGCGGAATTGAACTTGCCATCGTCAAATCCTTGCGGGAGGTCCTGATCGTAGCACTGTCCCTCGGGCTCGGGGTCGCAGAACTGGTCCTCGTTCGCTTGGTCACAGTCGGGACCTTCCTCGTTCACTCCGTGTCCTACGACGCAAACAAACAGGCACACAATCAAGCACGAGAACTAAAAGCTTTTATCGTCGGGCTTGAATCGGAAATAATTTAGTTACGGAGGTCGGGGCAATATCTCTGGGTGGTTTCTTAATGGCATGGCTAAAACTATACTAGAAAGGGCGTGGTAAAGTTTCGGGTCAATCAGAGGTCGTTTCGCACATAAAATGACGAGTTAAAGGTGGCTTCAGGGGTTAAACGGGGGTCCAGGGGCTTGCTCGTAAACTTTCTAGAAACAGAAGGGCCTATTTGTAAATCTTGGAAACATAAGAGGCACAACAAAAAGTGCGAGGGATCTACTTGAAATTAAATTTATATCATGGGGGGGTCTAGTTTTGGAAATAGCAAAAAGGAATAGGTTCTTTTCGCAAAGGGGTCAAAGGGTGGAGGGGCTTTTAACTAAATAGAGGAGAGGGGGGGGGGGGGTTTGGGCAAATAACCCCTTTCTTCCTCCTTCCTCCCGCACAGAGCAGAGGAGGGGAGGTGGGGCGCCGGCGGCGGCCTATCCCGGCCGGCCAGGGCACGGCGGCGGTCCGGGGGTGGGGAAAAAGAGGGAGGAGGGCACGGGGAACCCATCCCCGGCCTCACCTTGGCTCGGGTTGCAGCGATGGGGGCTGCCCACGGGAGCAGGGGCGGCGGCACAGGGCGGCTCGTCGGGGCGGCGCTGGAGCAAGGGAGGCGAGGGGCTGGGCGCGCTATGGCGGTGGTGAGGTGCTGGGGGTGCCCCTCGGCCCCTTTTATAGGTGGCCGAGGCGGTGGGGCGGCGGGCTCGACCGGCGGCGGTCGCGGGCGGCCATTAATGGAGTTTGGCCGCTCGCGGCCGTCGCGACGCGGCGTGGCGGCGGGGCGCAGGCGCCGAGGGCACGTGGGGGGGGGTGCTGTGCGGGCACAGGCGCGCGCGGCAGGGGAGCAGCGGCGAGTGGCGACGGGCGGCGCGGCGTCCGTGCGCGCGTGCGCGCGCGGCGCGGCACGGCGCGGGCCAGGGGCGAGGGCGCGGCGACGGGCGGCGCGGCGCGACGCACGGCCACGCGCGGCGCGTGCGCGCGCGCGTGGGCGCGTTGCAGGGCCAGGCAGGGCGCGGGCGCGGCGCACAGGGCCGGCCGTGCAGCGCTCGGGAGCAGGGGAACAGGGAGAAGAGGAGGAAAGGAGAAGAGGGAAAAGGAGAGAAAAGGGGAGAAAGGGAAAGAGAAGAAAAAGAAGGAAATGGGGAAAAGAAAAAAGGAGAGAAGAAAAGAAAAGAAAATGGGGAGGGGAGGAAAGGCGACGCGTGTCGGCGGGATTCGCGCGCGCGACGCACGCGCGAGGAGAACAGCGAGGGGGTGGGGGGAAAACGCGGCGGCGCCAATCGCGGCGGCGGCCGCGGCCGGTCGGCCACGCGCGCGCTGGATTCGCGCGCTGCGCGAGGTAGGACTTGCGCCGGCGCTGATTGCGGAAAGCGGTCGCGCGCGGTCGTTGTGCGGCACAGGGCGGGGAACGTAATTGGCTCGCGTCGGCTGTCAAGATGGCGGGGAAATGTAGAGGGTTAGAGCTAGGGTTCGACGATGAATACGTTTTTGATCGGAATGCTTTAACGCATGTTTTAAATTGGTAAATTTTCAGGGCGTCACAAATCTACCCCACTTAAATGAATCTCGTCCTCGAGATTCGGCTGGCTCCTAAATAGATGGGGAAATTCCTTCTTTAGGGCCTCCTCGCGCTCCCAAGTTGCTTCCTCTACTCCATGTCTGCTCCATTGAACTCTGCATATCCGTACTTCGGAGTTTCTTGTCCTTCTAGTGAGTGTCTAGAATTTTGACCGGTACTTCCTGGTATCGCAGATCCGGCCGTAGGTCTATTGTTTCCACCGGCACATGTTCTCCCTCGGGTACTCTTAAACACCTCCTTAATTGCGAAACATGAAACACTGGGTGTATATCCGACATTTCTTCTGGTAACTCCAGTTGGTATGCCACGGTTCCGACTCTCTTCAGAACTTGATACGGTCCAATGTATCGAGGGGCCAATTTTCCTTGTACTTGAAACCTCCGTGTTCCTCGAATGGGTGAGACCTTGAGATAAACAAAATCGCCTGGGTTGAAACTTATTTCCCGCCTCTTCTTGTCTGCATAGCTCTTCTGTCGGGACTGAGCTGCTTTCAACTTCTCGCGGATTTCCGCTACTTTTTCTTCTGCTTCTTTTATGAGCGCGGGTCCTACTAGTGCACGCTCTCCGACTTCTGACCACATCAGGGGAGTTTTGCACTTCCTTCCATAGAGAGCTTCAAATGGCGACATGCCTAAGCTGGCTTGGTAGCTATTATTGTACGAAAATTCTGCATAAGGCAGGCTCTGCTCCCAATCATTTCCATAGGTCAGAACACATGCTCTCAGCATATCTTCCATGACCTGGTTTACCCTTTCGGTCTGACCATCCGTCTGTGGGTGGTATGCGGAGCTGAAATCCAACTTGGTGCCCATGGCCTTATGCAGGCTCTTCCAAAACCTAGAGGTGAATTGGGTCCCTCTATCGGAGACAATTCTGCTAGGCACCCCATGTAACTTTACTATGTTCTCCACGTAAAGCTTTGCCAGCTTTTCCCCACCATAAGTGGTTCGTACGGGTATGAAATGGGCCGATTTAGTGAGTCGGTCTACTATGACCCATATGGAATCGTGTCCTTTCTGTGTTCGGGGTAGACCCACTACGAAGTCCATTCCTATTTCATCCCATTTCCAGATCGGGATAGGCAAGGGTTGCAATAATCCTGCCGGCTTTTGATGTTCGGCCTTGATCCTTTGGCAGGTATCACAATGTGCCACAAATCGTGCGATATCCGCTTTCATTCCATTCCACCAGTATTTTTGCTTTATGTCCATATACATTTTGGTGGATCCCGGGTGGATAGAGTAGGCCGAGTTGTGGGCTTCGTCCATGATCAATTTCCGGAAATCTCCATTCTGGGGTACGCAAATCCTATTCTCGTACCATAACGTTCCTTTATCGTCTACCCTGAAGCCCGGTGCTTTGTTTTCTCCAGTTTGTTTGCAAATTTTTACTAACTCTTGATCCGAGCTTTGGGCTTCTCTAATCTTATCTTCTAATGTCGATTGGACGTTTAGCACCTGGCTGGAACCTCGAGGAACGATGTGCACATTTAATCGTGCCATTTCCTCGCATAGGTGGTCATCCTTGGGTCTATAGGGTTTCCGGCTTAAGGCGTCGGCTACAACATTTGCCTTTCCAGGGTGGTAATGGATCTCTAAACTGTAGTCCTTAACCAACTCCAACCATCTCCTCTGCCTTAGGTTCAAATCCGGTTGGGTGAAGATATATTTTAAACTCTTATGGTCGGTGTAAATCTCACACTTATTTCCAATCAAGTAATGTCTCCAAATCTTAAGGGCATGCACCACGGCTGCAAGTTCCAAATCATGGGTCGGATAGTTCTGCTCATGGGTCCGGAGTTGGCGGGAAGCATATGCAACAACTTTCCCGTCCTGCATCAGCACGCACCCTAACCCTTGTCGGGATGCGTCACAATAAATGACAAAGTCCCGATGGATATCCGGTAGGGTCAGCACTGGGGCGGTTGTCAACCTTTGCTTCAGTTCTTGAAAACTTCTTTCACAATTTTCCGTCCAGGCGAACTTCCTCTCCTTCTTAAGAAGTTCCGTCATGGGCCGGGCTATCTTAGAGAATCCCTCAATAAACCTTCGATAGTATCCGGCTAATCCAAGGAAACTTCTGATTTCACTAACATTGGTCGGTTGCTGCCAATTGGACACGGCTTCGACCTTCTCTGGGTCCACTGCTACGCCTTCCGCGGTCAGAATGTGACCAAGAAAAGCTACTTTCTCCAGCCAGAATTCGCACTTGCTGAACTTGGCATACAACCTATGTGTCCTAAGCTTTTCCAATACTACCCGCAGATGTTGCTCATGTTCCTGAATACTCTTGGAGTAGATAAGTATGTCGTCGATAAAGACTACGACAAACTTATCCAACTCGTCCATGAATACTTTGTTCATGAGGTTCATAAAGTAGGCAGGGGCATTAGTTAGTCCGAAGGACATTACAGTGAACTCAAACTGCCCGTAGCGGGTGACAAAAGCTGTCTTAGGGATGTCACTTTCCCTAATCTTGAGCTGAAAATACCCTGACCTTAAATCGATCTTGGAGAAGTACTTGGCTCCTTTTAGCTGATCGAATAGGTCATCAATCCTGGGGAGGGGGTACTTATTCTTGATGGTAACCTCGTTCAGTGCCCGGTAATCTACACATAGCCTCATACTCCCATCTTTCTTTTTGACAAACAGAACTGGGGCTCCTCATGGTGACGAGCTTGGTCTGATGAAACCAATTCGTTGCAGTTCTTCTAGTTGTTTCTTTAATTCTGTCAATTCGGATGCCGCCATCCTATAGGGTCTTTTGGCTATAGGGGAGGTTCCAGGGATAAGGTCAATGACGAACTCTATATCCCTATCCGGTGGCATACCGGGAAGCTCTTCGGGGAAGACATCTGGGTATTCGTTTACTACCGGGACTCCTTCTAAGGGCTTGGCTTCCATGCTAAACACCATTGGGTCAAACTTACTATCCCGGGTATGACAGATCACTTGTATTCCTTCGGGGTTTGTTAGGTGTACCACTTTGTCGGTGCAACCTATGAGTCCATTGTGTCGACTTAACCAGTCCATTCCAAGGATTACGTCTATTCCCCCAGACTTAAGTACTACCAAATCTGCTAGAAATTCTACCCCACTTAAATTGATCCTTACCCATGGACAACCTAATTGACAATTGATGTCGCCTCCAGGCGTCCGGGTTAATAGGGGTGTTTTTAGTAGTACTGTAGGTATTTTGTGTTTCTCCACATAGCTCGAGGATATAAACGAGTGTGATGCTCCAGAATCAAATAATACTGTCGCCAGAGCTGAGTTGACTAAGTACTCACCGAGCACTACGCCCTGAGCTTCTTGTGCCTCCTGCGCATCGATGTGATTGACGCGGGCTCGTCCAAAGGATTGCTGGGGCTGCTTTGTCTGCTGGCTGTTGTCGTTGTTGCGGACAGGCACTCGGTTGGCACCGGTCAGAGCTGGTCTGGGTCCATTCACCGAGTTGGAGAAGGCTGACGTGGCCGGCTTGTTCTTGGCATAAGGGCAATTGGCAATATAATGCCCTATCTCACGGCAGTTGAAGCAGGCCCTAACATTGTTGTTGTCGGGGGTGACCTGGCTTGTATTGCTCTGCGGGGCCCTCGTGGTATTCTGGCTCCTGGGCGGGGCCTGTGGTCCTGTCACTTGCGACTGAGTCCTATACTGCATCGGAGCCTGATATCTTGGTGCTGTGTAGTTGGAGTTCCTCGGCTTCTGGTAGCGGTCTTGTTGGCGGGCCTCGCTCTCCAGGAATTTCCGCTTGTTGTCCTTCCGCTCTTCGGCTTTGGCCCTTTCCGTGAGGATAGCTTTGTTCATCAGGGTGTTGAAGTCCGGATAGATCTGGGGAGTAAGCAAGGTCCGGAGCTCTGGGCTCAATCCTTTCTTGAACATGTCTTGCTTCTTATCGTCGTCGTTCACTTCTTCCGGCGCGTACCGGGCCAATTCTATGAACCGGTGGGTGTATTCTTCCACCGTCATGCTTCCTTGTTGTAGTGCGCGGAATTCATCCGCCTTGCGCTTCATAGTGGCCGAAGGGATATGGTAGCGGCGGAACTCCCTTACAAATTCTCCCCAGGTGATGGTAGAGGCATCTTCGGCTGCGGCACAATAGTTTTCCCACCAGGATAATGCAGTTCCGGTGAGCTGGTGGGCTGCCAGAAGGACTTTATCCCGGTCCTGGCATTCGAATGGTTCGAGCTTCCTCTGAATTACTCGCAACCAGTCGTCAGCATCCAACGGGTTGCAGGATCCGGCGAAGGTAGGTGGCTTGGTCCTTAGGAAGGCCGTCAGCTTGTCGTTCATATTCTGCCCTCGCGGCTGCCGGTTAATGAGGGCATTCGCCAGAGTCTCCAGTATAAGGGTCTGGTTATGGATGATCTGCGCCAGGTCTCCGAGGGGTGGGGTGGTGGTAGTTGTTCTCCTTCTTGACTTCCCCCTCGGTTCTGGCTTACTTCTTGTTCTCCTTGGGGAAGATCTTGTTCAACGGGGTGTGCTCCGACACTAGCAGCTACGGGGTTCCGGCCACGGGAGGCCCTCGCGACGTTCCGGGGGGTCACCTGTTGATTGGGGTTACGTTTATGTGATGTTTAAGTTGTTTAATTCGTATATATATATAAGGCAGAATCTACCTCCTGCCGGTACTTATATAAATAATCAGCACACAACAAACCAGCACACAACATTACAAACAACAAGCACAAACCATTTTATTACTGCAAAAAGGGGGTTACAACTTAAGGTAAGGCTAGGTATCGTACTACTTCGTCTGGGATCAGGTACCACAACAAAAGTGGCTGGGGACACATTACTAGGGTGGCGTCGGTCATTCTACTCGCGGGGAGTGCCTTCTTCTGGGGCGGAAAGCGTGAGGGATCCTTGGTCGCCATCCTCTGGATTTCCATCGGTCGAGGGTTGCGCCGCAGCATTTTCTTCAGCGGCAGCAGCGGAACTTTCAGGGTTCTCGGGTGGGGCTTGTGTGTTTCTGAAGAGTGTCCCCCATCCTATGACGGGTGTCCCGAGTAAAACATGGTCTTCCCCAATTGCCGGGACTGGTGTTCCACTTTGGGTCCAATCTTGCATACGCCGGTCTCGGGCCTGCCTGAGGCTCTCTTGGGCGACTGCTTCGCTACTGACCGCGGCTGCGGCTCTTGCCTCGGCATGGGCGGCTCGGATCTGCTGTATCCTCACCGCGAGCTCTGCTTGCTCGGCTCGATGGGTCTGCTCCCTTAGAAGGTTGGCTCGCTCATCAAAGAGTTGGTCCAGGGCGGCTAGGTAAGTAGCCACTTGGTACAGGGGGCCTTCTTCGTGGCGACGTCGCTCCAGGTTTCTCATGCGTGCTTCCTAGACTGAGGTTCTGATGGCCGGCGGGAAGAACTTCGCTGGCGTGGGGGCGAGGTGTTCTTCAAAAATCCGGCACAAATAACGGAGTGCTTTTCTGATGGCCAAGGGATAGGTATCTTGGTGTCTAAATCCTGTGGCGGTCGCTCGCCAAGGCTGGATGTCGGGGTAGCGGTTGCTCCTGGCGATGACCAGGATTACCCTGCAGCGGAGGGTACCATGGTGCTCGTACTCTCGGCTGTAGTACCTTG
The DNA here is from genome assembly GCF_002211085.1 of Panicum hallii. Lineage (NCBI taxonomy): Eukaryota > Viridiplantae > Streptophyta > Magnoliopsida > Poales > Poaceae > Panicum > Panicum hallii. The sequence goes on along the minus strand of NC_038050.1, from coordinate 3,783,424 downwards.
GACGCTCCGTAACGCCAAGGTCTTCCAGGGTGTTGATCAAGTGGCTGGGGAATCCAGGCGCAGCTTGGCAATCGTCCTGGGTCCATCCTTCCTCAGCCATCTGAAACAGAAGTAGGGTAAACAACCTGGTACAGGTGCAAAAGCGAGTAGATGATATTTATTATTACAACAAAGGTGGTACAGTTTTCATGGATACGTGGTCACTAGGGTAGGGTTTTTGCTAGGGGTGCTAATCCGATCATGGGGATTCTTCCTCGGTCCTGATAGAGCGCTTCTTTATTGGAAGGAGCCGATCCATCTCGTTTTCGGTCTGAGTACCCTTATCCCAGTGGGTTTCCATGGGTTCTTCTTCTTCTTCTTCGATCCATCCACCTATCCCGTTGCGGTTCTCGTATTCTTGCATTTGGGCTTGGAGGGCAGCTAAGGAATACTCGGCGCTTGCGGCTCTTGTCCGTTGTTCCTCCAGCTCCTGGGTTAACTTTTCAACCCCATGGATTAGCTGCTTCAGTTGTGCTGCCTGTTCGCGGTAGAGTGCATCCAAGCCAGTGAGGTAGATGGACAGGTGGGAAACCGTATCTTCGAGATCCTCTTCTTCTCGTCCAAGGCCCCTCATTCGGGCAATCCAAGTGCGTCCTCGTCCCTCAGCGGGTGGGAAAAACCCCATAGTAGTCCGCTGAAGATGGTGCCTGTAGAGCACACGCAGCCGTCGCAGGGCTTTGCGGGCGGCCTTTCGATAGGTGTCGGGGAAGCGAAAGCCAGTGGTGGAGATGAACCAAGGGTCCACATCAGGGTAGCGGGTGCTTTTCTCCACAAAAACCATTATGTCGCACCGAAGGGTGCCTCCGGCGATGTACTCACGGTAGGCATACTCCGGTGGTTCCATAACCCCAACGCGTTCCAGGCTGAGCAATAGTAACTTGGGGAGGCCGGGCTCTGCGTGGCAGACTCCGCTAGCCCATCCATTGCCAGCCATCTGGAACAAGGCAAAAACCAGTGGTGAGTGTTTGTGCAGAAAATTTCTGAATCGGGATAAGTTCTAGGGCCTGAAAAGGGGTCTCGCTCCTAGGGTCACGTCCTACGGCCAGCCTACGGCTCTGATACCACCTGAAGCGTCCCCCCCATCAGGGAAGACTTAAAAGTGTTGATTTATCAGTCCCAGGAGGCTGATAACACTTTTATTACATCAGATGGTACATCACCGTACAACTCTACGCGGTAATGGGCAGTGAAGCGCCACTATCGCGAGGATTACAACCAGAACCCACACAACTACACTAGCTACGAACAAAGGGTCATCAGAGTCTTGCGCCATGCGGAATCCAACGGTGGCCTCAGCCACAGGCAAGACTGGGTGCAGGACGAAACCCTACTCGTTGTCTTCGGGGATGTAGTCTGGGTCTTCCACTGTAAAAGTAAGAGAGGGGTGAGTACAAACGTACTCAGCAAGTCCAATCACACCCACGGAGGGGGTATAACAGTAATCATATGCACAGGACAATCCAAGGATAGGTTATGGTTCATTTGTGAAAAACTCAACTGTATGCAAGGGTTCGTTTAAAAACGATTTCCAAAACGAGTTTTCTAATACCAAGTAGCACACGATTTTGATCCACACAGGATCCAAGTTTTAAACTGCTACCGGACTCCCCGTCCGCCGTAGCACACGGCACAACTGCCGGACACTTTCCAAACAACTCACACCAGCCCATCCATTCCCAGAGAGAATCACTAGTTATGTGACCACACCATAACTTGCCCAATACCGTGGGCACGGCTATTCGAATAGATTTTCAACTCTGCAGAGGTGTGCAACTTTACCCACAGGTGGGGTACCACAGCACGAACACCTTAGTGCCGGTGCAGATCCCAACAAAGCCTTTACCCACCTTAGCTAGACCTGACTAGCCACCACGGGATCCATCAAGGGGTCATTCGACCTATCACCGAGGTTTAACCGGGGCATAAGTCACACAGAGCTTATCCCGTCTCCTTGATCACCCGTTGCTCTCAGCTCTCCTGATGGCTATCAGGCTAACTAGTGGGATTTATGCTAAGCCGTTGCCCATACAACGGTCAAGTGGTTCGCACTACAAGAAGCTAGGTGAGATGTCACATCAACTCGGTCCTTAGGGGTGACAGGATGGATATCTCCCTTCCTCGCTCAACCACACAGGTACGAGCACACCAACGGCAAATCACACAGAAATGCCATCCATCCCGTCTAACTCGTCTTTCAAAACCACATTGTATCCCTTCCCACACACACACATTTTCTTTATAAAATCAGGTGGTTAAGGTAGGGTTATCTCAAACAAGGGTGGCTATCCTACCATGTTTTCAGCACGCAAAACCATGCAATTTTATAAAACAGGCCACTGGGTTGTGTTTATAAAAACTAGGACAGAAACATGCATCAAAGGGCGGAATTGAACTTGCCATCGTCAAATCCTTGCGGGAGGTCCTGATCGTAGCACTGTCCCTCGGGCTCGGGGTCGCAGAACTGGTCCTCGTTCGCTTGGTCACAGTCGGGACCTTCCTCGTTCACTCCGTGTCCTACGACGCAAACAAACAGGCACACAATCAAGCACGAGAACTAAAAGCTTTTATCGTCGGGCTTGAATCGGAAATAATTTAGTTACGGAGGTCGGGGCAATATCTCTGGGTGGTTTCTTAATGGCATGGCTAAAACTATACTAGAAAGGGCGTGGTAAAGTTTCGGGTCAATCAGAGGTCGTTTCGCACATAAAATGACGAGTTAAAGGTGGCTTCAGGGGTTAAACGGGGGTCCAGGGGCTTGCTCGTAAACTTTCTAGAAACAGAAGGGCCTATTTGTAAATCTTGGAAACATAAGAGGCACAACAAAAAGTGCGAGGGATCTACTTGAAATTAAATTTATATCATGGGGGGGTCTAGTTTTGGAAATAGCAAAAAGGAATAGGTTCTTTTCGCAAAGGGGTCAAAGGGTGGAGGGGCTTTTAACTAAATAGAGGAGAGGGGGGGGGGGGTTTGGGCAAATAACCCCTTTCTTCCTCCTTCCTCCCGCACAGAGCAGAGGAGGGGAGGTGGGGCGCCGGCGGCGGCCTATCCCGGCCGGCCAGGGCACGGCGGCGGTCCGGGGGTGGGGAAAAAGAGGGAGGAGGGCACGGGGAACCCATCCCCGGCCTCACCTTGGCTCGGGTTGCAGCGATGGGGGCTGCCCACGGGAGCAGGGGCGGCGGCACAGGGCGGCTCGTCGGGGCGGCGCTGGAGCAAGGGAGGCGAGGGGCTGGGCGCGCTATGGCGGTGGTGAGGTGCTGGGGGTGCCCCTCGGCCCCTTTTATAGGTGGCCGAGGCGGTGGGGCGGCGGGCTCGACCGGCGGCGGTCGCGGGCGGCCATTAATGGAGTTTGGCCGCTCGCGGCCGTCGCGACGCGGCGTGGCGGCGGGGCGCAGGCGCCGAGGGCACGTGGGGGGGGGTGCTGTGCGGGCACAGGCGCGCGCGGCAGGGGAGCAGCGGCGAGTGGCGACGGGCGGCGCGGCGTCCGTGCGCGCGTGCGCGCGCGGCGCGGCACGGCGCGGGCCAGGGGCGAGGGCGCGGCGACGGGCGGCGCGGCGCGACGCACGGCCACGCGCGGCGCGTGCGCGCGCGCGTGGGCGCGTTGCAGGGCCAGGCAGGGCGCGGGCGCGGCGCACAGGGCCGGCCGTGCAGCGCTCGGGAGCAGGGGAACAGGGAGAAGAGGAGGAAAGGAGAAGAGGGAAAAGGAGAGAAAAGGGGAGAAAGGGAAAGAGAAGAAAAAGAAGGAAATGGGGAAAAGAAAAAAGGAGAGAAGAAAAGAAAAGAAAATGGGGAGGGGAGGAAAGGCGACGCGTGTCGGCGGGATTCGCGCGCGCGACGCACGCGCGAGGAGAACAGCGAGGGGGTGGGGGGAAAACGCGGCGGCGCCAATCGCGGCGGCGGCCGCGGCCGGTCGGCCACGCGCGCGCTGGATTCGCGCGCTGCGCGAGGTAGGACTTGCGCCGGCGCTGATTGCGGAAAGCGGTCGCGCGCGGTCGTTGTGCGGCACAGGGCGGGGAACGTAATTGGCTCGCGTCGGCTGTCAAGATGGCGGGGAAATGTAGAGGGTTAGAGCTAGGGTTCGACGATGAATACGTTTTTTATCGGAATGCTTTAACGCATGTTTTAAATTGGTAAATTTTCAGGGCGTCACAGTCTCACAACTTCTTGATGATGGTTTTGAAGTGCGTTTTAAGAAAGGCAATTCGCGAGTTCTAGATTCTATCGGTAACCTTGTTTGTCAAATCTTCCCCTTTGGACGAATTTTCATGGTTGATTTCTCTAAATCTTTTGGACAAGCTCGTTGTTTGGTTGCTCATGGTTCTCTCCCCATTTGGAAGTGGCACCGTCGTTTGGGTCACTTGAGCTTTGATTTACTATGCCGTTTGAGTTCGATGGGTTTGATAGATGGTTTACCGAAACTCAAGTTCGAGAAAGATTTGGTTTGTGCTCCTTGCAAACATGGCAAAATGATTGCGGCTTCTCATGCACCTGTGACTCAGGTGATGACAGAACGACCGGGTGAGCTGTTACATATGGACACTGTAGGTCCAGCCCGTGTCCGTTCTGCTGGTGGGAAGTGGTATGTGCTTGTCATTGTGGATGATTTTTCTCGTTATTCATGGGTGTTCTTTTTGGAATCCAAGGATGAGGCTTTTCAATTTATTCATGATCTTGTTCTAAAGCTGAAAAATGAGTTATCCAATAATGTCGTTAGAGCAATTCGCAGTGATAATGGCACAGAATTCAAGAATGCTCGAATGAAAGCTTTTTGTTCAGAACAGGGTCTTGATCATCAGTTTTCCTCACCGTATGTCCCCCCTCAGAATGGTGTTGTTGAAAGGAAAAATCGAACGCTTGTTGAGATGGCTAGGACAATGCTTGATGAACATAAAACCCCTAGACGTTTTTGGGCTGAGGCGATCAATACCGCTTGCTATGTTGCTAATCGTATTTTTCTGAGAGCTTTTCTGGGGAAAACTTCTTATGAGTTGAGATATGGTCGTTGTCCAAAAGTTTCTCATTTTCGCGTATTTGGTTGTAAATGCTTTATTCTGAAAAAAGGAAATTTGGACAAATTTGAATCACGTTCTTCTGATGGGTTGTTCTTGGGGTATGCTTTGCAAGGGCGAGCTTACCGGGTTCTTAATCTTGATACTAATCGCATCGAGGAGACATGTGAGGTCACCTTCGATGAGACGATGCCTTGTTTCTCTTCTGCTTTTAAGTGTGCAGGTGATGATGAGATTGGACAAAGCGTTTTTGAAGATGAGGTTGATGGACTTGACGATGATGATGATGCTACAGAGGATCCAGCTGTGCTCAAGGCAACTCCCATTCAGACGCCTAGCAGCACGATAGACGATGGGCCTTCAGAGCTTTTCACATCCACAGCAGATCCTGCAGCTATACCTACTGTTGATCATGAACCAGCTACCATTGAGGGGGAGGCAACTTCTGTTAGAACAGCACCTCGACATATTCAGCGTCGCCATCCACCTCAACAAATGATAGGTAACTTGAATGAGCGCACGACAAGAATCAATGAGTAAGGAGTTTGAGATGTCTATGATGGGTGAGTTGACCTTTTTCCTAGGATTGCAAATTAAACAAACACAGGAAGGGACATTTGTGCATCAGGGAAAATATACAATAGATGTCCTGAAGAAGTTCGACATGGCTGATGCTAAGCCAATTTCAACGCCCATTCCGACTAGCGCAGCTTTGGATGCTGATGAAGATGGAGAATCCGTGGATCAGAAGGAATATAGAAGCATGATTGGATCGCTTTTGTACTTGACTGCGACGAGACCAGATATACACTTTGCTGTGTGTCTGTGCGCTCGTTTTCAGGCGTCTCCCAGGACCTCTCATCGACAGGCAGTGAAGCGCATAATGAGGTACCTTCGTTTCACTCCTGAATTTGGCCTTTGGTACTCTGCTTCTTCGACGCTCAGTTTGTGTGGTTATTCGGATGCTGATTTTGCTGGGTGTCGTTTGGATAGAAAATCTACATCGGGTACTTGCCAGTTTTTGGGTTCTTCTCTTGTCTCTTGGTCCTCTAGAAAACAATCCAATGTTGCTCAATCTACTACAGAGGCCGAGTATGTTGCTGCTGCTAGTTGTTGTTCTCAGCTTTTATGGATGATAGCTACCCTTCGCGATTTTAGTTTGTCGTTTTCTCATGTTCCTCTCTTGTGTGATAGCACTAGTGCCATCAGTGTTGCTAAGAATCCTGTGCTGCATTCTAAAACGAAACATATTGATGTTCGTTATCATTTTCTAAGAGATCATGTTGAAAAGGGTGATATTGAGCTTAAGCATGTTGATACTAGTCTGCAGTTGGCTGATATTTTAACTAAACCACTCGATCAAGCCACGTTTGCACGTTTGCGTGGTGAGTTTGGTGTGTGTTATCCTTTCTAGTATCAATGTTTTTGTCGCTTCGGTTACATATGCCTTATACTTGTTTCAGCGAATTTGTGATAAACGCCTTTGGAGAGGTTGTGATGCTTTGGGTGACCATATTTTGTTTTAAAAACAGCACACAGATACTTCATGATTTTATCAGGCTTGTTTACATGTTCTTGTTCTAGTATCTGGTTGAATACTCGACATATATCTTGCTCACGGTTCGGTTTTGGCTCCTTTCAATAGGTCAAAGACCGGTTCGTCACTGTGAATGTAGCTTCTTTTGGGCCTATGAAAGAACAAATGTTCTTTGTGTCGCAAAGACACACATGAACCGGGCACTCTATAGTCCAGGGGCTGTCAAAAGATCCCAGATCAGCAGGGACAACAAAAGAAAAATGGGTTCAGTATTCAGCATATAACATTGGGAACAATATATATATATATTATATATGATGCTGAGATTTGGGTTTGTATATACAGACTTGTGCTTTAGACATGGCAGCCTAAGTTGGTTACTCACAGCTTGCCCCAGTCGCAGGTGTTGTGTGTGCCACGGGTTTGTCTTTCATGGCATAGACCTGATTCAAGCATTTGCAGTGAACTTTGATTGGAAGCTTTGTTACCCGTCGTGTGAGCTTGCTATATGTCTTGTCTTCAGCTTGATACTGGCTTTGAATTTGTTTGCATGGTCTGACTAATTGGTTTTCAAAAGGTTCAAATTTAAATTTCTATGGTCATTGCATTGTGTTGCTGCTTTTCTGAACGGCTGGTTTTGCTGGTTCGCTGGTATAAGTATTTGATATATGTCTCTGAAGCTTCTATCTGTGCTGTCCCCTCATGTATCTTTTACTTGACGGAGTGCTTTGTCAACAAGGGGGAGAATGAGTGACACAAATTCATTTTGCAGGGGGAGTTAATTATTTTTCTTGCTGAGATTATGCTTTTGAAATGTTGCTGAGTCTCAGGGGAGGTTGAGTTTGAGCATTTTGATAGGGGGAGTTTGTCAGCTTTGGAGCTTTTCAGTTACTCTTGCATTTGTCTTGATTGTGTCGAGCCTAGCTTTTGTTGCTAGCCCATGTCTGTGGGGATCAAGTTTGTTAGATTATTTTCTTTTCTTTCTTCTTTTACTCTATTTTTGTTTGAATAAATTTGTGTGGTGTGGTGTTGTCAATGCACTCATCAAGGGGGAGATTGAGATGCCCGTGGGGCTAGGACCTTGTGATGAGTGATTGAACAACACAGTGTGCGTGTGACGTTTCTCTTGGTTGGTGTCGTTGCAGGTGATAGGTGGAGACTGAACATGCGGCGATGTGTGAAGAATGAAGATATGATGCCACGCCGATGGACTGAGAGCGGTGAAGGGTGGATCAAGACTTGCGTTCGAGGGATTTGAGATCGTGCGGTGTATGTCTACTGTACCTGACGACACAGCGAGAGAACGTTGGTGGACGGTTTCTTGGTTAAGCCACAAAACCAAGATCCCGGACGTTCGTTGCGGCGGACGTGGCCGAAGACGGGGACAATTGTCGATCGCGAGAAGATTCCGGATCATCGTGCGGCGAGATCACGGGACGCCATGGTGCTAGATGGAAGGATCGCGGACATCGAGATTGTTTGCCGTGGAGGATGATATTGCGTGATACGCGCCGATTACGTTAATTTAATTTACGTAATGGCAAATTTGTAATTTACGTAGTGTCATCCTATGGGTTATAAATATGTGGCACCTAGGATTGAGGGGTATGCGTTTTTAGGGTTTCTGGGTGTTTGCTACAGTAGCCGCCGTGAACAGTTCCGCCGTGAACAGTTCCGCGCAACAGTAGCCGCCTCCCTGAAGCTCTTCTTGCGTGCACTCCTCTCTCCAGTCTAGCCTAGGGTTTAATTCCTAGTGAGGGATTTTTGTTGATCTCTCTAATCAAGAGAGGGAGGACGATCGGGCGGAGGCTAGATGCAATTTTGTAAGAACAATTACTTGCTTTAATCATTAAGTATTGTTCCTCGTTTCATTGCATTGTGCTTATTTGTTTTTCGTCAGGTTTATCGTCGGTTTCGATCTAGGTTTTCTTGATCCGTATTTTATACTTGATTGTCTTGCATAATATTTTGGGAATAGCTTTCTAGTGATCTTGTGAACCTATGTTTCGAGTTTCCTCGCATTTGGATCTAATTTGCTAAAGTTCTTGAAATTTGGGAGTTTGATCTGTTTGCTTCCGTGCGAAATTATTTTGAGTTGCTCCCATTCACCCCCCTCTGGTCGCATTTTCCGGTCCTACAAACACTACCCTTTCTCAAAAGGCTCAATCAAGAATAGGAGTATGGATTGAACACCTTTACTTAAAGATATGCAGCCATTTTATTTGTTTGGATACTTCCTATTAATAGCATTGGCTGGGCATGTTGGGACTTGAGAGGCAGCAGTTCATGTCTGGTGTTGACCCCTGCAGCCACGAGTCATTGATGGCAGCGCGCAAGCTCTGCCCCTTGCAGTATTAGATGGAACTCAATGTAATTCCGAACGTACCATAGTTTTGGAAAAGTGATCACTGCATTTTCCCTTGGGCACGAAGGCTCCAAATGCAGGTCGGTACACTTGCAATGATTACTTGACCCTGTCTGAATCTTATCCAGCGTCGTGTTTGAGAAAATGCTTCTTGGGTTAATGGGTTTGGTCAGCAGCCTTGTGCTCTATTTCCTTGGTCAGTAGTATATTATCTCTATATTCATATATGCTTGTTACCTTCCCTGGTAGTACTTGTATGAGCCTGCCAATGTGTGTATCAGTGTACAAATAAATAAAATGGCTATTTGAGTGTTCTTCAGCAGGAATGCAGGATTGATGTATGCTGAGAACGAGATGCACTGAGAGCTAGCGAAAGCCAACAAAATGGATCATGGCGGAGTCATTATTTGTTTTGACGATTATGAGGTTTCTTATCGGGATGCTCGGTGTGTGTTTTGTACTAGAGTTGTATCCTTTATTACCCGCAAAAAACAAGAGTTGTACCCTTTATTGACATCAATAATTGATTTGTATTTAGGATTAAAGGGAGTATAAGTTCTGACTGTTTGCTTTTTTTGGTCAATTTTAATGGATTGATTCCAATTTTTATTGGTTTCAAGGGGTTTACCTTCAAAATTTTGTAGTCATATATGCGCTGTATCTTAAATTCAGATAACAAGTTACAATAGCATGATGTGTGCTGCCATGAAGGATAGTTTCATATGTATCTCATGATCTCAAAATTCTATGTAGTTTTGTACTCCATTTATTATGTTCTATTCCCGTAACAATGCACGAGCATCGACCTAGTATCAATAAATGTATGAATTTCAAACCAAATCAAAATATAATTTATGGCATGGTTTAGAGAGGTGCTTATGCCGTATGAATACAGATGGTATCAGGTATCCATCTACATCCACATTTATTTCGAACAGGATACCACTTTTGTACCATGAAAAAAATCAAACATATCCAGTAAAGATACCATATTAGAAATGAATGTGAATACATATTTATATATCACGTTCTATCGAACATGAATTTGGTTAATCTGGATAACCAGAAACTCCTATATGTTAAATTAGAAAGTTAGAGAATTTTTGTACAGATAGACAATAGGAGCTAAGTTGAGCTATTCGACAGTCTCGATTTTACGCAAATTGAGATACTGTAGCGTAAAACTGTTTTATAAATCTATGCTAAAATAAATTAAAAACCAGGTGAAGCTATGCATGGAGAGCGTGGTAACCTGGTTCTTTATATTCAAAACAAGTGATAAACATGTAAAGTTGAAAAAGGAGAGGTAAATGTGCAGTTTCATTTGAAAGCGGGGCCAGGTATTATTATTTTTTTCTTAAATGCCCTCCTCGAGTGGAGCGACGGATCCGACTGCTGTGCGACAGCTCGTCGGATCGGGGTGAATGGGGAGCGGCGGCGGCGGCGGCGGCGGGAGCTCGAAGGTGCGCCCGAGGTCTTTCGATGAAAAGACTCGGTCGGCGTGCTGGCGGAAGGCGGCCGTGGTAGCGGGGCGGCACCCGGAACGCTGGCGGCAGGACGCCGCCGGCAACGTCGTATGCCGCCGCTTCTGGAGCTGCCACGGGTGCCTCTGCTACGAGTACGACCACATCGTCCCCTTCTCCAAAGGTCTCCTGCTCCTGCTCTAAGCCCCCCAAACCCAAAAGGGGGAAACCCCGTTGCTCCGTTTCGTGCTGGAAAATGATGGGGTTTTGATGAGTATGTTGGCGGTGAGCAGGTTGGATCCCTCGATTAGTTCCATCGATTCAGCTATGGAGGACAAGGCTTGAGTCCATGTACAAATGGGTTGGATTTAGTAAAAATTTTTTCGTTGGTATCATCTTACCATTCATTTAGTTTGTTTTGGGGAATATATGTAGTATTAGTTCTCTGAAGCTAGTGACATCACTTGTGTTTCGTGGGTACTGTGCGAATTTCCATCCTGAAGCGTATGGACCTTTCAGGAATCTAAATTATTTGAATTGTGCGCCGAATTTTATGTCTGTAGAGTTCGATTTGTGTAGTGAGGATGACAAACTAGGCTTTGGATTTGGCTAAATATTCAAGCGATGCATAATGGCTAGCTGCAGGCATGGTTTGGCATTTGCATACTCTGCACATATTTGGGTGCAGGATTACATTTTGATGACACAAACTACTATCAGTGAAATATATCTATTGAAATGCTGGTGACGTATCTACTTAAAGATTACATCATCTTTGCTCCATTGGTGTCATATCAGCTCAACTGTTCTTGAAAATTTACTGACTTATGCTATTGGAGAGTCCTTGACAGTTTGATCTCTGGAAACAGTTCCTTATGCCTCTGCAGTTTTGATTTAAGGAAGGCGCAGTCAGAATAACTTATGAGTCCATCTCATTCAATATGATTGTTTTTGTCAAGAAATTGAGTTGGTCATGCTAAAATGCTTTTGCTGCTTTTCATCATAGTATTTGTCTAACAGGAAATATATTCATTTTGCTGCATGTAGCCAAAAAATTGTTGGCAATGATATTAACCAGTTGGCAATTTGGCATAACTTGTTGGTATGTTTTCAATTGTCAATTTGGCACAGCTTGTTGGTAGTTTACTCCACCTTTCGCACATAAGGGTAAATTTGTAAAGGTGAAATCATGACTGGCGCGTGCCACAATTTCCTGTTTTTGTCCTTTGGTTATAGGCAGTGAGTTAGTTTCATTACTAACTTGTTCACCTAAAAGATCTAGCTGATGTGGAAAATTCACTTAAGAAAAGTAAGGAAGAATCCATCCTTGTTTAGTAATTATATATTGCTATCACTGTATAGAGATTAATCCATAAGAAATCAGCTTTAAATAACTTATCTCAGTACATGTACATTGTCTGTTGGAAAATAAACTGACCTAACCATGGAAATAATTCTTCTGTATAACAAACTAATGTCGCTCCAACAAGTCCCGCATAAATAGTGTGAAGCTTCTTGCTGGTGCAGCATCCTATTCACAACACGAACTAACATTGTGGTTTGGTAATTGATTGTAGGAGGAGAGTCCACTGTTGATAACTGCCAGATCCTTCAGACTAGAGTGAACCGATCCAAATCTGATAAAGCATGGGTAGATGAAGCAGAGATGCGGGGTTTCTCTTGTGACATCAAGTTTACAGGTGAGTACATCAGCTTCTTGCTTCTTTTCTTTCTTAACAGTAGTCTTCCCTCCGCTTATGGCTACCAGTTTACTATGGAGTGTGGGTACTAGAAACAATTGTAAGTATAAAACCTAGCAGTAGCATATCTTCTCTTCGGAAATAAAGTGCATTGCTCTGCGTCGAGGGCTGTGAATTGCATGCAATACAGTTTTAGTTGGGAAACAAAATTTTACTAGGGGAGGAGAGAATGAAGCATCTAAATCACTATTTGTTGAAATGCATATTAGGTTTTCACTTACTGAGATATATGTTTAACTTCGATTTTTCTTCTTTTCCTGGGGTTGCCAACAGCTTTATCATTAAGAAACATGCATATCATTGGAGGTAGTTCATTTGCAGTCTTTAATTTTTGGAATCAGTTCATCCGCATTGTATTGTATTGTAATGTATTTTATGCACATAAAAACATGCACAGCTCGGTCGCATTACCTGGCCAGTTTCAACAATTTTTCTGGACGTACACATACGTTGTCTTCAGAAGTTGACTCGGAGCATAGACTGTTAGGTGCTGGAGTTGCATTTCATGCACCTGAATACTAGACCGCACTATAGCATGGGATTAGGTGTATCAGAGTTGGTTATTATCTTATCTCCTAATGAGCAGTCAGGTCAGATCAGATTAGATTGGTTAGGGGTTAGATGAGTTTGAGGAAATGTTTCTACGATCATAACAAGACTAGGCATATACCAATGCTGAATGTCATGACTTCACTCTCTTTCCTGTTGTATTTTAGTGCCAATTCTAGATCTCAGGAATAATTTTAACTGTCGACAAATTAGGATATTTGTTATGCTTCCCTGCGACCAAAAAGCATGCTGACAAATCTCACATATAGGCTGATTGTTAGTACTTTGTGGTATGAATATGTAAAATGAAGTAAGTTAAAGTTGGCACCCCAGATGTTTCTATTTGAGGAATCCATTTTAAGCAAATTTGTCCACTAGCATCTGATCCCCTTGCTGGAAGAAATCCAGAGGATTCCATATACTTCCTATTTGGACTGTTCTCAACTTCTTATTTCTTTTGTGGTCTTTAACTCCTATGTCAATTGAGAAATCAATCAAAAGCTTCCGTTCAAGCATAGCTGGCCTCATTCAACTCTAATCAATGTGGATAATTTTTTCTTATAATTTTAATCATTAAGAAATCTCTTATAATGAGAAATTTATCTCTCCCTCTCTGAACAGACAAGGAACTTGATATAATTGAGATGGCCGTCTATGGGGATGTTATTCGTCCAGGTAAGCAATGCCAGTGCAGGACGGTAGCTGAGATGCTAGGGCAAGTGAAGTCAAAGAATCGCATGGCTGCTTGCGAGCTACCAGACAAAAACACAGCTTAACATATTCTAGCGCTTTTTACATCAAATCAATCCCAATTTCTTCTGCTCCTGTAAGGGAGGACAGCCTATTGTCTCAGTTGATTCTATTCAACAACTGTGCTCTCAAATTCTGCCCACCAGCATGTCATTTTGCAAAAAGAATATGGTTGAGTCCGTCTGAGCTCTCACAAGTAACTGCATGATTGAACATTCTGGTGATCTATGTTTTTTGTTGGAATTTGATTCTTGATCTGTAGCATATGAATCGGCAATGCCATCGAGATGCAGTGAATTTCAGCAACTGGGCCTGCATATCGCGAGTGGTTGTGCATGGTCCGTGCCTGGTTAGCCTGACGTGTAACAGCCAGCAATTGTTGTATCCTAAGCAAGTTTTTAGTGATTAAGCAGTCTGACATGTGGGAATAAAAGAAGATGGGCAGAAGCAGCACTGATCTGCTGAATTATTGGGTTATGACCGTAACTAAAATGCTTGTGTGCTTAACTTGAATGTTTAGATGTTGCATAATTCATAGTAGTGCACTGTGGCACTTCAGCTCAAGTTCCAATTAACTGCACTTTGCAAGGCTGTCTTTTTTTTTGGGTGGGGGGGGGGGGGGGGGGGGATTGTGTTAATTCATGCGGCGGATTTAATTCTAGAGACAATCTGGGAATAACCATGGTCTTAAGCCCAAGCAGTTTAGTTGCTTTAGGTTGAGGTCGTGTCCTAATGTCTCGCAAAGGTGACAATGTAAACTAAAAAACTGTGTGTGTTGTGTGTCGAGGGGGTTGGGGTTATAAGAGTGTTTATACACTCGTTTCTTTTTTTTTTAATATAGTGTTATTCGGCTCTCCCACTGTTTGGAAAAGGGGCGCTAATGTAGTCCAAAGTATCTTCAGACTTTATAGTTCAACTTATTGTCTCGATGCACTGGTTTGTTTACATATGAACATATCATAGCTTAGATAAATATATCTGGTATAATCTTCTCCATGATGCATTGATGCCAATAGGCCATATCAACAACAGCGACATATTGAAGCCCACTTCACGTACTACTTGTAGAAAATATTTCCATGGAAACCATATGGAACCCTATGTGGCAAAGTAATTTTTGCTATGGCTCTTCTGAAAATCTTTTTGCGTCAATAATGTACACCTATAGAAGACGAGGTTTTTTTGCAGTGAGAACATGTACGGGACGATAATGAATTCGCATGGTTTTGAAGAGCACAGTTATATTACCTGGGAGATGTTTGCTCCCTCATCATGGACATAGGTAAGTACCCACCCATCATCCTCGTCTCTTCCATTTTTCTTTGCAACGAATTGAACTCCAGATCAGAACTGTCTCTCTTGTAGAGCATGATACTCCACAGAGATAAATTGTTTGTTTCCCTGTTTTTTCACGGGCATCTTAGTCTTTACCAAAAAGTACAAGTGGTTAATTGTGTAATACTTTGTACTTAATTACTAACCTTATCTGGCACGTCAAAGTGGAGCTTAGCGGATTTGGCTTTTAGTGGTTTGTTCTCTCATATTAAAGAAAGATTGGAGGGCTATGATTTCTTTACAGTTACTCAAGTGCATCAAAGAGCTTTGGCTGTAGAAAGCCGAAGTAAAGAGTCTCAAGAGAGTCATAAGCATCACCGTCTTAATATGCATGCTCTTGAGTGCAATTCAGATAGTTCCGATGATGAATCTAAAGAAGTTTATACAGCTGAGTTTGCGTGGCCATCCAAAGCTAAATCATATGCTTATTCTACTCTTAAGCCGATTAACAAAAATTGGCAAGAGGAGAAGTTCACTTTCGATGTATCCAAGTGTGATAGAATATTTGATGAATGATATAAGAATGGATACATTAAGATGTCGCATACTTTACTTCCGCTTGAGGAGATAAAGCGGCGAGCTTTTTGCAAGTGGCATAACTCTTTCTCACATGCCACCAACGATTGTAATGTTTTCCGAACGTAAATTCAATCGGCCATAAATGAAGGACGATTGACTCTTCATGCAACACAGGTTGATCATGACCCCTTTCCTGTACACACTCTTGAATTGAAGAATCCCAAAGTGTTAATTCGGTCAAATCAAGCCGAAAAAATAAAAGGGAAAAATTTAATTGTTGGTGAAGAGAGATCTGAGTTTCTGGAAAAAGGTGAGAAAGCTTCACTGAAGAAGACCCCTGGAGTTTCATTAAAAGATTCAATGCTCGGGGGGCAACGACGAGGCAAGGGTGTCAGTTCTGCACCAACCGATCTAGCTAGTTCTGCAACCGGTCTGACCAGTCCTACTAAGTATTCTGAGCACAAGACCAAATCCAAGAATAAAAAAAAAGTCGAGTTTTGAAGAACTCCTAGCCAAGTATGAGAAGAAAGGAGCTGCTCAAGAGCAGAAGAGACGGCCAAGTAAAGCTAAGGATATAAAAACATCGAGAACAACTAGATTCTTGTCCACATCAAGGTAATCATGCTACTGCACCATATTCATTTGTTGGACAAGCTGCACCATGGTTCTTGTCGTACCCTTGCTATTATACGCATTTGGATTATAGTAGGATGCATGTGCAATCTTATATCATTCAATATCCTTCTACATATTGAAGCGCCCCACCCAGAGGATCGGTGCTTATAATGTATTAATATACCAGATAACAGTCTCTGATCAATACATTACATAGGTGGAACCAAAGTCATACAAGCTTTATTTTTACACAGTTCATCACGAAGATTACAACACTACGAACATGATTACGAACAACATATAGGCACCAAGCTGCTCTTCACACGTCATCGACACTACTACTAGACTATGGCTCCACGAACACAAACTTGGGTGCGGGCACGGACTACTCGACGTCTTCTGGAACGTAATCAGGATCCTCTAAAAAATATAGCAACAACAGGGGTGAGTACAAAATTACTCAGCAAGTCCCACCTCACCCTATGAGAGGGGGTTAAAGCAGATACTCATGCAATGATCAAGTAGATAAATAATGCAATAACGAATGCAACAAAAAGGTGACAAACATCAAGCTTTCTAGGTTCATCTCACCAGTAACCAACTCAAACAGGGCTAGGATCCTGGTTGTTATGTCCACACCGTAACCTGTCCTATACCGAAGACACGACCATTCGAATGGGTTTATACATCTGCAGAGGTAGCACGCTGTAACCACACGCACGATGCTGCCGGAGACAGTATCGATATAGCCGACACCCAGCCATGCCATAACCTCACCTAGCCCCCCACGTACCCTCGGGTCCTGACCACTCTCGGTCTCCACCCACGCATAACACATCCACCTCGGCGCAACTACCAGGCTAGCCAGTGGGATTAGGCTAAGTCCGTCCCATTCCGGAACGCGTGGTTGCACTGAACATAGGTTAGGTGAGATGGCAAAACAACTTGGTCCTTGAGTTTCACCAGGGCAGTAACCATCCTCAACATCTCAACATCGAGCCTACCACCTTGGTAGCACTCGAACGTAAATCTACCACCACGGTAGCGCTTACACATCCACTATCCCAACACTGCCCCGGTCGACATCTCAACGCACATCAGGTTCAAGTTAGCATATCTAAGAACAATATGCAATCATCATGCAAGACATCACAACAATATGCTAACAAGGTAGTAACTAGGTTCATCTCAATCACTCGGCAAATTTCAGCGTCGCATGCAATAATCTATACTAAAAGTTGTACGGGTAGATCATCACAATAGGCGCAATATGATCAAGCAGGGATCGATGAGACTTGCCTTCACTGGCGTAGTTGTCCTCCGCGTCGAACTCCGGATTGTTCGGTCCTTCCGGGTCTCCTTCGTTTACGGGTTCTGCTTCCGATTCGCAACATGCAAGCACACAGCATACACACGTAGCAAACATCAGCACATCACACAAACATTGGTTTCTTTTGATAGCTATTGCTTTTATATGAATTTAGGAAAAAGAATTGGGTCAAACGGAGTTCAGATGAGTGAGATATGGTCTGATCAGTGTAGTGGGTTTGGGTAAATACGAAAATAAAAGGAATGGATTAGTCGTGGGCCTACTCCACGTGATCAGACTTAAGTGGGCTTGGTTTAGTTCTGGTTGGCCTGTGCGCAAGGCACAATGGCCCAAGGCCTGTTTAGTGGCTTCTAGCTTATTAGGCAGATGGATTAGACAGGGGAAACGGAGGCAGCGCTCTCTGCTCCGCTCTTCAGCAGCCATGGCCACAAGCAGAGCTCGGAATGGCAAGGGAAATCGACGGGCAGGGTGCTCCGACAGGGGGAAAAGGTAGAGAAGGATCTGCTGGTGCTCACCTTGCTTCCGGTCGGCTCAGGAATCTCTCTCTGCTGCAGATCGACGAAGGCGACGAGTTGGGGATTGGGAAGAACGAAGAAGCTCGAGCTCGATTAATTGCAGCTGGTCGGGAGGTGGTGGTCGAATGGAGCAGGGGTGCTCGAGAGGCCACGGGCTCTTCTTAAATAGAGGAAGAAAGGCGGTGCTTCACCGGGAAAAATCTCGCCGGCTCCTGTGCGCGTGGATGCACAGTACGAGCGCGGACTGCTCGCTCGCTATTCAGGGTGAGTTCGCTCAACGGGTCAGCAGAGTGATACGTTTTCACGGTGTGCAGAGGTAGGAGAAGGCTGGTAGCGGGCTGGCTTCGCACTGGTGATCGTTTACCGTAGTAAAGCCTGCGTACGGCTGCTTCCGGAGACTTCGGCGCGTGCGAAATCGGTGGAGTACACGACTGCCGAGGCTGTCCGTCTTGCCGTCGCAGCGTGTGTAAAGGCAGAGGGGGGACAGGCAAATTTGCCGGAATATCACGCAAAGCTAGCAAGCGTGCTGCGACACTTCGTAGGTTTCGGGGTGAAAGGTAAACGGTGGCTGGAATGAAGTATGTTGTACGGTGGGTTCGGGAGAATTCTGCGAGAAGGAATGGCAAGCTTTGGTGACGCTTCTGTAGTGAGGGGGAAGAAGGGTAATAGGAAATTTACAGGGTTACGTTGGAAAGAAATTTTGTTAGGTTTCCAATTTACTCCTAAGGGTATCGATACGGATCGGTTGTGGGTCGACACGGAAGAACATGACGGACATGTTATTTATTTATTTATTTATTTTGGGATGAGAAGAGAGTGAGAGAAAATTTTAAGTAACTTATATGATTACTGTATTTGGATTACTTTTATTTGATTAAATTGATTATTTAATATTAAGCAGCAGTTTAAGCAAGAACAAAAATCGGGATGTTACACATATTCAAATGGTAGCTCATCACAAAGGCTGATTATCGCTAATTATAATCTGGTCAGAAGTACACTTATTAATGATAAGGGAGTTGAGACAAACAAGACAACAAGTATATGCAGCCGAGGTGGTGTCCCTCAGGCTTATCCTGCACTCAAAAGAGGGAGGCTACAACGAATGCGCAAGCAAGGATCAAGGGAGCAATATGTGGAGGTAATACCAGCAAGGTCAGCAGCCACCAAGCAGGTATGGAAGCCGAAGCGAGTTGTTTCATCATCACCTTGAATTGGAGCAAGTCATGGCCAATAGTATCTATCGCCCTTAGAAGTAATATATGGCCGATGTATGGTTCAAACATCGTCCTTAGGCAATTTTGGTCCAGAAGCTTATTTTTTGGCAAGTAAGCTTTGCCAAAAAATAGGGGAGCATACGTTGACGGTCAAAATTGGCACATGAGTGCAAACCGGTCTGACCAGTGTGCACAAACCGGTCAGACCAGTCTAGGTTACTTTGCCAAAATGTAAATTTGACTTCACCATTACGTAGCTTTCGTCGAGGCGATCAAAATTCACATATAGAACGTTCGATTTGGAGTTCGGTTGAGAGAGTTATGACTTCGGGAAGACTTAACCCAAATTGGATTGGTCAGACCGGTTGGTATGGCGGTCAGACCGGTTTCGCTGTGCAGTCCAAGTTAGAAGTTGTAATTTGATACAAGATTTATTAGGGTTTCGACTTCTAATGGGGCAAGATCTCCCCTCCCTATAAAGGGCCACAGCCGATTGAGGGTATCTAATCGATTAAAAATATATCAATCTATTACCTTTCATTACTTTTCATCGTCTCCAAACCCTAGCTTTTCCAATCCTGATCTGCTGTTCTTCCTTTGTCTCTGCGGCGTTTGAGGACGTTCTAGATGGCATGCCGATCTAGAACAACCCAAGGTACGCCTGCCTCGACGGGGTGCTTTCCAAGCGGGTGTTTGTTGGATCCTTGTCGGGCTGCCCGGTCGAGACTGGTCCGAGCGCTCGATATTTGGCGCGGCGTGTTTCCGCGTCAACAAGAAGTAGCACATCCATGCTTCTTGTTCTTGGAAATGTCTCTCAGGCCAGTTGAGCACCGACCGTAGAGGCAAATCGACTAATTGGCTTTGGTCACTGAATATGTTTCCCCGATGCTGCTCATTCCGAAAGTATTGCTGAAACACTTGTCAGCTAGATTGAATTCATTCCTCCATCGAGCACTACTGGTAGGAGGCCATCGACTAATTAAAAAGAGGGGCATTGAGGCACCTATGGCCGTGGGAGCTACAACTACAAGAGCATGGGAGTGATCGAGCAGCAGGTAGATATATAATGGACTAATCGGTAGACCACAAACTAATATTTTTATCATTTTTTATATGTTATTGAGACTGACCGGTGAGTTGACATAAATTTCGCTCTACCACAAGCACAATAGTCGCAACACAGGATTGCGGCAAACTGACAGGACCGACACAAAAGCCTAGAATGCTTTCCTGATGACGCTGCTTTTTTAGTTTAATTGGATATACTATTACAATTCATATATTCAGAATGATGCCACTATAATTCATTCGAATTCTGAAATATGCCATTTTCTACGTCTCCGACGATCTCGAGACAACACGCAGACATCCGTATTACCGAATAGACCAAAATATCCCTACTACGATCCTCCCTCTCCCCTCACTAGTATACGGCCCCACATGTCATCCCCTTCCTCCATCCTTTCTTCTCCTCTCCTCCGCTCTTCTTCATCCGGTGACCATGTCCACGCGCGCTGCCCGGCGCTGCGACGACAGTGGCGCCACTGCCGTGGAGGGGTGCGTCGGGGATGGAAACGAGCACTACGCTTCTACTACCTTCAGCTCCTCCGACCGTCTGCTCCCGCTCCACCTCCACCATCTCCACTGTCGGGGTAGCAGCGCCTGCCCCGCACCCTCCGCCTCTGCTGCTCCTCCCTCCCGCCCTCATCCTCATGCTCCTCCCCTTCCCCTCCGACCAATGCTAGGCACGCCACCCGCGGGCTCGTGCGTTGAGGCCATGCTGTAGGCCGCCATGGCGTGGCTCGACACCGACGACCTGCAGGCCTCCGGCCCATCTGAGGCGGACAGGGAGGTGGGGAGGCCCGGGCTCAAGCGAGCGATGAGCGCCTTCGGCTGGTGGCCAGGCACCGACCTTTGCGCGCCTCCCCCGCGGACGAGAGGGGAGGGGTCTCACTGCTCGCCGTCTAGGACCTGTAGGCTGACTCACTACCCCCTCCATCTTCCCCGCCGTTCACCCGAGCTCCTCCCCGGCCGAATCGACCCAGCCACCACCGGCTGCCATTGGAGCCGGCCCGAGCTCCGCCCCCAACGCTGACGAGCACCTCCGGTCATCCCTCGTCGCCTTTTGACCCCTAAAACGGATCCCCACTGAACTCCTCGGCTCGTCCGGCTTTTTCCCTGCTCGATTGCTCACCACGCTGCCGGGGAACGGGGCGCCGCCGCACCGGCCGGGCCGCCGTCGAGGCGCGCTTGTCGCGGGCCGCCTCCGCATGGACCTCCACCGCGCCTCTGCGCGCGGCGGCCTCCCCGAGCGCGCAGGCGGGTCCGCCCGGCCATGCCGCCGGCGGGAGCCGCACGCCACAAGCTCCAGGCCGGAGAGGGGGACAAACACGGTGGTGGCCCCAGGAGCTGCACATGAGCACGGCGGCGGCGGGAGGGGCGGGGGATAGGAGGTGAGCTGGGGGGCGGCCACCAGCGGCAGAAGGGCAGGGCTCCATCGAGCAGTCGATGCATGGTCGAGACCGGCAGCTGCGTGGTGGAGGATGGCTGGAGGCTCCAGGAGAAGCTGACTTGTGGGGCCCACATGTCAGGGGTGTTTTGATTCATGCGGAAGATGCGTATGCGTACAGTGGGTTTGATAGTGGGCTTAGGCACCTAAAATACGTAGAAAGTAGCAAGAATAAGATAGACGAAGAATTATAATAGTAAGTTTGAGAATAGGTGAATTGTTACGGTAGATCTTAGAACTTCAAAAATTATAATGGTACGGATACTGTAACGCCCCAGTTCCAAATATGGCTCAGTTCTACTCGCACGTTGAGTAAAACACGCACTCGCACCAACCCCGTTTACGCTTTCGTCCTCGCTTCGCGTAAAAGGGTTAACCCGGGGGTTGAAATGCACTTGGCACTTGGGTTTATATGTTGGTGAGACTCACACTCAACTAGCAAGGTGGGACAACTCCCACACATGCTATGCCACTCACACTTGGGCCACTAGTGGGCTCAAATTCATCCTTGTTGGACCGGGATATCACATACACCCCCCTAAAGAACCCGACGTCCTCGTCAGCAACATACCCGCACACTGGGGCAATCGACCAGGAACTTTCCCTCTTAGCACACGTCGTCTATGCGTCTAGTACCGGCACACATGCCATGCCGTGTGACCACACACGGGTCCACACGCGCCATGCGCCATATGTCCGCGTCCCTAGCACGCACACGAGGGTTGGCTCTGATACCCATTGTAACGCCCCAGTTCCAAATATGGCTCAGTTCTACTCGCACGTTGAGTAAAACACGCACTCGCACCAACCCCGCTTACGCTTTCGTCCTCTTCGCGTAAAAGGGTTAACCCGGGGGTTGAAATGCACTTGGCACTTGGGTTTATATGTTGGTGAGACTCACACTCAACTAGCAAGGTGGGACAACTCCCCACACATGCTATGCCACTCACACTTGGGCCACTAGTGGGCTCAAATTCATCCATGTTAGACCGGGATGTCACATATACAATCACTTTTTTTTCTTTCTAGCAGACGCTGCTTGTTCGGGAAGCGACGCGGGTTGCAAATAATTTGAGGCTGACCCCGGCGTCGATTCGTGGATGCAAAGTTCAATTTCACAAGTACACTGTACACCGTCCGGTTCGTCCATTCCTTCCTGGACCGGCATCTACTAGTGGGCCGAAATTGGCTGCCCGTCTGGGGCTGGCTGGACCGTGTGTGTAGACGAGCCATATGATTCGGTTTGGACACTGCGTGGTCGCTAGGTACTCGCAGTGCGGCCACTGCAGATCCCTCCAGTGTGTCTGCATACACCAAAGCTAATAACGGCTGTCGAACATGCCTCCAGTGTTTTCCAGATGCAGCTCATTCCAGAGCGACACGAGAATTAAATGTGCATGCCACTGCACGTTGATCTCGATTGAGCACTTGATGGAAGAAAAAGGGTAAAAGAACAACCGAGGAGGCCGCAATCTTAAGAGTTGCAGGTGTGGCCTGTGGGATATGTAGAAGGTTGATGCTAGGGGGTGTGCGTGCGTGTGTGTGTGTGTGTGTATAGCGTGTGGGTTAATATATGGCTTCATTGGAAGTATGTACTTACTGCCTACTGGTGGTACGTAATAGAAGTATAGAACAGGTGAAAGAACCGAGGGGCAGTTCAATCATGAGACCAATGAACAATTCCTCCACCATTGTGTCAGTTTACCGGTTTGATGCATCAATGCGCAGCTAAATGCTGCATCCACTCCAAGCACTGACGCTCGATCATAACTCTGTGTGGTGAACCGGCATTAACTATCTGAACAAATAATGTAATGTCTCCAAATTCCCGCTCACATAGTGAACATAAACAGTTTGTTCGGCCAATGCAATAGCCATCCGGTGGATACACGAAGTTGTATAGGAGCTGCTCAGCAATCCAAAGCCTGTTTTGCAGCAAGACTAAACGAAAAACTTACAGCGTGAAGGTGCTACTGACTTCTTTTTTTCTTCGTCCAAATTTAAGCTCACAAGTAGTGCAACAATTTCCCATAGGCACGCTAGCCAAACCAGCTGAGCACCGGCCGTAGAGGCAAACAGATGAATATGCCCTATTTGTTGAATATGTTTCCCCAATGCCCCTCATTCCCAAGGTAGCAACGTGATGCAGATACACTTGTCGGATTGATGTCCATTTACTGCTAAGCAAAGAGGCAAAGAACCAAGGAGACAAAACGGAGCGACTTTGAACAGCAGGTTGATATATATAGACACACCCACGACGAGGTTAAAATGCAATAAGGCGCATTCTCTATGCAAAATGCACCCACCCTATTACAACCAAGAGATTATATCGATTGCAACAGAGAGAATAAACCAATTGCAACTGGACGGAACTAATTGCAACTAGGCGCGAACCGGTTGCAACTGGATGTATTCTCTGTACAAAATGCACCAGGTGCATTATATATATATATATATATATATATATATATATATATATATATATATATATATATATATAAAAGTTTTGTCTACACTCGCATGTCTCTCACCATCAGTATACCACTGTACGTATATCCACATACTCATTTATCACTTTGAGTATGTTCATATACTAATTCTAAGATATTTATATACAAAAAATTTCTAAAGCACCCCTATTTTTTAAATATATTATAATTATACCTTAGTACTAGTATATAAAAATTAATATGTCCACATGTTGTATGTATGGTCACATATCCAACGTATATACCATCATAGATATTCTATTATGATCACATACTTTACGTATATGCTCTTTGTTGAATCAGATACGTCCTACGTCATGAGATACAAATGTGGGAGTAGCTACAAGTGCGTGTACAAAGGATTATATATATATAATTACTTCTTATATTACCTGTAATAGCTAGCATAGACTACATGGTAGAGTGAACATTTATTTTTCCATATTTATGACTAAAAAAGTCGGTCTATATATTTCTCCCGTACAAAGTGGACATGAGTCGGTGGATGATATAAATTAGACACGCATGCTACATGTAAAATATATAGTCTTTGTGGCGAACACACAGTTCTGGAGATTACTCTTGCACCCATAGATCAAAGCATTAAGCTATAATTATACTTGGACGCAGTAGCGTGCAAGGTCGTGCTCCGACCGGGGTGGCAAACTAAGGACCTCAACTCCCATATATCACGCCTGGTCTTATGCGTGATTCTATTCATGAACGAGCAGCAACTGTGGCGGCGAACTGCTTGCACCGACACCCCAGCCTAATATGCTTTCCTGATCCCACTCACTCCAACCGGTGCCGGGATGCTAATTTCACATTAGTGGCCTCAGTGGAGTCCTTGCTTGGGTGAAGGAAGAACCAATGCAACTAGTTAAGCAATACACAAGTGTGATCACCAGAGCTAGAGCTGTTGGAAAGTGTTCAAAATGAGGTGAAGGTTGATATATAGCAGCCATAAGGAATTCCTAAATAACACTCGGCTAATTTTGTTTGTTTGATTGATCTCAGTCGAATTTTGTCGAGCATCCTCCCACCGTGGGCTGCTTTCTCCTTGACTTTTGTGGGCTTTGTTATATTTCCAGCCCAATTTGTTCTTGTTGTTTTTCTCAGGCAGGCCTGGGCAGAGTGTTCCGCAAATTAGATAATAATAGACCAATTATTAGAGTACACGCTTGTTATAGCCCTGACGTGCCATTGTTATATTTTCTCCTCTTTCTTCATTATTTTTTTTCTTGACTTCACATAATTTTTGTCCCTTAAATTTTAGAATTTATCTTCATCTTGTTTAGCAATGATTGTATTGTTTATATTAGGCTCTCTTATCTCTGATGTGCAGGGTTTTTCTCATAATTTAATATTTTTGCATTATTATGCTCCATTTTTACATATGTCATGTTGTGTCTATATGTAATCTATTTTAGAGAGATTTTGATATTTTTGTTTTGCTTTTAATACTTGTGTATTTTCTTTTGTAGATATGATGCGTAACATGTACTTCGAATTGTGCCGAGGTAATACAACCTAGCTAGCTGCATGTAGCTCAGTTGTTTAGCTTGCATATGGTGAAACGTGTTCGTTCAGGTTTGGGCCTCTGATGGAACGCAACATGTACACCTCCAGTGGAGATGCATGTAATATTTTTATCAATCTCAAGATTTATCTGTCTAGTCTGTAAGTCAAGGTAGGGCGTGAGATTTCTAGTCCAATAATCTCTCCGAGGTGCTCATCGGATATAGGATGTGTGCACGAGTGTATGCGCTCGCGTACTTGTATCATTTGCGATTGTAATGTTTTCTTAAAAATTTTGAAATTAGCCGATTGATGCGTAGTCACTCCCTATGGACTATACGTATGAGTGAATATGTATAACGATACCATTCCATGTGTTTCTCCCATATATAGGGAGATGGGCATGACTTATTGGTAGATGAGATAAATTAAACACAGGTTGAATAGTCAGTTCAGAACATTTTAGCACAAGTCGGTAGTCCTTCATTTCTAATCCAGACGATGGCATCATGTGGTGCTAAATAATAACCGATCTTAGGCACAACTCGACCAGCCAGCCACCCCATCCAGAGTTGCCGAATTAGGCCTTTTCTGCTCAAGTTTCGTACCCATCAATCATATGGGCCTGCCCTAGTACGACCGAGAACATGGGCTTCACATAATTTCGAGAAAGGTCTTGGAGTTGTTGTGTGGTTTATGTGCGTACCATCTCGGCATCATGATAATGGTGATGGCAATATGGCATGATAAAGAAAATCTAGTAAGCATTATTGGCCTATTCAAAGAAATAAAAAAAGACATCTTGTACTTTCTTTTGTTCATCCGTGCTTTATAAAACAACAATATTAGTCTATGAAGCGTTGCCCTGCTCCAAAAGGAGGCTAAGAAAGACTTGTCCATATATTATTCAATTGTATCTCCAGGTAAATGTGGTTCATGTTCCATGCCATGTGCGTTTTATTTCCCGAAACAAATTGGTCATAAGTCTGATCCTCTTGGCAAATTTGGGAGAACTACCATACTCCATAGTACCATATGAGTTTGTCGGTGTTTTTACCGTCGGCTTACCTAGAGATGCTCTAAGATAGGTGATTATTTAACGAGGGATTGCCGGATCTGGAACTTGAAGGTGAACGTAAGGACACAAGACACAAATTTAGACAGATTCGGACTGCTAGAGTAGCGTAATACCCTACGTCCTGTTTTGAGGTGTTGTATATTGCGCCCTGCGCTTGGATGTTGAGTTGCCTGTTGGCTGCTCTCTGTTGGTTCTCTGACTATCTAGGTATCCCTGCACTCCTTTATATATTCCAGGGGATGAGGTTTCTAGTAAGATCATAAGGTAGAAGTCATAGTAGGATTACAAGGTATGAGTTCTAATAGGGTTACAGTGAAATTCTAGTAGGAATTAAACTTTTTTTTCCTCACAGGTAGCTTTCTTGCGGTACCCAGGAAATCTATCCCTAGCAGGGTTGCCCCACAATGAACCAGGCTTCATCAACATCCGACAGTTTCACTTCTCCTTGCAGTCAGAGTGTCTCTAACACTTTTAAATATTTTTCTGCTCACATAGTCAGCAGTGCTAGTATGACGTCCAATGTGTGTGAGATTTGAGCGGTTGAGGATAATAGAGTGCACTGCACGGATCCAGTGCATCGACCAGGTTGGCAAACTACCGGCATCAACGTGTACGGCGAGTGCGTTTTCATGATGCCACTCATTCCAAAAGGGTTAGGAGATCGACGACGCGGATCATGTCATGGCACCTTTGGCTGGCTCGGATTGAGCCCTTGGCGAGGTGCGTGGCGACTGTATAGTTGGGACCTAGCTAGGAGAGGGCGTCTATGCTTGGTTCTCTATCGGTCTGGAACCTAATATATATAGAACGAGTCTTGGTAGGTTAGATGAATTAGTTGTACTGCAAGTACAGTAGGAGTTTGTAAGAAATATGGCTCTATTAGACCGTGATTATAATTTAGGTGAGTGTGTGACAACATAGTCAATGGGACTAATGAGCTTGTGAGCTCAAGTTTGTAGGATTACTAGATCCCATGGATGAAGCCCAATCCGTATATAAGATGGTTCAAATCGCTGTCAAGATGACTAAGGTGCAGTGACCAAGAAGATAAAGCGTCGGTGCATTGGTAGTTGCAATGCTGATCAACTGAAGAAGAAGTCAGTAGCACCAGTTGAACCGACGATGCAATAGAAGATGTCGGTGCATTGCCCAATACCAGTGATTTGGCTCCAGAAGGGTTTCCAAGCGAGGTCTTAAGGACCAGTTAAACTGACGGATCCACCAGAGGCGTCGGTACATTGGTGTTGGTGTTACTCATTACTCAGTACCTATGTTGGAGTTGCAGCGGAGAAGTCCTTCAGGACTAGTTAAACTAACGGTATAAGAAAAGGCGTCGGTGCAAGCGTCTGTGTAATGACATCAACAAAAGAGAGATGTTGTCAGTTCAACGGCTAGGAGACGGGGTTAGCGTGACCGGTTAAACTGGAGGGTGTGACCGGTTTAACCGATGCTTTATGCGTTTCAGGGAAAAAGCATGCAACGGCTAGAATTGGATCCCTAGCCTATATAAGGCCTCGTTGAGAGTGTTAGTGCTAGGATTAGCTCTAGAGAGAGTGAGAGAGCAAGACGTTGATACCTTGTGTGCTGGTTCTTGAGTGAACCATAAGTTGTATCTCGGTGTGCCAGCCCCTTAGAGTCTTGGTGGGTTGCCGGCAAGTCATCGATCCTCCGGCCTTGGAGTCTTGGTGGCTCGCCGGCAAGTCATCGATCCTCCGGCTTAGTGTGGAGCGGCGACGACGGCTTTGTGCGGGGAACGTGGAGATCCCCTCCTTCGTGGAAAAGCTCCTTAGTGGAGATGACATCGAGGTGATCGGAGACTTGATGAGAGGTTGGTTGCTAAGCCTTAGTGGTGACTCAAGAAGAGTCCCGGAAAAGACTTGATGACCCGGAAGCAATACTTTTAGTGAGTGCTTCAACAACATAGACTAGGGGTGGCTGTGCCTACGATACCACGGGATAAATGCGCATGTCAAGAGTTTGCTTCCCCTCGTATCTTTTTTTAAACTTCCGCATTTCTTATTGCAATCTTATGCGTCTTTATATTCTTAGCGTAGTATCTTGCTAGGATTGCTATAGGTTACAAAATTCTTTGGGATGAGGTTTTCACACTAGTTGAACCCTAGTTGCACATGTAGATAATATGTTTTAGCTTATATTTTATGCTAACTAGTTTGAGCCATAGATTAAATTTTTAGATTTTTCTAATTCACCCCCTCCCACTGTTAGGTTACGAGCACCGATTCCTTTCAGAGTTGGTAGAAGCTGCTTATTTTAGGTTGTAATTAGTGCAGATGAGGAATTAAACATCCAAACATTCTCCTTGTATGTGGTGCAACATATGCTTAGGTTAGGTCCTATAAAAGACAAAAAAAGGTTCTTGACACAAGATGGTTGCAGCTCATGTACAGTCAGATTGACTTTATGTGAGAAATGTACATAATGATATTTCTTGACGCTCTAAGACAAAACAATCAGTTTTCATGGCAAATCTGGACGCTTCAACACCAATAATCTTCTCCCATAAGTCCACTGTCCACTAGCTAGATTCATGGGGCCTCAGAGGAACATATGCCATTTGGCCGGTTCCAGTTCTGCTCGAGGCAACCACCATTTTCTTCATGTTTATGTGCAAAAATCAGCTCACTAGTCGCAACTGGATGCGCGCCGCTAGCTCTTTGTTCTGTCACCAAGCACCAAACCTGCTGGTGGCAAACCAATGGCCGTTGCTCGTGGAATAATTTTTCCCAATGCCACTCATTCTTAAGCCAACAACGCATCACGCATTACATGGCAACTTATCCATTTCCACATGAACCTCAGTGCTTGGTGGTGAAAATTCGGCAAAAGAACTAAGGAGGCAAACAGGAGCACACGACAAGCGATGGAAAAAGGCAATGTGTGTTGGATGTGAGCTGAAGGTTGAATGTAGTTCTAGTGGAGAACTGAATATGCGGTTTTTTTTTTAATCTAATCTACGTTCTACGACAAGTATAATTAAGGAGCTAGGTAAATATATAACATCTTGCACGAGTGCTTGGGTGCTAGGTAGACAACTGGTTCAGAAATCAACTGAAAATGTTATTCAATTTTTGTTTGGTTGGAGAAAATTAATGCTCCACGCCCGTGTCACTTTACTGATAAAATAAATGGACGTGATTGCATTTCCTAATAAAAAAATAGTCAAATCTCGTCTAGAGTCTTCATTTTCTATGTGTGGATATCCCGGGAACGGTTACGAGGCTGTTGTGCCACCTGTCAGTAACGTCCGAACTTCAGTCTGGCTCGCCGGTGATGAGCTCACGTACACGACAAACACAAGGAACACATCGCGAGACACTTGGATATTTTTGGTGCTGCTAAGCGGCAGCTTCTCCGTTGATCAAATGCAACTAATCTAACCAAAGCATGAAACAAAATGAGTTCTTTAGACACGCAAAACAGACGAATGTACATGGCGCACAAGCTTTACTCGACAGACAACATCGGCGAGCTGGATAGGACTGGATGTGGCCGATTGCCGCTCCCTTATAGCCAGAGATGATCAGCACGACACATCCCAACAAAGTCTACTGATCATTGCAATCTATCACGCAATCTCACCATCTTGGTATTCGGCACTGTCTTAAAGTGATAAGAGATTCTAAGTGAGATCATTTATGCATGAAACTGAAAAATTAGTCATGATTAATTAGAAGTTGCAGACAACAACCAGATCTTATTACAGAAAGCAGAGAACATCCGTCTACCAAAGCTGCCCAAAGTGGACTCCGGATGCAAGCAAATAGTGTAGGCTTTCTATGGGACTCGGTGAATCTACCATTTCCCACATGTTTAAACTCTCTGTCTTTGCATCAATGGTACTAGGGAGCGGTCATCCTATGACCATGTGGAATACATTCCCCTGGTACCGCTCATTCCGAAGCTAGTGGCATGCTGCTGATGCATAGACGGCTTGAGTGCTTGGTGGTCACCGAAAGGTAAAAGAACTGAGGTGGTACTAGTGAGTTGAAGATTGCGCCAGGAGGAAACGCAATGTTAAGTTGAGAGCAATTCGCGATATAAATCAGCGGCCAAACTACTACGAGTACATGCCAGCGTTGGGTGCGCAGAGCAAAATTATTTTTTATTTATTTGGTTTTGAGGAAGTACAAAATTATTTATTAGTACAGCGGCCTTCATGGCCACAGCGGGTAGGCGAAAAATTCAATTATGAACCGCAACGTGAGCATCGACTTGCAGAATGGACTGGTACTTTCACTAGCTCCCCGTCGTGGGCTGATGGAAACTATGGGCCAAAATCACCGCCGGCGGACGTACTCGCTGTAGCCCACTGGGCCAGGCCGTGCGCACCCCAAACCAGCCACCACACCACCACCGCTGGAATGATATGCTTTTCAAATGTTTCCAAATTTTTTTTCCGAAAGACAAACGTTTCCAAATTGAGAAGTTCGATTGAAATGCATGTAAGCATCGCATTTCACTGCTTGAAAATTTTCAGATTTAACCATGCAATGTTTAGACCAATCAAGATATAAGAAAGCTTAAATTATGTAGCAAAATCTGGAGCCCCAATTCCTCTAGTCCTTTTGTTATTAAACCTTCAACCTACTTGATGAGGAAAGTTCCAAACGTGCGGTGCTGCGCGTCGTAACCTTCTCCTTTTCTCCTGCAGTTTACATACACGCTGAATCAGAGACTCATAGCAGTTCATCTGCTGTACTGCACACAATCGTCCATTCGTCGTTGTTCCCCGCAAATATCTAAGCATTCAATGAAAAGGGTTACTGCTGCCACAATTTTTAAATTGGATATCCACTGATTTCCTACCCTATTGGTGCAGATTCAACCTTAGCAGTAGTAGCACATCAACCATACTTCATCGCTGCTCCTGAACCGATGGAGAATCGACCGCGTGAAAGGATCGATGGACCAAGAGGGGGGTGAATTGGGCCTTTTTCAAATTCTAAAACAAGATAAAGCAACCTTAACCTATGCAAAACTAGAAAGGCACCAATTCACCAACCGGATAACTAAACAACCTACACAAGCTAGATAAGATAAAAAGAGATAAGGCCTAGCAAGGTAGATCTAACTA
This sequence comes from Panicum hallii, assembly GCF_002211085.1. Taxonomy (NCBI): domain Eukaryota; kingdom Viridiplantae; phylum Streptophyta; class Magnoliopsida; order Poales; family Poaceae; genus Panicum; species Panicum hallii. Next base: position 3,751,732 of record NC_038050.1, on the reverse strand, counting down.
GTGATTCCTAAATCAAGCACATGAATGAATTGCATGAAAGATAATGCTTGAAAAAGTAAAGTGGACAAGGGACAACCGGATTTTTCCCGTGGTATCGATGTGTTGGCACACACCCCTAATCCACGTTGTGACACTCACAAAGAGTATTGTCACCTCCCAAGTCACCAAGACGAGGGCGCTCACTAAGAGTCTCCGTTCACCATCCCGGTGTGGTGGAGATCAAGCCACGTACAAATCTCTTCTCCGGGCTTCCACAATCCTTGGCAAGCTCCGCGAGAATCACCTCGATCACCAAGATCGCCTAGGTGATGCCAATCACCAAGAGTAACAAGCTAAGGCCTTCACTTGAGCAAGAACCAATCACCAAGAATGGATGCACACAAGCTTCTCTCTACTCAAGTCCTTAATCTTGCTTCTTGAATGATTGAATGAACAAGTGTATGAAATGTTGAAGCTCAAGGTGGCTCTTGACTATAGTATGTGAGTTTGGATGTTGCCTGGTGTCAAGAGTAGTAGAATGACCCATTGGAGGGGTATATATGGGCAGCTCACACGAATAGAGCCGTTGGAGAAAAAGCTGCCAGAAAACTGCGTAGCGCCGGTTAATCCGACGTCCCTCCAATAGTCATCGTCGGTTTAACCGGTGAATGTAAACTGCCACTTCTGAAAACTAGCCGTTACAGCTTGGGCAGATTAACCGTCGTTGCATCGGTTTAACCGGTGAGTGTAATCATCCATTGATCAACAGAAATACCAAGTCACTGGACAACTGCACCGACGTCAAATTTCAAATAGCGTCGGTTTAACCGGTGAGTCTATTTGTCCACTGATCAACTGAAAACCGAATCTCTGGACAACTGCACCGACGTCCAATTTCAAATAACGTCGGTTTAACCGATGTATTGACTTGTCCAGACCTGCTGACCTTGTTTAACCGACGTATAGAAAACTTTAGACGTCGGTTAATCCGGTGTTAAGGATTTTTCTGATTTTGCCTTTTCTGACTTGAGTCTTGAATGAAATCCAAATATTCTTGAGATATAAGTTGAGAACCACTTATTTGAGCTTCTAGAAACCTGAGTGACCATTGTGTGCATCCATTTTCAAATGACCATGTCCATGCTCAAGTTACTAAGCCTAAACCCCTCTTAATAGTGCGATCACTACAAAACTATAAAACCTATACTAACCTAAGTGTCCTTCTCAACCTTATGACACTTAGGACTAGAAAGATCCTTAGTCTTGACACATTATAGAGCTGAATGCCGAGATCGCCTTTTTGAATAATGAAAATTAGGGGCCTCTTTTGACATATAACCAAATGAGCAATAATGATCTATAAAGCTGCACAAACTCATTAGTCACAATAATGGTCGTCATTAATCACCGAAACATACCTTAAGGGCCTAGATGCTTACACCGCGGTTTGCAACTGCCAAAAGAGCTGCAATTCTATAGTACAAGGCAACGTATCCGCTGCAAACCCAAAAAACGTGCAAACCGTGGAAACTAGCAACGAGAATCGTCGGATCTAGATCCTGTGGCTGCGGTCACTTTCCGAAGCAAATTTGCGAAAATACGCCCGCCTCCGAAACATTATTTCGTTTGCAGTCCTCCGACTCAGTTTGCCGCTTACGCCGTCCCGCGACGCTCCGCCTCCTGCGCTCTACGCCCTCCCGCGCGATCGTCCGGCCCTGGCAGACCTTTGCCGCGCCGCCCTGCGCCTCATCCGCCGCCGGCCGACCCGCCCCGCGCCTCACTCCGTCCGGCCGCCCCGCCCCGCGCCTCCCACTCCGTCCGGCCGACCCGGCCCGCGCCTCCCTACATCCTCCGCCCCCCCCTGCATCATCTGCTGACCCCCGCCGCCCTAGCACAGGCCGACCCGCGCCGCCCTCGTCGACAGGCCCGCGCCGCCCTCCGCCCGCGGCTGAGCCGTCCGTCCTCCGCCCGCGCCGCCCTCCGCCCTCCGTCCTCCGCGCCAGCACCAGCAGGCCCGCACCACCCTCCGCCCGCGGCTAAGCCGCGACGACCGACCCGCAACGCCCTCGTCGACCCGAGCGCGCGGCTGAGGTTGAAGAACGTACGCGCTGCTTCGTTGGGCTGCTGTGAATGGTTTTAAGAGGGGCAGGGGCATCTTTAATTTTTCGCATCGCGTTGTTACATTTTTGCATCTTTAATTTCTATGAAGATTCAATATCGATACAGCTTGACTACTCATTTGATTTTGATCTCGTTGTGCATTCAGTAAAGGAAATTTTAATAAGTAGTCATTAATTTTGTATTAAATTCGCAGGTTTAATTGTTTTACGAGTCTAGTTAGTTCATGGTCGCCCAAGCGTTGGTAGCCATTGTGGAGGGGGATAGCGCCCTCACGGGAGTGTCAGCTCCAAGTGGTGTGGATCTGAGTGGCCCATCGGATGGAGCTTTTGTTCAGGGCGCTGTTGCGGCAACTCCGATCAAATCATCTTCCAATGTTATTGTAAGCACGCAATACACGAATCTCGCTTTTCATACCTCATGTCATTCGTTTAGTTGTAATATCTGTTTTCAACTTTTTTTAAACCTTGTAGGGTACATCATTTGTTCCGGATGTTGAGGAAAATTTGAGGCCAGCAGTGGGGATGATATTTGATAATCTTGCCGATGTGGAGAAGTTTTACAAGGACTATGCATATGATGCTGGTTTCTCAGTTCGTGTTGGGCAGCATAAGAAGAAGGATTCGGAGATAGTAGGCAAGTATTATTATTGTGCAAGAGAAGGATACCATGTACCGAAAGATGAAAAAGTTATTGATTCCTCGGAGAAAAAGAGAAAGAGGACTCATAAAGTGAGTCAAAAAAGGTGTGATTGTGACGCACATATTTATGTTAGTCTTGGAAAAGACAAAAAGTTCACAATTGCTAAGATGGTCGAGCAGCACACCCATGGTCTTGTATCACCCCCTCATCGGCATTTACTTAGATCAAAACGTCATGTTTCTGAGAGGGCAAAGAATACTTTATTCAATTGTCATAAAGCTAGCATTGGCACATCCCTTGCATATAGATTACTTCATGTTAGTGATGGGGGTTTTCAAAATGTTGGTTGCACACTAAGGGATCTTCAAAACTATTACCGTGACCTTAGGTCAAAAATCAAGGATGCAGATGCTCAGATGTTTGTGGCTCAACTTGAGCGAAAGAAAGAAGTGAATTCAGCTTTTTTTTATAAGTTCGAGGTGGATGAACAAGGAAGGCTAATGCGTGTTTTTTGGGCTGATGCTATAAGCAAAAAAAATTATAGTATTTTTGGTGATGCCGTTTCAGTTGATGCAACATATGCTACAAACCAGTATAACATGAAATTTGTGCCATTTACCGGATTCAACCATCACTTGCAGAGTGTTTTCTTAGGAGCTGCATTCATCTCTAATGAGAAGATTGAGTCATTTGTATGGTGCTTTAAGTCTTTTCTTGAAGCCATGGGTGGAGCAGCACCTCGTTTGATTGTAACTGATGAATGTGCAAGTATGAAAGCTGCTATTAGCGAGATTATGCCGGAAACAATTCATAGGCTCTGTATGTGGCATATCTTGGACAAGGTGCCTGAGAATGTCAGTCCATCTTTAAGGGAGGATCCAACTTTTTGGCCTAGACTGCATTTAGTTGTATGGGAGTCCGAAACTGTACAGGAATTCGAGTCGCAGTGGTTGGCTATGATTACTGAATTTGAGTTACTGGATAACCAATGGTTCACCACTAGATTTCTCATCCGCGAATCATGGATTCCGGCATACTTTATGGATGTACCTCTTGCAGGGATCCTTAGGACTACATCACGATCAGAGAGTGCAAACTCATTTTTCAATCGTTTCATTCACCGAAAATTGTCCTTTGTTGAATTTTGGTTGAGGTTTGACACAGCTTTGGAGTGCCAGCGTCAAGAGGAGTTGAAATGTGACCACAAAAGCTTACATACTTCTCCTAAGCTGATGACACCATGGGTCATGGAGAAGCAATGTAGCATCATATATACACATGAGATTTTTAATAAATTTCAACGACAAATAGTCCTTTCCAGAGATGTTTGTTTTATTCAAGGAATAGTTGAACATGGCGACATCAAGCAAGTGACCATTGGCAGCCAATCTGGAAAGGAGAGATTGGTGCATTTCAACAAGTCCAATATGATTGGTAGATGCTCATGCAAATTGTTTGAGTCCCATGGCATCCCGTGCTGGCATATTATACAAGTTCTTAGAGCCGAGAAACAGCTTCAATTACCAGAGTATTATATTCTGAAAAGATGGGAGAAATATTGTAAAAGGTTTGTCTTGTATATTCCGAAAAGATGGGAAAAACGTCTTGTGTTGGTCTCCAATTTTTCTTTTTTCTTTTGGCAGGGCTGTACACTTTGATGATGGAGGTAACCTACTGGAAGATGCACCTAATGATCCACAAGAGATAGCAATGAGAAAGAAAATTTCAGATGCACGCAACAAGTTTGAAGATCTTATCCAGAAGGCCAAGCACTCAAATGAAGGAATAGATTTTATAAATTCCAGTTTATCGAATTTAGAAGCAACTCTCCTAACCATGATTCCTTCCGTTGCCACTTCTAAGCAAGATGAATTTGAGTCTTTTGTTGGTACAAAGATTCCTAATGAAGTTAACATACATCCACCTAATGATCTAAAGGCAAAGGGGAGATGCAAAAGAATCAAGAAAAGCAAGGAGATGAAGGCTGGTAAGACTACTCGCATGTGCAGCAGTTGCAAGCAAACAGGACATCATGATGCACGCAATTGTCCAAATAAATCACGGTAGTCATGCTATATTCTGGATGAGAGTCATATTTTGTGATGTAAAAGGAGTGATCCAAACATGTACTGCATTAGAGTCATATTTGAAACAAGTAATATTTGATCATTCCAAATATTTGCACTTTCAGTTTACAATTTGGCACCACCAATATTAAAGTTTCCAAACTGTTTACAAAATATTTACAACAAACTGAAACTACTCCTAAAGTGTTTACAAAAAACTGAGACAACTTCTGAACCAGTTTCGCTTCATTGAAACTACTCCAACACTTGTTTCGCTTCTTCCGGGATCAAATAAGCACTTGAATCAGCACCCAGCACTTGTTTCGCTTCATTAAAACCAGAGAGAACAAACTGAAACTGACTATCAGGTGTCGCTTTCTTGTGTTGGTTTGGTTCTTGGTTACTGACTTGTACAGGCAGTTCTGAAACAGATTTAAAACTATGTTAAAAATGGAACTTGATGTGCTATGAAGTAGACAATGATCACAACACCCTGTTAAAAATTATAGATTATATCATCACAGTTGCATGTCCATATAGAGAGAAATATTGTACGCAACTTACATGGGCCTAGCAATATTATGGGACAATGGGTAAACTGATTCCCTGTATGGACTTCTGAATTTACCTGCTTACATATGATTGCAGCCCTGCGAATCACCTTCCAATACAATTTTTTGGCACAGAAACAAGCTAACGATTTTTTGGCACAGGTAATACAAACTGCATAGGCCCCCATTTCAGTTCGAGCAACAATCAGTAGCAAGGCAGGCATGGTCAGTTTTCTTCAAAATAAGAAACAAATCAGAAATTATTTAGTGATTTTGCTATCTATCTATAAACTCGGGTAACGCACTTTGTTTTACTGATTGTAAAATGCAAAAACATTTGCTACGGTAGAACGGCGTAATGAACTAGGAGTGCTGTGAATTTATGTGAATTTAAGTACTGTAACAAGGAACCATGAGGGAAGGAAGCTGACCTGGAGATGGCCGGGTCGTCCACCAGCAACCCGCCGTAGTCCACCAGCCCTGGATCTCCTCCTCCACGAGGCCGTAGTCCATCAGCCACCCGCCGCCCTAGATCTCCACCGACGAATCGGCCGGCCGGACTGAGTGGGAGGCACGCGGCGGCCACGAACCGGGCGGACCGGACAGCGCGAGGTCAACATGCTCGACGATGGCAGACGGAGGGGCGGCGTGGTCCGGCGGCGGACGGAGGCGCGCCGCGGGTCGGCCGGCGGCAGACGGAGGCGCGCCGCGGGTCAGCCGCGGACGGAGGACGGACGGCGCCGCGGGTCGACGAGGACCCGCACGGACGGAGGGCGGCGGAGCGGATGGTGGCGCGGGAGGGCGTAGGGCGCAGGAGGCGGAGCGGACGGAGGGCGGCGGCCGGACAGTGGCGCGGGAGGGCGTAGGGCGCAGGAGGCGGAGCGGACGGAGGGCGGCGGCCGGACGGTGGCGCGGGAGGGCGTAGGGTGCAGGAGGGGGAGGAGATTGAGGGCGCAGGAGGGGGAGGAGATTGAGGGCGCAGGAGAGGGAGCTGAGTCGGAGGACTGCAAACGAAATAATATTTCGGAGGCCGGCGTGTTTTCACAAATTTGCTTCGGAAAGTGACCACAGCTACAGGATCAAGATCCGACGGTTCTCGTTGCTAGTTTCCACGGTTTGCACGTTTTTTAGGTTTGCACCGGATACGTTGCCATAGTACAATTTCCCTGATGCTGCTCGTTCCGAATAAAGGTAGCAAAGTGCAAATGCACGCATGGCATTCACCGATCAAATTGCTTAGTTGTGACAGGATAGGTAAAAGGGTGCAGATAGGCGGTCGCAAGAGCTGGAACATGTGAAGTGAGCTGAAAGTTGATAGGAGTTGCATAGGTTTACAGCAGAGAAGTGAACATATATCTCTTATAATTTTTACTTACTTTATATCATGGATGGACTAAAAGGGTGTCAGACCAGGACTTCATCTGTCTTAAAAATCTCAGAGATTTGCTCCCGGACAAGTTATTTCAAGCTGTTTCAGTTATGATGAGAGCTAAAGAGGTGCCTAGAATTAAACTGCGAGCAGTAGTATAGGTGGCCTGTGAAAGAAGAAGTGTGCCTGCGTGTGGGCCAGGCCATGCAGTGACCATCACCTCCAAAACTGAAAGAGTCCGACAATTATTGCATTGCAATATTCGGAATTCCTAACATCACTCGAGTAAAAATAATTTTCCATCATCAGTCGCTTTTAATCAGCCGAATTCGTTTGTCCAGCCCGGCCTTTGTATCGCCTATTTGCATTTGCATGGCTTGATCCTTCAGAGGTTGAGCCTCAAAGCTGTGCACATTGTACAAGCATTGGCCTGTTCTACGCAAAGCACCAGCGCATCGGTCCTTTTGGGTTACATGATTTCAGTTAAAAATGCCACTATAGTACAATGAACATGAACAAAGAAGTGGAATTAATGTGAGTGAGAGGAAAGTTTCCTCAAATGCTGATTGATATGACCGAATTCATGCTCCATTCGGTGCGTCCCTCCCAGCCTAGAAACGAAACGGGAAGGATTGGATGCACCCTTTGCCAAGTTCCAACTGCCAAGGTTCAGACACTATCGCGGAGTCTGTACGAACACAGAAACACTAGCTGCCGTGATTCGCCAAGCAGCCACCAGCTTCTGGAGGTATGCGCCAATTTAGACTCCACGGTGCCACCTCGAATTATGGATGGGACACGTGACGGTAAGATTAAGCACCAATATTAGTGTGGTGACCCGTCGATCATACTTGTGTTGTGGAATATGTTTCCACAATGCCACCCATACCCAAGACATCCGGATGGACATGCCAAATTGGCCTCCATCGAGTGCTTTGGAAACGAGAGAGAGAGAGAGAGAGAGAGAGAGAGAGAGAGAGAGAGAGAGAGAGAGAGAGAGAGAGAGAGAGAGGGGGGGGGGGGGTAAAGAAGCACTCAGGCGGCAAGAGCTGGAGTGGTGGAGATGGCCTTGGGTTGACAGTAATATATAGCACGTAACAGGATATATCATATTGTTTCATTAACCTAATTAAAGAAACTGCACCAACCTAGGAGTAACTAGGTGGATTTAATTTATAGACATGAACTGCATAATTTCCATATACTAATATGTACTTGCTCCATATCCTAAGTTTTGACCGTCAATGCTAAAATTTTATGTAGTTTGACAACACAAGATTAGCATCCTTAGATTTGATATATGAGCAGTAATTTGGTATATATACCTCATTTCAATCATACTTTATATATACACATTGTTGGTATTTTATCGGCAAGGCTACCTAGGCATACTTTAAGGTAGTAGATTTGTAGGCAGAGTGTTGCCGAGATCGTAAACTCAAAGGTGCAAACAACACAAGGTTTAGATAGATTTGGGCCGCATGTGCGTAAAATACCCTACCTCCTGTTTGGTGGTTTGTATTGGCTTTGATATGTTATCGTGATTATGCTTTGGAAGGGGTTCCTGCCTGCCCTTATATACTCCGGGAGGATAAAGTTTCATGGACGTCCTAGTCTGACAATGGCTCAAGGAGTCCTATCCAAGTACTACTCGTGTAGTTTTTTCTATATCGATTAGTCCTACTTACATGCGAGCAGTTACAACAGATATAAGGTACGAGACATGCCATATTCCTTATTCTAGAATATACTTACTATGTCTGCAGTCCCTTGGACCCGGGTCTGACAGACCTCCAAGCTCTTCGTAGCTGAGTACTGCAGGCATTTCGAGTACTTCTGAAGTAGTCTCCGGCTTCTTCTGAAACTTCATCTTGGAGGTCTTTTTCGAGTACTTCCTCAGCTGCCTCGAAGCTAGGAGGTGCTCATACCCTGAGTAGATTTAAGTCTTCTTTTATATAGGGTGCGATAAAAAATTGCACTCTATATGGAGTAGCTCCCGAACTTTAGGTTGAATCAAAGAATCAGGCTGAATATCAAATTAGTCTTGAGTCTTTTTTTCTCATCTTCCAAATATTAAAAAATAAGTCATCAATGACATGTGTCCTGCAGCCACCAAGACTTGAATCCAAATTTCAAGATTTGAAAAAAGATCCAAAAGAACGTTGCATGCGTGGTCTAATATTTTTAAAAAATTGAATTGATGGTTAAGATAGGAAAATTTTATTTAAAATTCAAAAAATCACTTTTCTCAGGAAAAAATCTAAAAAAATTAATCAAATAACTTCCCTAAAATTATTCTAAATTACCGCTCAAAACAAATCTTATACTAAGAACCCTTAGGCCGCCACTGGTTATCTAACCACGTAGTGATCTAGTTTTACTTTAGCCCTTCAATCTTCACATAAGTTGTCTTCCGAGTAGTTTTGCGGTGTCCAGCCCCCGAGCCTACGAGCTGGACGGAGCCGTGATGGCACGCTGTGCAGCCTAGAGAGTTGTCGCTAAAGCTCGATTAAAAAAGATAATGTATACATTATGTAGTATAACGTGAAGATACCAAATTTAATTTGGTAATAATACGAAAATAGCAAAATTTATTCGGTGTAAAAATAAAATTGCTATGTTAAGCTCTTGTTTTAGACCATTTAAATCTCCCAGATAGTCCGTCCTTTACATTTAATCACCTGGCCCCGTACTAGTCTTCGCTCATAATCTGTATGAGTTGCTTAGGTCATGACCGAAGACTCAAGATTTCACGGATTAAACTACTTGCTACCCGAATAGATTAGCGATTATTAAGAGAGGATAACGTGTAGAAAAAAGTAGTTGATATGCGATGCGGCGAAGTGTAGCTCTTGAGGGTTTTATGCGTATCGAGAGACATACAGAGAGATAACTAGTTGATTATAGTGTAGCTTCGAGACTAATTTCTATCGAGAGGTGTATCTAAAATAGCAGCCGATGCTGTAAAGAATAGTAAAGAATAAATAATTTAGTTTGATTCATGGATTATTATTGATGAAACTGCGACGGTCGTCGACGAAGCCTGACCAGTCGATAGTCGGGGTTCTGCAGATCCAGCCCCGCAACTTCTGACGCGAGATTGTGCGTGAACTTCTCCCGTGCAAGTCCCCATGCTGGTCTGCTGATGTGTCTTGCTAGCTGGGCTCCATCCTGGAGGTGTACCCACGAGCTGCCTTCCGAGCTGCTGGGCTAGCAGTGCCCCGGTTCGGGCAGCAGACGCGCCCGCGTGGGCCTTGTGGGCCATGCGAGCAGGGGGCCGAGCCTGCCGCCTAGGCAGCAGCCGAATTTTTTTAAAAAAAGGGTTAAAAAGAAATTTAAATTCAAAAAAAGGGTGCCGGTTTGGGAAATTTCGAAAAATGGGTACCTCCCGCCCAATGAAAGGGCGGGATGACGCATCCCGCCCATCCAATGGGCGCGGGGTCGGCGGGGGGAGGAAAACCTCTTCGCAGGGGCCTCTTTGCGAAAAGTCAGGCCACATCCCGCCCTTCCAACGGGCGGGGTGTCGTCCGAGGGGCCTCCCGCCCGTTGGGAGGGCGGGACGTGGGCCTCCCGCCCGTTGGTTGGGCGGGACGTTCTGGTGAGGGGCATCCCGCATCCCCCAACGGGCGGGAGGTCAACCCGCCCATCCAACGGGCGGGATGTCCCCCCCCCACTATTTAAGCCCCCACCCACCCCCTAATTCTCATAAAATTCATCAAAAATCAGAAAAAAGAAAAGGAGGAGAGGAGAGGAGGAGAGGAGAGGAAGCGGCGAAGCCCTGTCCACACGTCGGTTTGGAGGTATTATAATCGTATAATTATTAATTATTTTTACGAATATTTGTTAGGGTAGTTATACGTAGAATTCAGTATTTTCAATAGTTTTTAGAAATATTTGTTAGGATAGTTCTATTTTAAATAGTTTTGAGTATTTTAATAGTTGGTAGATATATTTGTTAGGCTAGTTATATTTTAAATAGTTTTTATAATTGCAGTAGTTTTTAGATATATTTTTTAGGGTAGTTATATTTCGAATAGGTTTCGGTATTTTGAATAGCTTTTAGAAATATTTCTTAGGGTAGTTATATTTTGAATAGTTTTTATAATTGCAGTGGTTTTTAGATATATTTTTTAGGGTAGTTATATTTCGAATAGGTTTCGGTATTTTGAATAGCTTTTAGAAATATTTCTTAGGGTAGTTATATTTTGAATAGTTTTTATAATTGCAGTGGTTTTTAGATATATTTTTTAGGGTAGTTATATTTCGAATAGGTTTCGGTATTTTGAATAGCTTTTAGAAATGTTTCTTAGGGTAGTTATATTTTAAATAGTTTTTATAATTGCAGTAGTTTTTAGATATATTTCTTAGGGTAGTTATATTTTGAATAGTTTTTATAATTGCAGTAGTTTTTAGATATATTTTTAAGGGTAGTTATATTTCGAATAGGTTTCAGTATTTTGAATAGCTTTTACAAATATTTGTTAGGTTAGTTCTATTATAAATAGTTTATAGTATTTTCAATTGTTTGTAGGAATGTGTCTTACGGTACTTATATTTTTCATACAGATATGGCGCAGACACCAGAGCTCCTTGACGCGCACATCGATGAACGGCACAGGTCGTACCTAAAATTCATCAAAAATCAGAAAAAAGAAAAGGAGGAGAGGAGAGGAGGAGAGGAGAGGAAGCGGCGAAGCCCTGTCCACACGTCGGTTTGGAGGTATTATAATCGTATAATTATTAATTATTTTTACGAATATTTGTTAGGGTAGTTATACGTAGAATTCAGTATTTTCAATAGTTTTTAGAAATATTTGTTAGGATAGTTCTATTTTAAATAGTTTTGAGTATTTTAATAGTTGGTAGATATATTTGTTAGGCTAGTTATATTTTAAATAGTTTTTATAATTGCAGTAGTTTTTAGATATATTTTTTAGGGTAGTTATATTTCGAATAGGTTTCGGTATTTTGAATAGCTTTTAGAAATATTTCTTAGGGTAGTTATATTTTGAATAGTTTTTATAATTGCAGTGGTTTTTAGATATATTTTTTTGGGTAGTTATATTTCGAATAGGTTTCGGTATTTTGAATAGCTTTTAGAAATATTTCTTAGGGTAGTTATATTTTGAATAGTTTTTATAATTGCAGTGGTTTTTAGATATATTTTTTAGGGTAGTTATATTTCGAATAGGTTTCGGTATTTTGAATAGCTTTTAGAAATGTTTCTTAGGGTAGTTATATTTTAAATAGTTTTTATAATTGCAGTAGTTTTTAGATATATTTCTTAGAGTAGTTATATTTTGAATAGTTTTTATAATTGCAGTAGTTTTTAGATATATTTTTAAGGGTAGTTATATTTCGAATAGGTTTCAGTATTTTGAATAGCTTTTACAAATATTTGTTAGGTTAGTTCTATTATAAATAGTTTATAGTATTTTCAATTATTTGTAGGAATGTGTCTTACGGTACTTATATTTTTCATACAGATATGGCGCAGACACCAGAGCTCCTTGACGCGCACATCGATGAACGGCACAGGTCGTACATGGCTGCGGTGGAGGGGCAGGAGCTTCACGAGTTGCGCCCTCGTGTAGCAAAGGAGTTGTTGCACCTGGACGACCGCTGGCTTGACAGGTGATACTTTATATTTTTTTACGAAACTAATGTATAGCGTGTAAGATAATTGTAACCACAATGCAAAATATACAGGTTACGTGAGGCTAGTTTGCTGCCACTCGCACGTATGCTTCAGGCCAGCGACGGCCAAGACGGTGGCGCGAAGAAGCGGATGCAGCTGGACCGCTCTCTACTTGCAGCGTTGGCGGACAGGTGGCGTCCGGAGACGCACACGTTCCACTTGCCGTGCGGGGAGATGGCCCCCACGTTGCAGGACGTGTCGTACCTCCTCGGGCTTCCCATTGCGGGTGAAGCTGTTGGCCCGGTTGCCGTGCCACCTTTCTGGAGGGCGGAGCTGCAGCAGCGGTTTGGTCCAGCGAACCCGCCACTTGTTGTGAACGTACCTGATTTGCCCGGCCCCGCCAAGAGTTGGGTAATACAATTTAGGGTACGTCCAGTTATTTTTTATTTAATTTAATTGAATCATATGTGAGTACCTCTAAGTTCTGAACAAATATATTACAGGCTCAGGATCTGCACCCTCTGGCTGGGCAGTACGAGGTGTCACGATACCTGGAGGCGTATCTGTTATGGTTGTTCGGCTGGACTCTTTTCAGCAACTCTACCGGCAATTACGTGGACAAGGTGCTCATGCAATACGCGCGCGCGATTGCGGATGCGGAGCCGGGCCAGGTACCTGGGTGGAGCTGGGGATCGGCAGTGCTTGCTGCGACGTACCGAGGTCTTTGCCAGGCCTGTTTGAAGACGGAGAGGACTGCCGTCATCACAGGCTGCCCACTTCTGCTGCAGCTATGGTCGTACGAGCGATTCGCCATAGCGCGTCCCCTAATCAGCGAAGAGCCTTATCCACCCGAGATGTACGGGATGTGGGACGAGGATAGCCCCACGATGGGTTCGCTTTGGACCGATCGACGGGTAAGTTCTTTTAAGCTCTTTAATTTACTGTTATACGTTTCTGTATACGAGGAGTACCGATGCAGTTGTGTAATTTTTTCAGATGAGCTGGGCACATAGGCAGGTCCGAAAAGCATACCCTCAGTTCGTGTCCGAATTTGATCGGATGCGGCCACAGGATGTCATCTGGACACCGTACACCGCTGCGGCTATCCAGACACGTGCGCCGCATGGGTTGTCTTCCCTCTGCACGCATGACGAGGAGTACTGGCTGACAAAGGCGAACCTAGTGTTCGATATTCTCGTCGAGCCGTACTGCGTCGAGCGTGTGATGAGACAGATCGGGCGACGACAGCAGTTTCCTCTCGTACCTCGAGCGTTCCAGGCCGTGCCGCGCAACGTACACGAGTAAGATTGTGATAACTCGTTTTGTATGACTTGTATATTCGTTATCATAAAGCAATGTTGAATTTCAAATGTTCGCAACAGATATTCGCGCAGGGGATATCATGCCAACGAGGTGAACTGGGTCGTCAAGATGCAGGAGTACGTGCAAGGGTGGCTTCACGCACGCGACGATGTGTGGGACGAATGGCACCCACACACGGACGCGTCATACGACGCATACCTCCGCTGGTACCTCCTTCGCACGCGTCCGTACGTCACTCGTTCACGTATTCATGACGCGGAGGATCAGCACCAGCCGACCATTTCTGACACGTATCCCTCGTACCGTGATCAGGACCAGCGTGGCGCGGTACGTGTTTCGCAACTTGAATTATTAAATCTTTTTTCTAAAAGGTCGATACCAATAGTAATCTGCATCCCATTACGTATGCAGATCGATCTGATCAACTTCGCGGAGGTCGAAGCTACATCTCAGATCACGTTGATTGAACGTGGAGTGCGTGTACCGGAGGCACAGTACAAGGACAGCTTCCGTAAGATTCAAGACAGCTTGACGCGAGCGTTACGTGCACTGACGTGTCGCGGCAGAGACGACGTGGGGACCTCCAGTTCATCTCATGCGTCCGCCCACGTGTACACAGCTGGCCCGTCGACCTCTACAGCACCGCACGCAGCGTCCAGCGGTACTGCCGCTAGTTCAAGCTGTAAGTTCTTCATAATTGCCATTGCAATCACCTATGATTTACACGACTAATTTCATTTCTTTTTGTAGTCATGCACTCGACGGCAATGGGACCTCCTCCTGCAAGAATGGAGCCTCAGACGTTTGGCGCCTATGCTCTAGGACCGTCTCTCCCGTCAGGCTCGAGGCCAGCTGCACCATACTCTTATGGCTATGCTCAGCATGCATGGTCGACGGGAGCTCCTGCATACGGTGGTCCATTCGGTGTGCCGGACTGGGACGCCTGGGAGGGCGGCTCCGCCACTTGGTCAGAGCTGGTGGGCGGCGGCGCCGAGCCTGACATCATTGGTCCATCCCAGACATATGACGCTCCAGGTGCACAGTCCTAGGATGACCCCTTCACACCTGCACCTCCTCCGCCTCGTCCTCACCATGCTCCAGATGCATTTACGTACTCGGAGGACCACATACGCCGACGACCTAGGACCAGGGGCGGGAGGCCCAAGAGAGCGCGAGGTCCGGGACATGCGGAGTAGATACTCCTGATTTGGTGAACTTTTTATATTTGAACTGTTTTTGTATGATACTATTTTCTTTTTAATCGGTTGATCTATCGTACTGTCGTAATATTCGGATTCTACGTTGCAAAACGTTATCGTTTAACCATCTTCATACGAATTTTAGATAGAGCAATCTTCTTCGTAAAATTGAATTAAAATTTTATATGTACACAAAACAGTATGGCGAATCAATATTGCATTTGAAAATAGTTTGAATTTCAAATGTTCGCAAATCATAAATTTCAAAGGAAAATAACAAAAAAAAATGGCTCCCAACATCCCGCCCTCTGGCCGGGAGGGATGCTGCCCCAGGGACCCCTTCGCGAATAAGAAACTTTCTTATTCGCGAAGGGGCCCTCGGGAGGGGCCTGGAAAAATCTTTTTGAGCATCCCGCCCGCTGGTTGGGCGGGTTGTCCCCGGCCCCACGCCTCCCGCCCGATGATCAGGCGGGAGGCTCCCATTTTTCAAATTTTTCCCAACTGCTACCCCTTTTTCGAATTTTAATTTTTTTTAAACCCTTTTTTAAAAAAAACTCGGCAGCTGCCGACCTGCTCCACGCAGCCACTCCTGGGCCGTGCTGGGCAGCGCGCCTAGACGCGTGCACCCCTCCTGGGCGCTGCGTGCGCTGGCTTCCGACACCGCCGCTTGTCCGTAGACCAGCGCCGACCACTGCTAGCCTCGCCCCGAGCTCCACCGGCGCCGCTGCTCCGGCTGCGCCCTGTTCGCCATGAACCGCGCGGGATGGCCATCACGAACGACACATGTAGCATCCGGCAGTGCTCGATCGGAATTGATTCATGCCGTGCGGAAAAGAGAGAGAAAAAAGTTTTATGATTGGCCGAAGAAAAACTAGATTGATATATTGATATAGTAATAACAGACTCACCCGATTGATGATTACGCTGTCAAGTTTGTTAGGGGATCATCGAAAAACTCTCCTACCTAGCACGCCAGCTATCGGTGTTTTACCAATAAATCTACTTAGGTACATCTTAAGATGCAAGTGTGCTAAATTTCCCTACCTAAGTAGACTTATAGGCAGAGTGTCACTGAGATCAGGAATTTAAAACTGCAATCAACACAATATTTAGACAGGTTCTGACCGCGATATGCGTAACACTCTATATTGTATTTGGTGGTTTGTATTGCTTTGGATGTGTTATTGTGATTATGCTTTGGAGGAGGTCTCTACCCGGCCTTATATACTTCGGGAGGACAGTGTTACATGAAAGTTCTGATACTAGCTTAGGAGTTCTATCCGAATATTATTAGGATAGTTTCCTTCTCTATCCACTGGTCCTACTTACATGCGTGAGTAGGTACAACAGACATAAGGTACGAAACATGCCAATTCTTTATTTATAATATATTATGCTATATGAGCAGTCCTGTAGCTCCAAATCTGACACACATTACTAAGTCAAAAGGCACGTATTACTAAGTCAAAATGTATTATTGAAGTGTTTATTGAATACCGTATCAATATCATAATTGACATATTTTCGATTGAAGGAACGAGGAAGTCCAATAGTCCGAGAAAGCATGGAAGTGTGAGGTATGTAACTCGATCAGATCTAGACTCACCGCATGCAGGTAGTAGTTGCCCTGAATAACTGCCCACTAAGGGCGCGTTCGTTTTCTACCCTCTAAATTTTAAACCCATCGCATTAAAGAGAATCTTGCTATTTAGAAGTATTAAATAAAATCTGTTTATAAAACTTTTTTCACAGCTGGGCGCTAATTCGCGAGACAAATTTAATGAGCCTAATTAATCCATAATTTGCCACGGTGATGCTACAGTAATCATCCGCTAATCATGGACTAATATACCTCGTTAGATTCGTCTCGCGAATTAGCACTGGGGTTCTGCAATTAGTTTTGTAATTAGACTTTATTTAATACTTCTAAATGACAAATTCTTTTTGATGTGACCCTTCTAAACTTTAGGCCCCAGGAAACGAACACACCCTAATAGAATATGCAGTTTCCAAGACTCTTTCTTTGCTAAATCCACATCAACTAATACATGTGCGAATTTAAGGTGGGCATTACCTCATCAACTCTATTTCACTCTGGATCATGGTCACTCGGAGAACCGACAGTGGTTCACAACCGTCGATACTGCATTGGTCCGCTCATACGACACGTTTCTCTGACGCCGCTCATTCCGAAGGTAGCAAAGTAAAAATGCATTGCATCATCCATTTGAGTGCTGAGGTAGCGGCTGTTAGAACCGGAGTGTTTCAAGTGCACTTCATGCAAATTATTTTAATTACTTTTTTTTTTACTTTGGGACCAAAATGAGAGAGGTAGGTCGGCTTTGCAGCTACCGAACCTACTATTGGCTCTATTACGTTTATATATCCCAGTCAGAACAGAGCAAAAGTTGCTTTGCCCTGGCCCAAGTACTGGTATATTTATATGTAAACCAGTTTCGGTTATGGGTTATGACTTGTGTGATTATGCAAGAGACGTGCAGACAGAGTTGGATTAGCAATCAACAGTGGTATGGTCGTGTTACTGTTCACCATAACTGTTGTGGGCTCATAGTCTGGTACCTCGCTAGCTGGACTGACCCAAAGCTAGTGGGCCAAACTCACTTCCCACGAACGGATATCGAACCCATCTGGCTGGGCCGCCAAACCCTAAAGATCCACCAGGCCCATAGTCGTGCGGCCCATGCTTACGCTCAAGATTTGCAGAATTGCATAGCATAACACGCGCAATGGCACCGCTGGTTACATCTTTTGCCCATTTGGCCAAGTCACTACTGTCAATCTTAAAGCTAGTGGTAGCAACTAGGGTTTCATGTTTTCCAGATTGTGTTTCGTACGTGTCGATCAGCAAGCAATATATTGTGCGTTTAATTGTTGCACTTAAAGAATGATACTGGCTCACCATGGTTCCACAGTTAGAGGCTTAGAGCAAAGCAATGCCCTTTCTGAATAAACATCACCTTACAGGTTCCTTTGGGTTACAAGATTGAAACTATTTATCATTGAGTTATATATCCCAGAAAAACATTGAAGGGATGACATGAGTAATGTTGTGGAACGAGAAAGGACACTCGAATCTGCGTGGTGAGTATTCCTCAACCAATAATTAAAAAGAAGTATTCCTCAACCAGCTATACAAATGAAAATACAGAAGGATCAGACGCATCCCTTCCAATTGTCAATGCCGCGAACTGCGGAGCTTCTAGCAGGTCACCACCTAAAACCCTTTTGCTAAGGTTGAAGAAATTGGTGGTCGCCTCGAGCAGAACTGATACACACCATGGACCATGGTGGCACCCTGTGGTACGCAGCATACTTGTGGAATACATTCCCCTGATACCGCTCATTCCAGAGCTAGTGATGAGCAGATGCACATGCTAATATAGCCCCCATCGATCGAGTGTTTAGTGTTGACAAAACATGCAGTCATGCAGAAGAAGAAAACTATATAGGGAGGTGAAGGAGCACGTGCACTCACGGTCGCAAGAACAGCACGTTGATGCTTGTTATATATAGAAAAGAAGCGAGCTGCGAGCATACCATTTCTTTATTGCTAACTTACTTTGAGATCAAAGGGAGCTTGACGACCTGCAGGTGTCAACCTGCAAGTACGCAGCTCTACTTCGTGTTCCCAAAAAAAAAATGATGTGACACATGCACATTAACTAGCTCTGTAGGTGTACACAAGTAAGAGAAACCTAGCACATGGCGAAGTTATTTTTCTTTTAGGAAACAGCAAGGTTATTTGCGCGTAGGGAATGTGTGGCCTCTTTTGAACGGTGAAGTTTTGGTGAGTTCAAGGTGTGCTCTAGTCAGAACAGCAAACACACGACAGCACAAGAGAAGGAAGATATTACGTCGCCCATGCTTTCAGATAACTGTCCTAATATCAACCATGCATCATCGGACATTTCTAATGTTCTCAATTTCTCATTCAGGCTACTGTACATGTCGATATATACATGACATAAATAAGTTGAACCGCTAGAAGTCAGGATAGTACATGTTGCAGAAAACAGAGTAACTTACTGTAGTTTTAAGAGACGGTACTTCCTTATTGTAGCTTTTTCTGCGAGAGAAACGAGAAGCGGACAGGCTACAACTAGAAGTTACTCCTCGCTACACAGCCTAACCGACGTAACCAGCCTTCATGACTGTACTTTCTGTAGCACGCAACGGTGACCTCATCTGCATGGCTACTGAGATTTCCTTGATACCGCTCATTCCAAAGCTGCAATTAGCCTCTCCATTGTGCATCATTTGAGTGTGTATTGCTGAGAGAATACACCTTCGATCGCACCCGCTCGACGCCAACGTGCATCATTTTGATCGCGCCCCACGAGATCTTGGCACTTGGCAGGACTGCCTTGCATATGGCTGGAGAACACTCCATTGCTCACGATCTGCAAACACCAAATGGCAGTTCACCACTTCACCCTCATGCCCTGGGGCCTGGGCCTGCCCTTCGAACATGCATGCCTCGCAGCGACGCCGGCTCGGCGTCCACGCCCTTGGCCATGAACTCCAGCAGCCGGTATACGCTGGCTGCCTGGCCTCCGAGGAGTATGCGTGTACAGAACAGTCTCTTATCTTGTATCCCGATGATTTGAACGTACTCATCCGAAGGTTAACTACAAATCGACCATCAGTAAAACATTGAAGATATTGCCACATATAGTCTTTTTAGATTCTACTCATCATGGATCAGATGAAGACATTGAAAAAGCCTGGCAGAATTATTTCCGATTGCGCATATATTAGGTTTCTTGTTGCTAATATTAAATAAATTTAACTGAAGCCACTATAAAATACATGTCTTGATAGTGTATTTATTTGATATTGTAGATGTTTTTGTAAGGCCTGAACATGTTGCACGTAGGCAAGTACTAATCTGTAGCAGCTCAGATTGCGTACAGGTCTGAGAAGGCAGAGAGTTCAGTTATGAGCGTACATGTATGGTGTGACTGTACGTTGTATGCAGGAGGATCTGCACGAGGTTCCGTGCCTCCTCCCTAAACTAGTGGGCCAAAATCACTGCATGATGGCAGTGCAAAAACGCCGAGTTCCTCGTGCCATCGAGGCCATCGATCGCCACTATATATGGAGAAATCCGATCCCAGAATCACCGGCACGCGCGCCTAATGCCAGCGTCAATCCCTCATCACATGCGGCTGCCAGCAGGAGCTTTGCGATTGGATGCAGCGCGCCATGCCGAGAACCACATGATCTCTTGCTCCGTGCAAACCTAAGCCTGGTACTACAGCATCAACGTGTTACACACGGACGTGAAGCTGAATTCTATCGAGAACCAACCGTGGCGCCGACTCGTGTAGCGTCAGGCATCGGTGGACTGCCTTTGCCTGATGCAACTCATTCCGAATCAAGGCAGCAAGAGTAGTTGGAAGAAAAATAGGTAAAAGAAATAATGAGGTGAAGAGGAGCACGCACCGGATCGCAAGAGCTGGAGTGGGTGGAGTGAGCCGGTTACTAGTTATAGCACAGAGGTGAAACATGTCATTCTTTTTTTTTGCCATTTTATTTGTTTTTATATGTTCTACACTTTAATTAATTGTTTGGTTGGTTGGTTTCTGGGGGTTGTTTGTTTATTTTGGTGACATAAATAAAATCAACTATGTGTCTATCTTTTATGTTAAACACGGCACCGCCGAGGACAAAGATGATGCACCATCGGGCCAATTTCTGTGGCCCGGTGAGTTGCCGAACTGATCCCAAATAGTAGGCCAGAATCGCTGTGCCCTGGGTGACCCAGCCCAGGCCTGGCACATGCTTCTTCAACTTCTTCTCAAACAAAAAAAAAACATGCTTCTTAAACCCATCTTGAAGCTTAGTGATTACATATATATGGCTTAATTTTTTCTTAGTTCAAAGTGGAAGCTGAGTGGCACATGGCATTACTTAGAATGTTCTTTTATTTGACTCCTCGTGAAAAGGTGAATTTTGAGCCCTTTTTTTGAAAGAAAATGAGAGGCAACGCCTACTGACTATATATATTAAAGCAAAAATAATAGGTTAAGTACACAAGTTATTTCATTAACCCATTGGAGGAAAAGTACGTACTGCATAAAACATTCCCACATATATATATTGTGCTGTCCTTCCACTATTAATAATACCATACTGACATGCAATACAACACCAGTCCCAGACAGCATTCTGTCCACATGCTGTAAATTCGAAACAATCGCTGCCAATTAAGCATCCGTAAAGCCTCGCCCTAAAGTTAAAGTGAGACTTCAACACAGAGAAAAAATCGCAATGATACTCTAAAATTACCGTGCAAGTTACTACAGCCGAACATACGCAAAATTCATGGAGTCAATTCAATTAAGATGTTGCTGTTAAGTTCGATTTAGTCCCCAGCTTGCTAGAAGCAAAACAATCAAATATCTAGGGCAGAATTGTTGAAGAACCCATCCAATCTCGGCCCATCAGTGCAACATTATTCTTTGTCAGAACAGTCTCAACAGCCAAATAATCTATAGCAGCTCCGATAATGAGTATGCTTAGCGGAAAACACAGCAGCAGACTGCAATCTCAGATCGACCCTCGAGCAATCCGATCGTCGCCAGTCCCTCAACACATGCACCAATGACTAGTAACCGACGCAGTTGATGACTGAAGGCCAGTAACTAACGATTAATGGCAGGAGTTATCGGTAACTAAAGCCATTAGTCTGTAGAACCCAGCAGTCAGCAAAAGTGTCTATGAAAAGAGCACAGGTCTCTTTTTTCTGGGGCACGAATAACAGACAACCTCTCCACTGTTTTTGTTGCACGTCTGCAATCCTGTTTCCGGCGATCTGGGCGTATAGATTCAGCGAAAGAGCAGACCTCTAGAACTCCTCTTTCTCGAGATTTTGCACCAAGTAGAGGGTGTGATCAAATTTTTTGGGAGCATATCTGCATGACTAGTCGCTACCCAACACTCCTTCCTAACGAGCTGCTCCAATCTCGGTGACGCAACTGCACAACCAACATATGCACGGTATCAGCTTTTGTTCAATTATATCGACCAAGGTCAAACGATCAGTATGACTAGTCCACTTGATTAGTATTCTTTCTTGAGCTTCTTGTTTCAATACGTTTTAGTTGCTGTATCGATCAGTCTTTTGTTCGTTACTATAAATATCAAGAATCATGCTCCTGTTTTTATATCATATTTTATCTAATGTTTCGGATTAGAATGAATCGTAACTTGCATCTAAAATTCCAACAGTGCAAACCTGAGCACCTCCATATAGCATCAGAGATGTCCTTCGCGACGGTGCTGAGCATAGACTACTGCGTCGAACCGCGACCGGAACCCCGGGCGTGGAATATGTTTGCCTGACGCCACTCATTCCAAAAGCAGCGCAACGCTGGATGAGTGCTCACGGCTTTAGTGGTGGAACGAAGAAAAGAGGTAAAAGTAGGATGCACCGGATTGCGAGAGCAGAAGCGTGTGAGGTGAGGTACTAGTAAATACTTCTTTTATGTAGCTACTGGTAGGACTTATTTTATACCATAGTATTAAGACCGCAGAGCAAAAGATGATGAACCTGACCAGGTTGGGAGTTTTCTATGGAAAAAAAACTCGGGACAAATATCTTGCACATGTTCAAAATCCTAGTATTTTTGGGATATTTTTAGCACAGCCAAGCATGACATCTCGCAAGTTATGACCTATGGGCCAGATTTTTTGTTTTAAACCTCGGGAGTAACATAACATGTTGCCGAGTTTTTTTAAAAAAAGGGTTTAAAAAAAATTAAAATTCCAAAAAGGGGTGCCGGTTGAGAAAAATTTGAAAAATGGGTGCCTCCCGCCCGATCATCGGGCGGGAGGTGTGGGGCCGGGGACATCCCGCCCAACCAGCGGGCGGGACCCTCAAAAAAATTTTTCCAGGCCCCCCCGAGGGCCCCTTCGCGAATAAGAAACTTTTCTTATTCGCGAACGGGTCCCTGAGGGAGCATCCCGCCCGGCCAGAGGGCGGGAGGCATCCCGCCCGGCCAGTGGGCGGGATGTTTAGAGCCATTTTTTTTTTATTTTCCTTTGGAATTTATGATTTACAATCTATTTGAAATTGAGACTGTTTTCAAATGCAATATTGATTCGCCATATTCTTTTGTGTACATATAAAATTTTAATTCAATTTTACGAAGAAGATTGCTCTATCTAAAATTCGTATGAAGATGGTTAAACGATAACGTTTTGCAACGTAGAATCCGAATATTACGACAGTACGATAGATCAACCGATTAAAAAGAAAATAGTATCATACAAAAACAGTTTAAATATAAAAAGTTCACCAAATCAAGAGTATCTACTCCGCATGTCCCGGACCTCGCGCTCTCTTGGGCCTCCCGCCCCTAGTCCTAGGCCGTCGGCGTATGTGGTCCTCCGAGTACGTAAACGCATCTGGAGCACGGTGAGGACGAGGCGGAGGAGGTGCAGGTGTGAAGGGGTCATCCTGGGACTGTGCACCTGGAGCGTCATATGTCTGGGATGGGCCAATGATGTCAGGCTCGGCGCCGCCGCCCACCAGCTCTGACCAAGTGGCGGAGCCGCCCTCCCAGGCGTCCCAGTCCGGCACACCGAATGGACCGCCGTATGCAGGAGCTCCCGTCGACCATGCATGCTGAGCATAGCCATAAGAGTACGGTGCAGCTGGCCTCGAGCCTGACGGGAGAGACGGTCCTGGAGCATAGGCGCCAAACGTCTGAGGCTCCATTCTTGCAGGAGGAGGTCCCATTGCCGTCGAGTGCATGACTACAAAAAGAAATGAAATTAGTCGTGTAAATCATAGGTGATTGAAATGGCAATTATGAAGAACTTACAGCTTGAACTAGCGGCAGTACCGCTGGACGCTGCGTGCGGTGCTGTAGAGGTCGACGGGCCAGCTGTGTACACGTGGGCGGACGCATGAGATGAACTGGAGGTCCCCACGTCGTCTCTGCCGCGACACGTCAGTGCACGTAACGCTCGCGTCAAGCTGTCTTGAATCTTACGGAAGCTGTCCTTGTACTGTGCCTCCGGTATACGCACTCCACGTTCAATCAACGTGATCTGAGATGTAGCTTCGACCTCCGCGAAGTTGATCAGATCGATCTGCATACGTAATGGGATGCAGATTACTATTGGTATCGATATTTTAGAAAAAATATTTAATAATTCAAGTTGCGAAACACGTACCGCGCCACGCTGGTCCTGATCACGGTACGAGGGATACGTGTCAGAAATGGTCGGCTGGTGCTGATCCTCCGCGTCATGAATATGTGAACGAGTGACGTACGGACGCGTACGAAGGAGGTACCAGCGGAGGTATGCGCTGTAAGACGCCTCTGTGTGTGGCTGCGGCTCGTCCCACACATCGTCAGGTGCGTCTAGCCACCCGTCGATCGGTCCAAAGCGAACCCATCGTGGGGCTATCCTCGTCCCACATCCCGTACATCTCGGGTGGATAAGGCTCTTCGCTGATTAGGGGACGCGCTATGGCGAATCGCTCGTACGACCATAGCTGCAGCAGAAGTGGGCAGCCTGTGATGACGGCAGTCCTCTCCGTCTTCAAACAGGCCTGGCAAAGACCTCGGTACGTCGCAGCAAGCACTGCCGATCCCCAGCTCCACCCAGGTACCTGGCCCGGCTCCGCATCCGCAATCGCGCGCGCGTATTGCATGAGCACCTTGTCCACGTAATTGCCGGTAGAGTTGCAGAAAAGAGTCCAGCCGAACAACCATAACAGATACGCCTCCAGGTATCGTGACACCTCGTACTGCCCAGCCAGAGGGTGCAGATCCTGAGCCTGTAATATATTTGTTCAAAACTTAGAGGTACTCACATATGATTCAATTAAATTAAATAAAAAATAACTGGACGTACCCTAAATTGTATTACCCAACTCTTGGCGGGGCCGGGCAAATCAGGTACGTTCACAACAAGTGGCGGGTTCGCGGGACCAAACCGCTCCTGCAGCTCCACCCTCCAGAAAGGTGGCACGGCAACCGGGCCAACAGCTTCACCCGCAATGGGAAGCCCGAGCAGGTACGACACGTCCTGCAACGTGGGGGCCATCTCCCCGCACGGCAAGTGGAACGTGTGCGTCTCCGGACGCCACCTGTCCGCCAACGCTGCAAGTAGAGAGCGGTCCAGCTGCATCCGCTTCTTCGCGCCACCGTCTTGACCGTCGCCGGCCTGAAGCATACGTGCGAGTGGCAGCAAACCAGCCTCACGTAACCTGTATATTTTGCATTATGGTTACAATTATCTTACACGCTATACATTAGTTTCGTAAAAAAAATATAAAGTATCACCTGTCAAGCCAGCGGTCGTCCAGGTGCAACAACTCCTTTGCTACACGAGGGCGCAACTCGTGAAGCTCCTGCCCCTCCACCGCAGCCAGGTACGACCTGTGCCGTTCATCGATGTGCGCGTCAAGGAGCTCTGGTGTCTGCGCCATATCTGCATGAAAAATATAAGTACCGTAAGACACATTCCTACGAACAATTGAAAATACTATAACTATTTATAATAGAACTAACCTAACAAATATTTGTAAAAGCTATTCAAAATACTGAAACCTATTCGAAATATAACTACCCTAAAAAATATATCTAAAAACTACTGCAATTATAAAAACTATTTAAAATATAACTACCCTAAGAAATATATCTAAAACCACTGCAATTATAAAAACTATTCAAAATATAACTACCCTAAGAAATATTTCTAAAAGCTATTCAAAATACCGAAACCTATCGAAATATAACTACCCTAAAAAATATATCTAAAAACCACTGCAATTATAAAAACTATTCAAAATATAACTACCCTAAGAAATATTTCTAAAAGCTATTCAAAATACCGAAACCTATTCGAAATATAACTACCCTAAAAAATATATCTAAAAACTACTGCAATTATAAAAACTATTCAAAATATAACTACCCTAAGAAATATTTCTAAAAGCTATTCAAAATACCGAAACCTATTCGAAATATAACTACCCTAAAAAATATATCTAAAAACTACTGCAATTATAAAAACTATTTAAAATATAACTAGCCTAAGAAATATATCTACCAACTATTAAAATACTCAAAACTATTTAAAACAGAACTATCCTAACAAATATTTCTAAAAACTATTGAAAATACTTAATTCTACGTATAACTACCCTAACAAATATTCGTAAAAATAATTAATAATTATACGATTATAATACCTCCAAACCGACGTGTGGACAGGGCTTC
This sequence comes from Panicum hallii, assembly GCF_002211085.1. Taxonomy (NCBI): domain Eukaryota; kingdom Viridiplantae; phylum Streptophyta; class Magnoliopsida; order Poales; family Poaceae; genus Panicum; species Panicum hallii. The sequence continues at coordinate 3,725,583 of NC_038050.1, read as the reverse complement.
GCCGCTTCGCTCCTCTCTTCCTCTCCTCTCCTCCTTTTCTTTTTTCTGATTTTTGATGAATTTTATGAGAATTAGGGGGTGGGTGGGGGCTTAAATAGTGGGGGGGGGACATCCCGCCCGTTGGAAGGGCGGGATGTCGCCTGACTTTTCGCAAAAAGGCCCCTGCGAAGAGGATTTCCTCCCCCCGCCGACCCCCCGCCCGTTGGATGGGCGGGATGCCTCATCCCGCCCTTTCATTGGGCGGGAGGTACCCATTTTTCGAAATTTCCCAAACCGGCACCCTTTTTTTGAATTTAAATTTCTTTTTAACCCTTTTTTAAAAAAAATTCACATGTTGCCCATGGCAAGTAGTAATCCACAACAGCCACTGTGCATCACGCTGGCAGATATTACAAGTGGGCCAAAATGGCTGCAAGGCCGCGCATCTACTACGTACGACCCATCCATGTCTCGATCGAGCTGCTCAAGTTCTGAAGCCGAACGCCGTGTCAGACCCATCCCCATCTTGGCCACGGTCCTAGCCACCGTGGCGCAACCCGATCCACGTGTCGCCGCGCAGCAACTGTGATGATGGTGCCCGGTCCTGCACGGCGATCTCGATCGTGGCAGCAGCGCCAGCGCGACCGAGGCGAATCGAACGCGCCATGCCCTAGAACAGAAACACGTCCGGCTCCGTGAAAACCTGATCAACGTTACTTGGACGTGCTTCAGGGGTGCGCTGAGCATCGTCAGCTGTGGTTAAGACTTGAGAACTGCGACGGCGATTGCAACCGAAGGATACGTTCCCGTGATGCCACTCGTCCCCAAGTTAGGCAGCAGCGAATTGAAGTGCGGAGGCACGGCATTGAGTGCTTGGTGGTGAAAGAAATCAAAGATAAGTTAAAAGGAACGTCGTCGTCGAGGTAAAAGCAGAGCATGCATGCACCCAATTGCGAGAGCTGGACTGCTGGAGTTTGTCAAGTGAGCTGCTGGAAGGTGGCAGTTATAGCTAATACGTACTAGTATTAACTATTAAGATGATGCACTTGTTCGGTTATTGAATGGCAATAAGCTTGCTGCACATGGCTAAGTAATTATAGCAGCTTCGATATTACCACACAAAGAGAGAGATATCCCAATATGCACTGGATATTTAGGCTAATCACAATGGGAAGTTTCATATCCCTGTCTCCAAGAATACCACGTCAGCTTGGAGGATGAATGAAACACTATACCTCAATGGAGAGTTTCATTTCATTTCACTGTTTCCAAAGCTAACCAGTATAATTAAATGCTAGTTGATCTATTGGCGCACGGGATCCCCATGAAACAATAACAGTCATAGTGGTCGTTTCACGCCATTTCCAACGTCTTGGAAACAAGTTAGCAGAGTGTCGTGGGGATGAAACTGGTTCCTTCTCTCTCCTCGTTAAATCAGCGCCACATCATCAAAAATACTGATGTCATAGTAATTAATGTCATAAAACTCCCCCATGAAACCCCCATTGTGATTAGTCTTAGATTGTCATATCAATAAACAGAAAACAAGCACCGATGCACTCAATTAAGGCACTATCTGCTCTTGTATCCAAAATTACACCACGATCACCAATAAAATCGTTTATATGATTGGTCCATTCTGAAAAGAAAAGAAACAATCAAATCTCAATTTAGTTCCAAAAGAAGGCATACATGCATAGACTGAAGGTGTATAATAAGTTGAGTAAGTTCATGTGCATTTCTAATTTAGTATTCCCGTTCCAAACAGAACAGTCAAATCTCCTCTAACAGTTGGACGAGACTCCGCTAAGCCCAGCTTTCTTTGAATTTACAAGGAAAATTGTTGGAACATGTGTTGCACACGGTCAAGTAATCTATGGCATCTTCGATTACGAGTATGAGAGGACAAACCAATTTCGAACGACCTGCATCGACTGATCCGGCCCAAACTACTGGGGCAAGATCGCGGCAAGCCATCGCATAATCCTTCTAGCGCCTAGCCACCGCTGAGTCGCTCTCCTCCTGGAGGTTCAGCAGCCCTCAAACAGAGGGAGAGCGGGATGCGGCTGCCTCGATGTAGCAATCCGATCCAAGGATCACCGGTAGACTCGCCCACTGTGATGCCAGCCTCAGCGGCTGAGCCCGTCAGCTTGTGGGATTGTCAGGACCAGCGCGACTGAACCGATGACAGCATGCCGACAACAACCTCATCTATTCTGCCGTGCAAACCTAAGCTTGGCATTACAGCACCAATGTTACTTGGGCGTCTATCTCTCCTCTGCAGAGCTTCGACTGTGGTGCCGAACCGAACCAGATAGTTCAGAGGCGGAACATGTTCCACTGATGCCACTCATTCCGAAGGCAGCAGCAAAATGAGGATGCACGGCTTCCATTGAGAGCTTAGCTAGTTGTGGAAAAAATAGGTAAAAGAAACGACGAGGTAAACGAAAAAGGAGTATTCACCCGATCGCGAGAGCTGGTGGAGTGTGTGAAGTGAGCCACTGGTTGGTTGTAGTTATAGCACAGAGGTGGAACATGTCGTCTTGTTTTTGCCATTTATCTGTTTTTGTAGATAAAAAAAAGTTTTACACTTCAATTAATTGTTTGTTTGTTTGCTTTGGTGGGGCATAATTACTTCTGATGCGTGCCTATCAGTTGGAGCAGGATTTCTCTTATATTGTACTGAACAGCAAAAGATGATGCACCTGACCAAGTTCCCATATTATTGAAAGCAAAAATAAACTTGTTGCATATGGTTATAAGTAAGTATTTTATATGGCAACTTCTGAAGTTAGGATGAGAAAACGGGAAAGGGTTTGAGTTACAGACAGATGCGGTTCATGTTCCGGCTGATGTCTTTTGGCAGAACCATTGCAAAAATTATTGGTCGACTCATATGCAGACGTTAATTAAGATGTTTCCATTTAGTTTAGTTTAGTGCGTCGCTTCCTGGTAACAAAAACACAACCAAAACTTTTGGGAAGAATTGGATGAACCCATATCCAATTGCGGCCCCATCAGTGCACCAGTCGTTGTTAGTAGTCTCATATCGCGGCCAGGGTAAATCCATGCTCGAACATAGCATGCAGTTGGTCCCATAGACGTGCTTGACGAGGACAACGAGCACACACCATGGTGACGAGTGGCTAGAAGAACAAGACACAGTGGACTACGCTTTCTCGATGCCGCTCAATTCGAGGTTCGTGACATGCTGATGCACATGTCACGTTGACGTCCACCAACAAGCAAGTGCTACATTTATTTGTTTTTAGATAAAATGCTTTGTTGGGTTGTATCCTGAACAGATGAGAGATGAGGTAGAGAGAGTAAACTAAATGAGCAAGAGAGTAAATGGCCAAAAACCCTCCTCCAAACACCAGGGCTCTATATTTATAGGGAGAAAAATGGTTGTTTATATTTATTCCGTTGGTAGGACCGAATATTACAAAATGGTCTCTAAATCTTAGAACATGATCTTTAATCACTGCAACTAAGTCTCTAGACTTCTAACTTAGTCTCTTTTATACACAAAGGTTCCCTAGTCTTAGGTGGCCTATGACGCACCCCAACATGCTTTACACTTCAATCAATTGTTTGTCTGTTTGTTTTGGTGGCATAATTACTTCTGCTACGCGTCTATCAGTTGGAGCAGGACTTCTTTTATATTAGACCGAACAGCAAAAGATGATGCACCTGACCAAGTTCCGATATTGAAAGTAAAAAAAAAACTTGTTGCACATGATTAAGTAAGCAATTTATAGAAACTTCTGAAGTTGGGATGAGAAAACGGGAAAGGGTTCGAGTTACACACAGATGTGATCCATGTTCAGGTTGATGTCTTTCGGCAGAACCAGTGCGAAGCTTTTCTCTCATGTTTTCCTGAAGTTGGGATGAGAAAACGGGAAAGGGTTCGAGTTACACACAGAAGTGATCCATGTTCAGGTTGATGTCTTTCGGCAGAACCAGTGCGAAGCTTTTCTCTCATGTTTTCACACAAAATTTCAAGATGAGAGTAGCAGCGAAGTTACACTGGAACGGATGGAGTGTTATACTGTGCCAGTCATACAAATATAAAGCTAACATGCAAAATCACTAAGCAAGTTACAGCTATAAAGCTAATTTAGTGGCTAGCTTCCGATAAATAATGAAACTACATGCCAAGCCTCTGGGAAGAAAAGTATGAACCCATCCAAGCGCGGCCCATCAGGGCAATAGAGTTCATCAGAAGAGTCCCCATACTCGCGTTGCTGCTATGATTCTCAAGGGGGTGAGGATGACTACCGTCTCCGGTTTCTCTCTCAAGCTCTAGGTATTGTGCAGCTGTTCGCCGCCACGGTCTCATGAAGCGCTCGACGACGGAGATACGAGCGCAACCTAAGTCAGCAGACTGTCTGTGGTGCTTGCACCCTGGAGCTAGCGATCGACATGCTGATGCGCTTTTGTCACATTGACCTCCGATACACTGAGTGGTAGAGGTGAGGAAAATAGCTAGGTAAAATAGGATTAAAAAAAATGTGCCGCGTGGGAAGCAAGGCGAGTGCCGGTACAGTAGTTATATAGGAGGTAGCTTACACAAGCGAATATATAGTTTAATTTTTGCTACAATATTTAGAGATGAAAATAAGAGAGGTGACATAAATGAGCACTCGCTGCATCAACACTAGTTCATAAAAAAGTCTGAAAGAACTTTTGAGCCTTAAATTAAAACAGGACGTCTTGTAAGTTTATTATTCATGGGACTTTAATTCTAACCTCACGACAGAACATGTTGCACATGGCCAAGTAAATAATCCACAGCAGCTTCGATTACCATCTACGTGCTAGCCTCTGATGATATATATTTCACTGCATCATCAACTATCTCAGTGGGCGGGTGGTTCGGCCATCGCCAAGAAGCTCTCAGCTTGCAGGAAGCAATGTCAGGTAGATCCTCATCTTGCACCTTGGCTATGCAAAAGTTTCACAGCCGTGGAACGATCTGATTCAAGAATCACCGGTAAGCGCATCCACTGCGATGCCAGCGTCAGGCCCTCAACCCACGCGGTTGTCTCGGCTTCGGCAGGGATTGCGCGACTGCACCGAGCGCGCCATGCCGAGAACTATTCACTTTCTGGTAGGGTGTAAGCCTAAGGTCGGCACTACAGCATCAATGTTTGTTGGGCGTGCGTTCCGAGCATCAATTGGCGCTGAACCGTGCAAATAAAGTAACCTGGCAGTGGAATACGTTTGCCTGATGCCACTCGTTCCGAAGCCCCCCCGCCCGCCCCCCCACACACAAAAGACTGGCCCGGAGCCACTCCTTCCATTGAGTGTTTAGCTTATATTGGTGAAACAAAATGTAGGTGATGAAAACAGGAAGGTAAGAGCGAGGAGCTGCACCCAATCGCGAGAGCGGGGTAGCAGTAGTTGGCTACCGGTAGGGATGAGAGGGAGTGGAGATTATTAGTTTTCAAAGCTTGCTCTCGCGATTGCACCAGAAAAACATTGACCATACATGTATTATTTGTTGTTGCTATTCCCGGGGCAGCCACCAACAAGCGTGGTCGGTTATGTGCAGCCTGAAGCTGGAATGATTAAAGTGGCACAGACTAAGCTGAGCATCTGCCCCATTATTTCTACCTCACTTACTGTTTCACGTACTAGCCACAGAACAGTCAGATTTACTGGAGAGCAAACCCCATCGTCCAAGCCTAGCTCATCGGAGAACGATGAGTTCATTTGAGTTTCAGTGGCTCCGTTCTGGTATTTAAAGCGTAACCACCTAAAATATTTAAAAGATTCAGAAACCTATCTAATTTTTTATTACTCGTATTACTGTATCGAGGTACGTGCATATAAAGAAAGGGTATGATTCTCTAAGGACTAAAAATAAGTTCCAACCTAGAGACTAAAAAAAGTCCCACCATGTTTGGTTCTAGGGACTTAAATCATTAAATGTAATGGTGCAAAGTCAATTTTACCTCTAGTGCAAAGTTATTAAATAGGTCGGGAGGGATAGGTGCGGGATGGGGGTGGGGGTGGATCTTGGACCTAGTAAATAAGAGTATCCCATGATAAAAGCTCCTGTAAGCAATAGTTGTTTGACTTATGGGCTTGTAGACACCATAAGTTCCAATAAATTATTATGTTCGGCATTTTAAGATTTATTGGGACTTAATTTAAATCTCTAACCATAGGATCTTATATTATTAGATTTGAATAAAAGTAGTTATGACTTGTATATTAGTACGGAGGGAGTACGCGCAAGCAATGGATGAACGTATACCATATTTTTTGACCACTGAGGGTTAGTGGTGAATAATAAAATAGACAAGACAACTCACAGGGGGCACAAAATGGGCAAGCGTGCACGCATATCCAAGTATGCAACTATGCAAGAGCTGTTGTGTGGGGATCGAGGCGCATGTCGACGGTGGTACACGAGTGAATATATATGTACCGTTTCATTTGTATTTGGAATTTGCCAAAACCGATAGGCTTGTACCAGCTCCTTCCCCGCGTCGCTCTCTCCCACGGGCGACTCGGGGGCTCCTCGCCTGCGCCGCTAAGGTCCGCCCCGAGCCCTTCCGTTCCGTGGCGATCGGATCCTGTTAAATCATGATCGTGATTTTAATAATTGCGTGATAATATAATTAATAGGCTAACGAGTCCGTGAGCTCAAATGTGTAAGATTCAAGTTTATAGAATTTTTAGGCTATGTACAAGATAGTCCACATCGCTGTCAAAATACCCCAATTGCAGTGATAATGCCTAAATGATTGCAATGACGAATTGGAGAAGTGCCAGCAAAAAAAGAACGACCGGTTAAAATATTGCACCCAGTTGGTGCATTGGTGGCTGAAACAACAATCAAGTTCAGAACAACCTAATTACACCGGTTGAACCGACGCTATAAAAATAGATACGCCGGTGCAATGAGAAGATGATATGGCAATCAAGTGAAAAAAATAATAGAGGCACCGGTCAAATTGAAGGTACAAAAGAAGACGTCGGTGCAAGCGTGTTGTATTACTCAGTACGTATATTTTGGTGCCAGAAGGATTTCTAAGTTTTCGGCATCTGTTAAACCAACTGTCGTGGATGCATTGTATCGGTAATGACGTCAATAGAGGATAGTAGTTGGAGTTCAACGGCCAGTAGGCAGGCTGAATGTGACCGGTTAAACCAATGTGGCAACCGGTTTAACCGATGCTTTAAGCTTTTTGGCAGAAAAGTAAGTAACGGCTAGGTGTGGAATTCTAGCCTATATAAGATCTCATGCCGGGTTATTTGGGGTTGCTGCAGTTCGTGAGAACCTACCTACACTCTGAAGAAATTCTTCAAACCACCCAAGAGCTTATTGATTACATCCTTAAGTTTAGCACAAACTTTGAGAATATTAATGCTAGTATTAGCTCTAGAGAGTGAGAGAGCAAGGCGTTGCTGCTTTGTGTGCTGGTTCTTGAGTGAACCACAAGTTGTATTTTGATGTGCCGGCTTTTTGGAGTCTTGGTGGCTCGCCGGCAAGTCATCGACCCGCTTGGTGTGGAGCAGCGACGATGGTTTTTGTGCGGGGGATATGGAGACCCCTTCCTTCGTAGAGAAGCTTCTTAGTGGAGAAGGCATCGACGTGATCGGGAACTTGGCGAGAGCCTTGGTAGCTAAGCCTTATTGGCGAGTCAAGAAGAGTTCTGGAAGAGACTCGGTAACTGGAAAATAATACTCTTACTAAGTGCTTCAACAACGTGAACTAGAGGTGATTTTATATCTACCGATACCACGGAATGAATAAATCTTCGTGTTGAGAGTTTGCTTTCTCTCACCCCTTCCTTTAAACTTCCGCATTTCTTTCTACGAGTAGTATTTTGATAGGATTAGCTATAGGTTGCGAAAAAATTTAAGATGAGGTTTTCACACTAGTCGAACCCTAGTTGCACATCTAGATTATATAATTTAGCTTATTTTTATGCTAACTAGGTTAAAATTTTAAATTTGCTTAATTCACCCTTTCTTTTTAAAGATACGAGTACCGATTCTTTTAGCGCTCGCTGTTTGGTCGGCGCTAGCAGCCCTGCCAGTTTCTGGCCTCCCTTTTACCGCCTGCGAGGAGTCCCGGTCCACAGTTGCGCGGTTCCAAGTTTTACAATCTTGGGGCGACGACCCCAGGCTGCTGGGTAGTTTTCTTCGCTGGTGTCGTCGACGCGTCTCTACGCTCTACAGAGGTCGCTGTCGTCGCCTCGTCGTTGCTGCTTGCTGTGGTCCTTGTCACCCCTTGTTCTTGGTCGCCCCCGATTGTGTGTTTGCTGGTGCCGGCTCCGCACTGGCCATTATGCTCACCGTTGTCTCTGCTCCGTGGGGGTCTTTGCGCCGGTCGTCGTCTTCCTATTTGCTGCTCCGGGGAGTTGCTCGCCCTGCGTGTGTGCTTCTTATCATGACCATGGTTTGCCTGCTATCGTCGACTTGTGTTGGGTCTTCGCAAGGTGTTGTGTGGGAATGGGATTGGATGCCACTTTTTATCATGACCATGGTTTGCCTGCTATCGTCAACTTGTGCTGGGTCTTCGCAAGGTGTTGTGTAGGGATGGGATTGGATGCCACTAGCGATCAGCTCTGCCCGATATCTATGCTGGTGCTGGCAGCAGCTGCGTCCGCAGACGTAGCTTACCCTGTTGGGGGCGTTGTCATGGTCATCAAAGCTCTTTGGTCTCATCGGGTGAAAATTTAGTTGGCTATTGGAGCGGACGGACGACGGTAGCGTTCATAACGTCATATTCTTATTGAAGACGACGTCTTGCATGATCATCCTCATCTCCTTTTCGGTGACCATAGCTTTTCTTAGAAGTGGACATGATCTTTTGTTATCCGCAGTATGTCTTTAGGCTGTATTTGTGTGGGCAGTGCTTGGGGGTTTCTTTGATGATGTTTGATGTTGTAGTGCTGTGTTATGTGCCACCGTCTGTGTGGCGGCTTTGTAATACTGCGCTTCAAGAGTACTCTCGAAGTTACGTTAATGTAATTCTCTTCCCTTATACGTGCTCAGGCACGGTCACAATCATTTAATGTTTGTTTCTTTAGATAAAAGGGAGATGTGACATAAATTACCTCTACTGCATGTAGATTAATCAGAGCAGGATGTCATTTTAAAAAAACCACGGAACTTATTGCACACGACCAAGTAATTTACAATAGTTTTTTATTAAAATTTATAATAGCTTTGATTACAGAAGGTCTCATAAGAATAGAGACTTGTGAGTATTTGCGTTATCGGCTGACCCGAAACTAGTGGGCTAGAATGGGGTACCGTGCCCGCTTGGTGTTCGGCCGTTGATGCAAGCACCTGATCGCTCGCCGTGTCGTGTGTACCTGCGTCGACTGCCTTGATGACGCCCACAAGGAGATCCTAGTCTCTTTGCTCTATACTGCGTGAGCATTACTTTGGCCTCCCACTATGCCTCTTCATCCCCCGCTCCTCATCTGCCTACTCCGCCACCACCTCCTCGTCGTGCAGCTGCAGCCGGCCCTAGATCATCTCCTTCCTCCTCTAGTCGAAAGGAATGCGCTGAGCGCTGCAATACAAGATCGGCACGAAAGATCGCGTGGGACACATTCAATTTCCGTGATGCCTCTCATTCCCAAGCTAGCGAGATCGATGCAGATTCAAAAATATTGAAGAGAGAAGTAGGGAGGTGAAGGAGCCAACGCCCAACCGCAGGAGGTGGAATGTTGGGAATGAGCCGCTCGTTGATGCTAGTTATTATAGCAAAGAAGTGACGTGCCATTTTATTTTATTTTATTTTTACTTTGACTTGCTTTTTTTTTGGAGGGGACACTGTTGACTTGTTTTGGGACCAAAGTGAGAAAGCCGATGTAAATCAGCCCTACCAAATGCAAACTGGTTAAAGCAGGCTCCTTTCTTTTGAACCACGCACATAGTAGCGATCTTTCACATGGCGAAGTTATTCGCACAAGCTCCCAATACGGGTATCAGGCAGAGGTCAGAGCGAGAGGGAGACAGGGCAGCCATTTCTTTCTAGTTCCTTTCATCTCACGAGGACGACCTCAGCTCTTTCCATCATCAGGACCCAACATTTTTTCCCTTCTCTTGTCTCTGCACCAGGACAATTCGTTGCGAACCAGTAGGATCAGCATGTTGCTTCGTCGAGCATCTACTTTGCTTGTTTCCCAGGATTAGAGCATCATCCATGATGGCAAATTTTCAGCACTGACTAGGCCGACTAAGATATTTTCCTAACGCCGCTCATTCCTAATTAAAGCGCACAGCTCATTCCTAATTAAGCTTGGCAGTGAGGAATAATTAGGAAAAATCCGGTTCACACTTTCAAACTATCGTAAAGATCTGATTTTCAACTTTTAACTACAAAACCGGATAACATAGACCATCAAACTATCAAAACCGGGCAAATTTGGTACTTTGGATGGTTTCAAAGGTAGTTTTCCATTTTATGAAAATTAAAAATATTTAAATTTGAATTCAAAATTCATAAGTAATTCATTTAAAATAAAAATAATATGACATGGGCATCAAAAATTTTCTAAAAAATGTAACCTATCTATTGACACTCTACTTGTTAGTTATTCGAATCCAATTTTTTTATATTCATAATATTTGATTGCTTGTAGTTATGCCTATTATTCTTAAATAAATAAGATTCAAATAGAGCAATAATAGATAGGTTATATTTTTAGAAAAAATTATATAATAGTTTCATACTTTTCTAATTTAAAATGAATTAGTTTTGATTTTGATATAGTTTCAATAGTTGGATAGCCTCTGGTACCCGGTTTTGGAGTTGAAAGTTGAACGATAGTTCGAGAGTATAAACCGGATTTTTCCTAAATAATTAATAGGCAAAAGAGTTGATGCGAATAAAAGAGCACAAGAGCAAGCACCAAGATCTCAAAGTGCTGGGAGCAGGTTTTTTTTGTGAACGATGAACTAGATGCATGCGTACTGGTTCGGTGAGCCCTAGTTTGAAAATGGCAGGCAGAGGCAAACGTAACTGTCCTTCATGAATGCACTACCTACATAAAGCTGGGTACAGCGGAAAAGATAAGTTATTACAGTTACGGTTCATGTTCAGGCTTATGTCTTTTGGCAGAATCACTGCCAAGCTTCCTCTCATGCTTTCACCTAAAAAATCAAGATCAGAGTTGCAGAGAAGATGCACTTGCATAGGTGCGCTTGCTAGCAAGGCTAGCACGAGCACCAACCACACTTAAGCACTGACGGCTGACGGCTCCGACTCTCCAATACGTTTTCCCAAAGCCTCTCATTCCGAAGCTGAAACGACAGCGATGAAGAGCCTTTCAACCCGCGGTTGTTCGACATGGATGAGCTGACGGTGAGACGGCGACAGAACATGGTGGTGAACTGCAGAAGCATCAGGCCGTAGGAAACTGGGAATACGCTTTCCCGATGACTCTCGGTCCGACGACGCTAGCTAGCGATGTGCTAATGATGCACGCATTGACCTCCACTGGGTGTTAGTGGTGAACAAATCAAAAGAGGCAAGACAAGTAAGAGGACAAAAATGAACCGCATGGCTATGGTGGTTCACAGTTCACACGAGTCAATACATATATAGACCATGTCATTTAGTATTAATTTTTTTAGATGAAAGGGAGATGCCTGACATAAACTTCCTCTGCTGCATATTGATTGATCAGAGCAGGACATCTTTATTTAAAGCCTCAGAGCTTGTTGCACATGGCCAGTAAGTAGTATTTTTTAAAAAAAATATCGTGACATATATTACTGAACGTTCATGGCCAACAAGTAGTGATAGAACAAGGGACGAGAGAGAGAGAGAGTTGCGAGGACCTCCGCTGTGGGCCCATGGCCTGACCCAAAACTAGTGGGCTATGGGTATCCAGCCCGCACGTCCAAGTTGCTAAAATATATCACGTTGATCTAACAATGCAGTGCAAGTTGAAGCTATAAATGTAACATGCAAAATTTGTGGGTCAATCAACATGCAAATGCTAATTAAAATGTTTCTATTCAAGTTCAATTTAGTGGCTACCTTCCTAGAAACAAAATGCGGGCCAACCTCCTGGAAGAAAAGATGAACATGCATCCAAGCATGGCCCATCGGTAGAACAGAGCTTGTGTGGACAGTCATCTCCTCCTCTCTCAAAAAAAAAAAGAAGAAAGGACAGTCGTCTACACTCCGGCTGCGGTTATGATTCTCAAGGGGGTGACTGCAGTTTCTGTTTTCACTCATGTTTCAACTTAAATCTTTGCTCCAAATTCCAATTGGGATGTAGCTGTTCATGGAGCTGTTATTTACAGCGTGTATGGCTGCAAGCCGAGCCGTCGCAAAAGGCCACGATGGCCCTTAGAAGCTCATCGTCATCTCGTCCTCCCTCCTCCTCCGTCTCCAGCGGCTCTCCACAGCCAGATCCGTCACTACTATCGTACTCCGTTTTCATCTCCGGCGGTGTTCATCATGATGCCCTACCTCCTCCACCGTGTATTGATTGTCCTCCGCGGCTGGCGTCCCGCCGTCTCACCATCCTATCCACAACTCGTCACCACTGCCAGTCTGCCACCACCCATAAACCCTCCTTCTTAGATTGGAGGCTCACCGGAGGAGCCCTGCCTCTAGCAACCCTAATTTGAACTCTCAAGTTGGCAGCAAAGGCAAATGTTTAGCCAGTGGCAGAACTCGGGAGGGGGGGGGGGGGGGGGCGGGGTGTTCCAAAAAAAATTTAGTACCCCCAGCCCATGAAGGCCCGGTAGCCCAGCTACGTTGTTTTCCCTGAAGTTCAATTGGCAGCCTGGCAAGCTCGCAGCCCCCGACGTGCGAGTGTGCGACGTTTGGTTTCCAAATCAATCTACTATTTTCGCTTCCGCCTGACTCCTCACGACTCGCCGCCTCCCCGACGCGACGCCGCGCACCGCGCGCGCCGGACTGCCGACGACGTGCCAGGCGCCAACGACGGTCGACGGCGAGGAGGCAGCCGGCCAGCCGCGGCAACCGATGGAGGGAAACGACGACGGCGAGGGCGAGCAGGAGCAGGTCGCACTCGCAGACATCACGTCAGCCGGTGAGCACGTTCCTCATCCAACTCAAACCAATGTAAGCAAGATCCTATTTTCTTAATCCATATCCCCTAAATTATCTCCCCTCAAAATAGCATAGAATTTTTTGAAAAAATTATACCAAATCCCTGTAGGAAACCAATGCAAGGGCTAAAAGAAAGGTTACACTTTTTTCTTTCTACAAGAAGTCACATTTAGAAGAGCAAAATAATAATGATATGGTTAATCAAAAATCTCAATTAAAAGAAAATGAATTAGAAGAGGATCTAGCTCCAGCTCCACCCAAAGTTCAGAAATTAAATTCATATGCCAGTGTTCTGTTTGTAGAACGTGATCTTGGTTTACGTTGTTAAATTTAAGACTATCCTCTTGATGAACAAGATTAAGATCGCAGAATATACATTATGCATGGCCCGTTCCAATTCTAGTCCCAAATCTCAACGACGTTGCTTTCAATCACAATGAAGGTCATCGATGTGCATTTTCAGCAATGAAAATTAATAAGACTGGGCGACGAAACAATATGGAAGATGAATTTTTTAAGAAATTGCTTGGTAGTCTATATTAAAAGAGAGATTGCAATGAAGGTCACGACAGATTCGATTATCGATGCTTTCCATGCGGTGAAGAATCGCGCCGTGAAATTTAAATAAACAATTAAGATATATTGACCACTTTTGCAAATTCTTTGCTTTTGTATATTGCCATTGCGTAATTTATTACTATATTTTGCTAGCTAGTGTATGCTTGCGTGGATAATGAAAACTTTGGATAAATTATCAAATTCTTGAACCACTTATATTGTTTATCTGGCCGCCCTTAGTTTTATCCCCAGCTCCGCCGCTGGGTGTGGCGACGACGCGTGAGGGAGATGACAGCGAGCGGCGTTTCCTTGTGCAACAACTCTGCTGGCAGTCACGTGCGTGATAAATGGAATCAGCAGGGGTTCTCCATGGTCACGTGGACACGCTTGACGAGGGAGAACGATCACGATCCATGGCGGCAACCGTGAGAGACCCTTATGTGGACTACCCTTTCCCGACGCCTCTCGATCCCAAGCTGATTCACATGTACTAGGTCACATTGACCTTCGCTGAGTATTATTTGGAGGTTAGAAAACAGGTGAAATATATATAGGATTAGAAATGACGTGCGTTATGTGAGGCAAGGCGAGTAGTGCCAAACACTGCCGATACTACTAGGTATTTATATATAGGAGTAGCTTACAAGTGATGAGCACATCGTCTAGTTTCTGTCATCATTTTGAGATGGAATAGAGATAGGTGCGATGAATGAGCACTCGCTGCATACTTTTGGAGCTTAAAACAGGATGCCTTGCTTGCAAATCATTTATGGGATGACTTTGTGTTAATTTTAAACATCAGGGCGGAACACGTTGCGCGCATGGCTAAGTGATCCACAGCAGCTTAGGGCTATGATTCTTGGAGGACATTTCAGTTCACTGAATCATGATGAACTGTGTCTGTGGTGTGGGCGGGTAGTTCGTTCGGTGCCTCTCCCAAGCTTCCATGGAGTGTAGACGTACCGCAGGCTAGCTTGTCAGACCCATCCGAATCTATCCTCCTGTCCACGCAAGGCCGTCGCGACCGTGGAGTCGCGATCTGATTCGGGGATCGCCGCTGCCCGGTGGGCGCACCCGCTGCGATGCCGGCGCCTGTCCCTCGACCCACGCGCTTCTCTCTGATTCCCCGGGTAAAGCTAGGCTTGGCATTACAGAACCAACTTTTCTTGCGCGTGCATTATGAGACTCCACAGCAGCGACCATGGCGGCGAACTGTAAGAGGGTGCCTGCAGGTCGGATACGTTTGCCTGATGCCGCCCATTCCGAATTGAAGGCAGCGAAATGCTTCCGTCGAGAGCCTTTTTTTGTCCTGCTTTGGTGGTTGAAGAAAACAGGTGAAAGAAACGAGGTAGGAAAGAAGCATGGACCCGATCTTCAAGAGCTAGTGTGTGTCAAGTGAGCTACTGGTAGGACTTGCTTTTATAAGTAGTACAGGGACGCAGAGAAAAAAAGAGACCTCTATTGCGGCGCGTAATACTACCAAGTTCATAATACTTGGTAGTACGGAGTAGTCCATTAGAAGGGTAAGGTTGTCATCAGTAACTTAATTAATTTTTGTAATATTTTGTATTTTATCTATTGTAATTATTTTTAGCATATTATAACACTTTTAGATCGTTGCATGATGGGTGAAATCTTACAGTGAAATAATTTTTTTCATATTAGCTTTATACTATCTAGATATACTACCTCATACTACTGATCAATGTTTATCTAGATATATTACCTCATACTACTAATTAATGTTCCAGTGATATAGAAAAATCTTGACCGTCCGATGCTTACATACGAGTTCTTTTTATACGAGATTTTTTAACAGTAGTATATAGTCGTATTGTGCACCATAACAATTTAAAAAAATGACGCACATGAGTACCTGACAAAGTTCCGTAGCAGTCGCTTCGACTTATGATGATGATGGTTCAGAGACCTGACATAAACTGTCCATCACTGTAATCTTTTCCCAGCACATTCTCAATTACTTCTACTACGTACATACAGGAGGGTACAGCGGAAAATGTGAGTTATTACAGACAGATGCGGTTCATGTTCATGCTGATGTCTTGTGGCAGAATCACTGCCAAGCTTTCTCTCATGCTTTCACCTAAAAAATCAAGATCAGAGTTCCAGAAAATCTGGGGCGCGCTTGCTGGCAAGGCGAGCACGAGCACCAACCACACTGAAGCACTGACGGCTGACGGCTTTAACAGTTTAACCTGACTCTCCAATTGGCTTTGCATGGTTCATCAGGCCACGAGTCCGTCTTTTCAAGAACAGTCTTTGCACGATCGTTGGCTACTTTTTCTCTACAAGTTTCTAAGCAAAATCGTCAAACTCGAAATAGCACTGTTGTTCGACATGGATGAGCTGACGATGAGACTGAGCACAGAACATGGTGGTGAGCTACTGATGCATCTGACCGTGGAATACGCTTTCCCGATGTATCTCAGTCCGAGCTAGCTAGCGATGCGCTAATGGTGCACACACTGACCTCCACTGCGTCTTAATGGTGAACAAATTAAAAGAGTCAAGTTTCGTAAAAATAATAAAATAAAAGGGGCAAGATAACTAAGAGGACAAAAATGAACCGCATATGTCGATGGTGGTTCATGTATAGTTTGCACGAGTCAATACATATACCATGTCATTTAGTATTAATTTTTTTAGATGAAAGCAGGGAGATTCCTGACACAAACTATCTCTGCTGCATGTAGATCAATCAGAGCAGGACATCTTTATTTAAAACCTCAGAGCTTGTTGCACATGGTCAGCACGTAGTTTTTTTAAAAAATAATTGTTTGAAGAAAATTAAGAGGTATTGGGACCAGCAAGTAGTTATAAAGAGAACAAGAGAAGAGAGAGTTGCGAGGATGTATGTTGTGGGTCCGTGGGCTGATCCAAAACTAGTAGACTAGAATGGGTGCCATGCACGCTCGTCTAATTTAGCCGCGCCACATGCACCCTCCACTAGATAAACAACTACAATATAAGTTCTAAAACATGTCATGTTGATCTAAAAATATAGTGCAAGTTAAAGCTATAAATCTAACATGCAAAATTTATGGTTCAATTCACATGCAAACGCTAATTAAGATGTTTCAATTCAAGTTTAATTTAGTTACTAGCTGTTTCCTAGATACCAAACTCAGGCCGGCTAATCCTCCTGGAAGAAAAGATGAACCCATCCAAGCGCGGCCCATATCAGTAGAACAGAGCTTGTTAGGACAGCCGTCTCCAATCCGGCTGCGAACGAGTTCGCCGAGCGCGCCGTGGCGAGAGAACTATCATCTCCTGCTGCGTGCAGAGCTAGGCTTGGCGGTACAGCATCAATGTTTTTTGGGCGTTCATACCAAGGCTTCAGAGCATCAACTGCTCGCAAGTCAATTACGGGACTTTGTTATAAACATCAGGGCACAGCATCACGTTGCGCATGGGTAAGTAATCCACACAGCAGCTTCGACTACGATTCTCGGAGGAGATTTTCACGGAACTATCAACTGTATCTGTCGTGTGGGCGGGTGGTTCGGTGCCTCTCCCAAACTTTCAAGGAAAGTGTAGACTGATCAGCAAACAACACTGAAGGTCTGAAGCAGTATGCACTACTGTGCGTCAGACCGATCCTCGTATTGCCTTGAAAGGGACATTTTGCTTGCAAATTAGACGTGTATATTATATTATTATACACCACCACATCAAACTTCTTGCTAGCTTCTCCACTGCTTGTTACAGCATCAATGTTTCTTATTGGGCGCACATTGGTAGGCTCCAGAGCATCAACCATGGCGCCGAACTGTGAGGGGGTGCCTGCAGGTGGGATGCGTTTGCCTGATGCCGCCCATTCCGAACTGAAGGCAGCGAGATGCTCCCGTCGAGTGCTTTTTTTGTGCTGCTTTGGTGGTTGAAGAAAACAGGTGAAAGAAACAACTTTCGGGGGAGGAAAGGAGCACGGACCCGATCGCAAAGAGCTCGAGCTGGAGTGTGTGAAGTGAGCTGCTGGTAGGACTTGTTTTTATAAGAACGCAGAACAAAAAAAGAAAAAAAATGATGCACATGACCAAGTTCCGTATAGCAGCACTCCGATTTATGATGATGGTGATGGTTCAGAGAACTGCGGTGGGCTGGGCCGGTGCCCTGCATGCTGCAGCGGGACTGACCCCAAACTAGCGCGGGCCAGAATCGCTGTCCCTTGTGGCCCGCGTGCACGCGCGCGCGCTTCTTCAACCCATCTTGTCGGGCCGCGTGCACGCCCAACCCGTGTCGCCACCAGGGCCCACCGCGGCGCCGGCGCGCGCGCTCGAGGAGGAGGAATTCCGACCGTTGCGCCGCCCAGGTGCGCGAACCCGCTTTTCCCCTACCTTTTAAGGCCATCTCGCCCTCCCCCGACCGTTGCGACCCCAAAAATTCCCCCCTTCTTCAAGATCCCCCTCCCGTCTCCCAAGCCGCCGCCGCGCACGTGAACCGCTCGTCGGACCCGAGCGCCGCCGCCCATGGCCGACTCCAGCGCCCTCGTCGTCTCCGCCACCGCCCCCGCCCCCGGCGCGGAGGCGAAGCAGCAGCAGCAGCAGCACCCGCTGAGCCAGATCGCGGCGAGCGGGACGCACCGGCTGCTGCTGAAGCAGTGGGTCAAGGAGGAGGACCTGCTGGCGCGCCGCGTCGCGCTGCGGGAGGCCCGCCTCGACGGCGCGCGCAAGGAGATCGCCTTCCTTTACTGCGCCTTCTTCGCCTTCCACGCCGCCTCCGTCCTCCTCCTCTTCCTCTCCTCCCCCGGTGCCGCCACGGCCGAGGCGTGCAGGCGCTCCTGGATCCCCTGCCTCGTCTCGCTGCTCTCCTCGCTCGTCATGCTCTGGGCGCTGCGGTACAAGTCCGACACGGAGGCCGTCCTGGAGCGCCTCCTCGCGCGGGAGCGGGAGGACGCGCTGCTCCTCGCCAGGTGCGTCTCCGAGCTCAAGCGCAAGGGGCTCGACTTCGACCTGCTCAAGGAGGTGGACGCGCTGCGTAGGGCCAAGAGCCTCCGCGTCGAGGCCAAGGGCGCCGAGAAGCCCAGGCGATGGCAGGCCAGGGACCTCGCCGTCTTCGCGCTCTTCGCCGCCGCCTGCGGGGTGCTCGTACTCACCAGGTTCCTGCTCTGTAACTAGACAAGATCACAAAGGGTTGCCTGCCTCCTTGGCGCTGTCCTTGATTACCGTTGCTGGATGAAGATGAAGGCCCCACTGTCGTAGTTGCAGAACTGTTTGTTCTGCGAATTTTGGTGTTGGATTTTATATGTTTCATGTTTGTAATAAGGAAAATATGCGATGCGCCAGGTTTTATCTGTTTGTGTTTCTGATTGTAACAGAGAGTAAAAATGCTCTCCCAGTATTATGAGATACTACTACAAGGATGATCTTAATCCTACTTCGTTGGTCAAAATGACATACCGTATCATTGCCCAAGGCAGAATTTGCAATAGTCTTGTGAATGATTGTGGTAATTCTGACTTACCTTTTCCTCAGCGCAATGCGTGTCCTGAGTAAACTAGATCTCAGTTGTCCTTGATCCAGTACAAACTGGAAAGCCCATTGTTTACTTATCTGAACATTTTGATCACTTGTGCCAGTTTAGTTTCAGTGAGAATGATTTTTCTGGGGCTAACCTGCAACCTGCTCTACTAAAAGAGCTATGTTTCGAGGTCTAACCTTCAATCTGACTGACAGAAACCATCAAATTAACATGCCCCCCCTGATTATTAACTGGAATTAAGCAGCACCATCTTATGAAGAAGGAACAGAAAATGTCAGAGACTCAAGAGAAAACTCGAGATCAGTTGTTCAAGAAAAAGTGACAGCCGAGCTCCAGTTCGTATCTTCTGCTTGGTATGCAGCTGTGGACCTGTGGTTGCTTGCCTTTTCTGAGAAATTCCATCCCAATTAACTCCATCCAGAGAACAGGAAAGGGAACCATGCAACCAGATTTGCCAATCAATGAGAAACACTGATATTTTCACATACTGTGATTACATTATATCACACCGCATCACCATCTTTCCCCACAATAAAGTAACAAACACATGCACAAATTTCTTAATGTACACCATAACATTGCATCGACGAAAAGAATTAATTATCATTTAAACAAATCCAGAAACATCATCGCACTCAGACGTTCTCAGCCCCTTCTTTCTTCATGGCGAACGGCTCGTGCGCCGGCGAGGCCCCGCCCACGACGCCGGGCGGCGGCAGCGGCGTGCCGTAGATCTGCGCGCCGACGCCTGCCCGCATCTCCTCCCGGCCCCTGTGCTTGCCGAGGAAGTAGCAGCCGAAGCCGAGCAGGATGGAGAAGAAGATGAAGGGCAGAGAGATCACCAGCACGAACCCCATGTCGTCCCTCTTCCTGCTCCGGAATTCCGGCTGCCTGGAGGAGCAGGGGAGAACGGAAAGCAAGCGAAGCAGAGGGTGCTTTGAAGGGAGGACGGTGGAGATGAGGTGGTGCCTGTGCTTTGCTTTGGGAAGGGAGATGGAGGTCGGGGTGAGTTAAATAGGTGGGGAGACAGTGGAAGCTGCAGGAGAATCCTATGGAAGAAGGCGGCGGCAGCTGGAAGAAGCCTGTGGAGTGCTGCGGCGACAGCCTTCCGAGTTCCGACCGTTGGGCTGGCCTGGCGCTTGTGGGCAACGGTCGAATGACGAAAGCCCGTGCTGTTCTTTTTTTCTTCAGGTGTAGGAGTAGGAGTACTATGCTACTGGCTTACTGCACGTGGATAATTGTGGAAGATTATAAGCTCGGCTTTTGAGGTCACAGATCAACGTTGCAAAAGGAAGAGGTATTTTCAATTAAAAGGGCTCTAGAGTTAGTAGGATCTATTTGGGGTGCATAATCTTTTAACAAATTTCTTCAAGAAAGAACAAAGGGCTAATTTTTCAAGAGCGGCAAAAAATCATATGCAGCTTTTTCTCAGTTCTCACTAAATATGAATATGCGTGTCGGCCATGTTTTCATTTTTCAGCATACTGCTATCCTCTGACAATCAAAATGCATGCAGACATCATCATCACGTTCTGCATCCTACCAGCTCCCTCTGCTGAGAACTTCTTCAGACAGCAATGCGAGCTCTCTCTGATCTCTCTACCCCCTCCACCTGACATCCGAGGAGGAGACTGGGAACAACGAAAACCTTTCTCCTTCCTCCTGGACTCGGATCTGTCCAAATAAGAGTTTTGGGAATCCCTTTCCGAAAGGGAACTGCACGATGTAGACGCGTAACGAGATTCGTTGATGATTCATCTTCTACACTCCTCGTTTGGGCTTATAAAATTGTCTCATCATTCTCGGCATCCAAAAGTGACGGTGTCGGTTTGCCAAAGCAGTTTTTGTGCTTGTGCACAGCTCATACATACTCCTGCACGATACTCCAACCAGGACAGCGGAGGTTTGCCAAACAAGCTCTCTACTTGTGGACAGCTTACATTTTATTTTATAAGAGTGCCATATTGGTCTCCGGCTCTTTTTTTTAAAAAAAGAAATGGTCTCCGGCCACAAGTACCATAGGACAGTCTTAAGCATCTGTTCTTGGCTTCTCGCAGCCTCTGTTTTCAAAACAAGTGAGCCACGGGTGCAGGTGGCTTGTGTTTTTACTGGACTGAGATAGCACCGTTTTCCACAAAACAGAACAAAAGGTCTTGCTAAACAAAAGAAACTTCGGGCGTATTTGGAGACTCCATGCACGTTAGTTTGTCTCATCTACTTCCTCCATCCCCAATTACAATTCGTTTTGCAAGATATATAGTTTTTACTATATATTTAGATATAGTGTGCATCTAGATACATAGCAAAATATATGTATCTCCAAGACGAATTGTAATTTGGAACGGAGATAGTACTGGTCACCAGTTAAGCATGAGAGTTCCACTCGTAGAACTTTTAATGTTTATCTTGAAGAGGTGGTCATTTTATTTGTTCTCTATCCTACATGACTGTAATTCGCTAGTAGTACAATTAACTCAAAGTATTTGGAAGGAAAGCGTTAATTCTGAAAGTATTTGGAAGGACATGTACACACAGGATTATTGCTAACAAAGCAACCTAGCTAGCATATTCAGAAAATTCAAAATAGCTTGTGTTTCGGGTCATGACATATGATATTTGGCATACTCCAAATGGAGGTATTTATCGGTTTTATATGAACATGCGTACCTGGTAGGACCATCACCCCTGAAGTCTAATCTACTGCACGTCTGCACTGCGAGAAAGAGATTAAAAACAGATATCATTGATGCTCAGATGTTGATAGCGCAAATATGTAAATGGTTGAAACGCTGATGAAAGGTACATATTGGCATTAGGTAGACCACTGGAGAGACTAAGACAATAGTCGTAGCTGAAAGGGGCACAATCGCTAGCAATCCGTAAATACTTCTTATTTCAAATGTGTTTGTCAAACAATAAACTAGTTTCCATGAACCTTTGTTACAGAATCTAATGTGTATGCGTAAATATACTAACACGATATATGTATATGTCTATTGGCAAATCATTCAGCTTAGCCATTCTTGCTGATGGCATTGTTTAGTCTCTTAAACCTACTCCTAATTAACGAAACAATGTTTTCATACATGGAGCACATAGTAAGGAATTGTTTGCTTTTGAAAGTATCGTATGACACATCACTCTTGAATAAGAGCAATCTGACACCTTGGAAAGAGTTTCCTTTTTTCCTTACAACGAGTTTCCCTTTTATTATCATGACTTTGGTGGGCTTGGGTTACGACCTACAGGCTACAGTTGAATCATTTAGATATCCGTGCAGGAGTTGACATTCTTAGTTACAGACTCGATCAACAAATCTGGCTACCAAGTGAAAGGGTCATCGAATTAAGTCAAATATCCGTACAGGAGGACCTTTTCCACGAGATGGGATATCCGTACAGGAGATGGCATATATACGAAGCTCCAGACTCTACAAACAAATTTGGCATCAACTGAAATAGAATAACCATCGAATTAAATCAGAAATCTGTACAGGGACCTGAATACTTACATTCAAGTATTCATATGATAAATCTTGGATCCCAGCAATTTGACGCCTTAGAAAGAAATTTTCTTATCATGAATTCGGGTATGGGGGTACAATAAATCATTGAGAATTTGAGATATCCATGCAGAACAACCAGAATTATAGGTTTGAATTGAAACAAATGCCTCTAGATTAATTACTTCGCGTTTATTTTTCATTGATTCACCGTCAGTAATGGTTACTTGGTTAGTCCTCACACTCTTGGCAGATTCTACTGTCATGGGTGAAGCAGACAGCGGTTACTGCAAGAGGAAATCAAACGACAAGACAATAAACAAATGCGTAAACACAATCCTGCCTACCGAGATCATCTGATAGTATTCAGCCATCACAACACGCAAGCATTCATTATATAAGCAAGACGCCTGAGAGTAACTACTGGGCTAGCTTCTAGCGAACCAAGTGTCAAACACGGATCAGAGGAGGATGGGGAAGAGCGTGTCAGCTCAGCGAGGGCACATCCCGGTGATCGTCGGCGAGGGGAAGGAGTTACAGAGGGTTCTGGTGCACAGGAAGGTGCTTCATCACCCGTACTTCACCGGGTTGCTGGAGCTAGCAGCAATGGAGTTTGGGCATGATCAGAAGGGAGTGCTCAGAATCCCTTGCGACGTCAAATGCTTCCACACAATTGTTCAGCTCATCAGAAGCAGCACAAGGAGGAGGAAGGTGACTATTTCATGCCTCCTTGTCCCCAAGTTGATGCAACAGTCAGAGAGAGTAAGAGGTTAGGATCTGAAGTTTTCACTTTTCAGTCACCTTCTCCTTCTGTGTGCCCTCATCTTGCTCTATCCTAGGCTCCTAGCTAGCCATCAGTGTAATCAACCTTACGGGGTGTGTTATATCCTCTATTTTTTTTTCCAGCTTTTACAGATAGAGGAAATATGCGTCATCTGTACTATCATCATGAGGCATAATGCTTTGGACGATTAGTACAACAGATACATCTGTCATGCACGCGTTTTGTCACAATCATTGTCAGAATATTTGCTTTGTTCCCTGATTCTTCAAGTTCTTTGAGCAAAAACGAAAGGGCGGGAACCCGTGAACCTGGAATTGAGCAGATGAACGCCTCAAGATTTGTTTTGATTTCTTTTTTAGATAAAGGCACAAGTGCCGTCACAAAAAGGAGGGCATGCCAACTAGTATGACCATTAGATGAGGCAACTGTCCTGACAGCACCGATTTGCCGCGGAAAGTTCTCTGTGGAGAAGAAATGTATTGCTACTGAAGTGGGCGATTTGGATGCAAAAACAAACCGCGAGCAGCTTGATGAGGTGAAAACATATACGTACCTGCGTAGCGCTGGCGCTTGATTCCTCCGTTGTCCTGGCTACCTCTTCTGCAGCCCCCACAGACCGCACTCTGCTCGCAACGTCTTTTCGCCCTATGTATCCACCTCGGATCATCTCTGCCGTCAATGGCAACGGTTAGCAGGAAGGATGCGCACTCGTGCGGGCCCTCTCTCCTTTATGAGAGAAGGAGCGGCGGCGGTGAGAGCCACCAGACGACGATGAGCTGGTGCCATGGTTGGCTTGGAGCGGCAGGTGCCGGTTTTTCTCCGAGGGCGGCGATCAGGAAGGAGTCGGCCCCCCCGAATAGGTGAACGGTGAGCCGGTGCCCGGTCTGGCTGGGTTGGGTGGCAGCACCGCAGCACACCGCGCCCAGCGTGACGAGCTGTATGGACGCGCAGTTGCCGGCGGAGGCGTATAGCGGCGGAGAGCAGCAAACTGTGTCCCGAGCAGAGCTCGAGCAAAACGGCCTCACAGACAGTAACTATCAACCCCCAAATAACAGGCCCCGGTTTGGCTGATGTGAAATCACACATGCGCACATGCAGATTGCAGCCATGAATTGAAAAACGGAACAGATTCCAAGACAAAGGATTGGCCAACATGGGGTAAACTTTGGCACCACATACGTTAGCGCAAGTCGCTAAGAAGATCGGACCAACCAGGCCATTTCCAAGCAATCCACAACTAGTACTTCCAGTATCATTACCACAATACCATGAGTTGCAAATGTTGCTTCGTTTACAGGCACAAGATCTCATACAGAAAGACCATCGATAGCGCTTCACCAGCTAGGGTCATGCATCGCGACTAAATCATACGCTTACAGGAACTTATTAACAAATACCATGGCAGGAGCATCATTGAATATAGAACTTGAATCTGGCTGAAGTTCCAAGGCCCTCCACAGGTCCCTTCATAGGTAAACCAGCTTCAGTGAGCCCGCTCCCTGAGGACTTCGATGTCCACCTCTGATGGGTCGGTTGCCTGGATCTCGTAGTGGAACCCATCAAGCTCATGCTTGATGCGGTCCTTGGAGGTGGAGTACAGCATCTTTGCACGAATGCGGGAAGTCGATGGGGACCTGGAATAATTGTTGATTGGGTGAATGTTTCAATAAGTGAAATTAACAGAACAGCCAGAGTGGGATGCACTGAACATGAAAGGATATGGAGGGCATCACATGGTACATATAGTGGCATCCAAAAGTCAATGTCAGGATTTACATAAATTAACAATTATTGCCAAGAATATTCTTTACTGTTGCACCACATGCATTGTTATTCCTCTTTGTCAGAGCTACTAAAATTGCTAGTTAGCATGGGTTACCAGCAAATAGTAGTATAAAGTAGATCCCATAACAAGATTCAATCCATATTTATAATTTAATACTCAGTTCCTCATGCTTGAAAGGAGTAAGGAACTACTCACAACACAAAAACAGAAGGAACCACTAAATCGTTAGCATGTTGCGGCTCTCTGGGCTGCGCTGTTTGGTGCATTAGATACATCCAAGTATTCTTACTAGATGAATATAGATTCCTAACACATGACTAACTCATTAAAAGTTTACTTGTTTAACTATTTTTCAACAGATCTCTCATTCATTGGCAGAAACAACATAGGTCAATGTAACTACTAGAGATGAAACAGAACAAAGACTGTGATTATGAAGCTCACCAGGCAATGAAAAAGATCTTGCTTTTCTGCACGTTCTCCCCCGTGACGAAGTCAAAATCATACAGAGCGTATCTGCAGTCATTTTCTGGGAGGGAGGCCAAAAAGTCATCGTAGCTTTCAGTAGTAGCGCCGGTCTTCTCGACAACCACCTGCTTTTGCTTTTCCTCAATTTTGAAGATAACATATCGGAACGCCTTCTTCATCTGAAGCTCGACGAATGTCTCCCTGATGTTAGGAGCAACTCCCATGCCGGAAGATGCATTTGACTGCAGAGAATAATCAACTCATTGATAAGAATATCAGGGGAAGAAACTGAAATACAAAATAATCTGTTCGATTTCCAATTCTTTCAACATTCAAAGCCAATATGCATCAAGGTTAACCAGAAAATAACCGCTCAACAACATTCAAGAGGCCGGTTATATGAACTGCAGCTATGTAGCAGCAATTACATAAAAGTTGCAACATTCCACAATCCACATACAGGAAACCACACACAAACCTTGCCCAAGGTCCAGAGTAACACTACAACAGTCAGAGGGTACTCAAACAAGCTTGCTTCAGCAAAATTACACATATATTGCTTCCATGCAACAGAAAAATCGTCCAGTCACTATCCAGGAATGAAAATTGAAATTAATTATGCTTCGTAACACGTAAAGTCACTAGCACAGATGATTGCACAATAATGGACAGGTTTTACCTGGTACCTAACAGAAACCCAATCATACATGCTAATTCCATTTCATCAATCAAACCCAAACTAGGGAAGGCCAATTGTTGTATTGTGCATGGCAAGATCGATCCCTCCCTCCCAATAACCTAAAAAGCCAACTAGGATATCCAAGGAATTCTTCAGCGGAAAGAGGCATACTACAAATATCCCAACTTAGCGGAAGCAGGGATATGACTATTGCCCTCCATGGCTATCCCTCGATTGAGGAAAAATCTATATGCATGTCAACACAAATGAATGGATGGTTTATAAAGTGGCCACGTTTTAATCCAGCTGTTCGAAAAGAAAAACTGTGACAGTTCCACATTTTGACCAGCAAATTATCAACACTGGCAGCATTTCATTCAGGATGAAGGAACTAATTCTTGCCTTGCAGGAATGAGCTAGGAAGAAAAGCTTTAACTCATACTCAAAAGTTATCTCAAGTTATTGTCTAGACTATGTACTCACTTTCAGTCCTACAGATCAACTCCATTTTGACCCTGAATTTCCCACAGCTTAAGCAATCTAGCGGAAAAACCAGCATACATTCTCAATTCAGGTTCTGAATAAATAGACACTTGCCAATTAGATCGCTATTTGGTTTTACAAATACATGTACACGATAAAGGCAACGAAACCCATCATTTTAATCAGAACAAATGAGCAGCAAGATAAACCATCTAATCAGTGCTAATTCCAGTCGTGATATTTCCAAAACAATTGATAGTCTTGCTGGGATCAGACACAGCTATCGTCTACCCATCTACCTCACAAACTGGCGGATACAAAGCTCTCAGCTAAACGCAAGCCCACCTTACCAGAACATCCACTATTCAAAACCAAAAAAAAAATCCACTACTCAAGGCACCACTGAAGAAAACACCGGGACAAGCAGCAGACTGACTGTTGACTAAAAACACTGCGAGGTCAGATCAAACCCTCCTAGCGAGATCTAAATCGGCATCCCTCTACGAACTCGCGCACCCGGATCACGCCGCGAACCAGCCCCAATTCGTAGACGGATCTACACCGCAACGCGCGAGAATCGCCACGAGCACGAGCGGATCGACGAGAGGGAGGGTGCGGGGGACTCACGTGCGAGCGCATGAAGGCCATCGGATCGGAGACGGGGGGGTGGCGGTGGCGGTGAGCGCCCGCGCCTCTCTGCGTCGATCGCACGCAGACGGGAGGCGCAAGCAAGGCGAATGGATTATTCTTCCTGTGTTGCTGCGGGGGGTTCTCTTTTTCTATTTTCCGCTGGGCTGCTGGCTGCTGCGGATTTTTTTGGTGTGGTTGGGGAAATTCTGCGAATCGGTGCGCGTTTATACGCGGACGCGCCGCTTCGCTTCGGGTGTGTGGCGGACGGGACGCGTGGTCACGGGAGAGGGTGACATGTGGGGCATGAGCCGCGTGGGGCCGGGATGTCGATGAGGTGATCGGGTTTGTGATGCGATGTGGGATGTGGGACCAGTGGGCGGGGGACGGGGAGAGGTGTGGGGGCTGGGCGGCGGTAGATTGGACGGCCGGGATGGGTTCGGCGGGCTGGCTCTGACTGGGCCGGTGGGCCCTCCCGCGGAGCCGTGATGAGCTCGGGCTCTTTTGTGATGAGAGGAATATAAAACGAGGACAAATTCGATAGAGACATAGAGAAAAGTTTGAATTTGGAGAGTCGGTCTTACACGCGTGGATGAAATGAACTGGTCATTCTCGTGGCCTTCCTTGCGTTTGCGTGTCAAAAATGCGTGGATCGGGGAGGTACTGATTATGTAGAGATTCTCTCGACGCATGTGGCAATAGCATTTGCTAGAGAAGGAACAGAGACCAAGTTCAAGCCTAGTGCTCCATCAGTACCCACCGAGCAAGTTCTCGTTAGTTTGAGTTGTACATGGAGCTAAAGCTTATTGAAGCTTGGCCAACCTTAACGTGTTGCCAATGTAGAGGCCGAAACCGAGGTGCCCAAATTGGCCCACTCAAGTTTAGACCAACACGTACCTCTACAAGTAAGCTACTCCACGAACAATACAAAAATTGTTCCTTATCAAGCCTTTGACATCTGAGCGAAATGGTGGCCGACCTGCTAAATTTTGACGAGACATCTGAGCCTTTGCTTCAGGAGCAGTAGTGGACATGTGTTCTTTGTGCTAGAAGCTCTCACTGCTCGTTGGAAGCTAGACTTCTCCTGGCTTTGTGGACGCAGTTCTTCTTTCTGTCTGGGGCTTTTTTTTTAAATACACTGCAGACGCAGACGTTTATTTACACGCAAGTAACACTTGTGCCTATAAATACGCGTACTAACCATACCATTATAAGCATCTCCAAGACTAAGCCGACGGATCTTTAAGATTGACAAATCACAACAGGCGACTTGCCGTTGACGAGAACATCACCTACCACTAAAAGAATAGCGCTAGTTAAATTCTAAAATAAATCCAGAAAAATATGAGCACATGTACCGAGTTGGAAACTCGAACTTGGGTGGACCCATGCTCAATTCACGGTGATGGTTTCATCTTCATTCTTAGTTCGCCGCCAGTGGTTATCATCGTCTTCATCCACATCCAACTCAAACCTTCGTTGTGAGGTCCTTCCACACTGCCCCCAAGCATCATTTCATGGGTCGTGTTGGACGTTGATACCTCTAGCAGCCCTTGCCGGCTACGCTCTTGGCGGTGACAATGGTGCTCTGCAGCTGTGATGCGTGGTCTTCTTCGTTGCCGGCTTCACGATGCGTGTTGACGTGCATGTCTCTTTTGAGGAGTGGATTGTAATGGCACCTCTGTTGAGGGCATGTCTGGCTCTTTTAATATTTTAATAGATCATACGGTACTCGTAAAAAAAACAGAGACAACCAACATGACTTTGCGCAAAAAAAAACAACTGTATCATCAAGGCCTATATTCGTGGGTCATCTGCAAAATAGTGGCCCATATTGTCCCGGCCCAGCAGTGATTTGCAACCACTGACAGAACGGCTGCGAAAAGGCTGGGCCCACGTGCCATAGGGGCATCATGCGCGTTGCTACCCGCCAAACAAATCCCTATCCATCGATGGAGCAGAGCACAAAAACAGCGCGCCCCGCCACGCCTCCCTCCATTCCCACCATCCCCGCCGCCACCGCCGCCGCTGCAGCCAAAACCCTAAAACCCACACCCTACGATGGCGGCGAGCAGCGCGGACCTCGCCGACGACGGCTTCGCGGCGCCGCGCCTCTTCTCCAAGGGCGTCTCCTACACCTACGATGACGTCATCTTCCTCCCGGGCTACATCGGCTTCCCCGCCGACGCCGTCGACCTCTCCACCCGTCTCTCCCGCCGCCTGCCGCTCTCCATCCCCTGCGTCGCGTCCCCCATGGACACCGTATCCGAGGCCGCCATGGCCGCAGCCATGGCCTCGCTCGGCGCCGCCGCCGTCGTTCACTGCAACACCGAGCCCGACGCCCAGGCCGCCATCATCCGCGCCGCCAAGTCCCGCCGCCTCCCTTTCGTGTCATCCGTGCCCTTCTTCGCCCCGTCCTCCGCTCCGACGCTCAAAGATTTCGCTGGCAATGAATACGCCATCGTCACCGAGCGCGGGGATTCGCTCTCCAGGCTCGTCGGCGTTGCTGTTGCAGCCGATGCGGCCTCTCGCGAGGTTCCTGCCCCTGTCTCGGAATACATGCGGCCCGCTCCCCGCTCAGCCTCCGCCTCCTTTGACTTCGAGCAAGCAGCAGCCTTCCTTGCCGACGAGGGTTTGGATTACGCCCCTCTCGTATCCGACGACGGCGAGGTTATTGACCTGATCACCGCCAAGGATGTCGAGCGCATCCGGAGCTATCCCAAGCTAGGCAAGCCATCTCTGGGAGCGGATGGGAAATTCGTAGTTGCGGCCTCCATTGGGACCCGTGAGGATGACAAGCTAAGGCTGGAGCAGCTAGTTAAGGCGGGGGCAAATGCTATTGTGATTGATAGTTCGCAGGGGAACTCCATTTACCAGCTTGACATGATCAAGTATGCAAAGAAGATGTATCCAGAGGTGGATTTGATCGGAGGCAATGTGGTGACAATTGCGCAGGCGCAGAATTTGATTCAAGCTGGTGTGGATGGATTGCGTGTTGGAATGGGTTCTGGGTCAATTTGCACTACCCAGGAAGTTTGTGCTGTTGGAAGGGGACAGGTACAGAACCATTAAAATTCTCATTAACTCTTGTTCTCTCAGTAGTCTAATCAGATTGCTGTCAGCTTACTTATTTTAGCTTGCTGTCAAATTAGTTAGTTACCTTGGGTCCTCTACCATTAGTAGGATCAGCATGCAGCGGTTTTTATTTTGTCGCTCTCTGAACTGTTGGATGCTCTGAAGTTCGTTTAGATGGCTGTGACCAAGTTGGAAACCAATTTTCTGTTTTCTTACAGGATACTGTAAACATCCTGATATGTTTGCTATATTAATCATAGGCATCCAATTCTGATTTGATGACATCAGAGCATCTACTGAGTTTGCTTTTCTTAGCTAGGCAGGGAATGTGCAGTCCTTGTTTTGTATGCTCAGAAGACACTTATGGATACTTGGTCTAATTTTAAATTACCTTTGAGCTTTTATGAAGTATATGTTAGGATACGAAAAGCACTGGAAATTTGTATTAGGTGATGTACCCGTCCACTCGTATCTTTCAAGAGTATTAGATTTGTCAAGACCTGCTGCAGTCGCTTTCCTTTTCTTTTCGGAAGTACAGTTTGGCGTGTATGGAAATGTTCCTCCTTATTTCCTCACATAGTCTTGGTAGTCTGCATATGGTATATGGTAAATTAGTAATACAGACAAAGAAGTTCAGCACTGCTGCTTGTATTTGATGCTTCTTTGTATTGGTGCAACAGGCTACAGCGGTGTATAAGGTTTCATCCTATGCCAAGGATCACAATGTACCAGTTATTGCTGATGGGGGAATTTCAAACTCTGGACATATTGTGAAAGCTCTGTCACTTGGGGCATCCACTGTTATGATGGGAAGCTTTTTAGCCGGCAGTCATGAAGCACCTGGCACTTATGAGTACAAGGTATACATATTGTATTTATATTCTTTACAATTCTGGAGCAGGGTTAAAGTTCTATTATTGCTTTTTGTTTAATATGTTTACCATAAACAGAAGGTTCGAATGCCTTTTGGGCTTTGTTGTTGACTGTCAAAGTCCCTAAAGCCCTGTAGAAAGTTAGAGACTCGATCCATACTGAAGATCACATGCCATGCACATGCAGATGTTCACCCCATGTGATCACTGCACTGAAAAGTTCCTTTATGCATAACAACAGCTCAATCTAATTAGATGGCATTAAAAGCTAACAAGAGTGCAATAAAAATTTTGTGTATACAATGACATGGTGGTACTCGGATGTTTTCTTCTAAATCTTGCATTGTTCATGGGTAACCACATAGCTAGGAATATCAGTTATTTCAGGCTGCAAAGACTAAAGTAGAAACCCATTTGATAAACTGTGGAACGAATACGTCAATAGTGTTTTACAATCTGGGCTTCAGATGAGGTTACTATGAACCAATAGCCAGTGGATACTCAGTATAGTTGTACTTTTTTTTAAATTCATTTTGCCTATTACAGTCTGTGCTGACGAAGTAACCAGCTGGCTTTGTTAGCTTTCTTTTAGGGAGCATATCTGGTGCAAATACACCTTATAGGTCATCAATTTTATTTTTGGAACTGTTGGAACTAGTAGCGTGGATAGCTGCCTTAGGTCTCTGTAATTTATTGTTTTAAGGTCATATATAGTATATAAGCCTCACAGCTAGATAACGCCATTCATTGTCTGGTAATGTTTTTGGAGAAAGGCACACTTTATCACCCATTCCCTCCAATGTTAGAAGTTCTGTTAGTTTGGCCTGAACCAGGAATGTTGAAAAACACTTGTAATAATGGATTATAGCTGCTACCTGTGGCTATGCTATGTTACCTGATTTTGCAATGTGATATATATGGGTTGTTAGGACCATGGACTCCTGGAAAATAATTAAAATTAAAATCAGTGAGAACTCATTTGCATTTTGTGTCTATTCTTTTACTTTTGTATCTATCGTATAAGTAGTTTCTAAAATTGGTAATTAATTTTGATCTGCTATGAATTTGTGCTATTCTATTTAACTGTACATGCAATTGCACTTGCTCTTTCATAAAAATGTTGAATTATAACTCTTACGATGTTTCTTTTAGGACGGCCGTCGAGTAAAAAAGTACAGAGGCATGGGATCTCTTGAAGCGATGACAAAGGGGAGTGATGCAAGGTACCTTGGTGATATTCTGAAGCTCAAAGTTGCGCAGGGAGTTGTTGGAGCAGTAGCTGACAAAGGTTCCGTTCTGAGGTTCATTCCTTACACAATGCAAGCAGTTAAGCAAGGATTCCAAGATCTTGGCGCATCCTCACTGCAGTCAGCTCATGATCTTTTGCGATCGGAGACTCTTAGATTAGAGGTATGTTCATGCTGCACAATAGTTTTCTTCCAACATGTTTTAGATTTTAATACCAATCATCTAAGATTGGAGAATTTCATCTTTTTCATTAACAAAGAGATTGTTAAACAACTAAAGTTAATCTTTGC
Source organism: Panicum hallii (assembly GCF_002211085.1). Taxonomy (NCBI): domain Eukaryota; kingdom Viridiplantae; phylum Streptophyta; class Magnoliopsida; order Poales; family Poaceae; genus Panicum; species Panicum hallii. Next base: position 3,692,664 of record NC_038050.1, on the reverse strand, counting down.
TACTATTATGTGTATTTTGGAACTGGCTCCAAATTTAATAGATTTTTTAATGGTCATTAAACCATATGAATTATAGAAAGGCCAAAATGTTGGAGAAATGGGTTGGATAGGAAGAGAGAGTCCGTGTTATAGTGGATGGAAATTGGGAATGCTCCTCACGGAGTCTCATCTCTACTTGGCGCTGTTTAGTTCCAGAAAGCAAACTGCCTAATTTAGCCTTTCCCCTGAAATGGTTATGGTAGTTCTGTATCCATCTTTATTTCTGAAAATGTCTGAAAATAACCGAAAGTTGAGCATCTACCTAAGAGGTGGAAATGAAAACAGTTTTTTTTCCTATACCGATAGCAGAACTGATTTGATCCTTACTGGTTGTCCTTACCAGGTGAGGACCGGCGCAGCCCAGGCTGAAGGAGGAATCCATGGGCTGGTCTCATATGAGAAGAAGGCATTCTAGTTCCATAACCAAACATGGAAGAATTGGAACAAGAGTGGTTAGCTGCGCGATATGGAAGTTGACAATGCTGTTGATGATCCTACCTGGCAATCTTTAAGCTCAGCAGCTTGCCAGCAAATCCTGTCGAGTTGGGCAGCAAGTGTACCATCTATGTAGCGTGATAATAATCCTTGATCATAAAAATGGTCATATGAACTCTTAACCGAGCCCCAAATTTTGCTAAGAGGAAGACTGGTATTTCATGATTGGATCTGGTGATCACCGTACTTTTTCCTGCCGTTTTGAAGTTATCATCATGTTGCAGCCCTCTGTTTGAAAATATAAAATGCGGATATAGTGCATTTTCGTTGTTTTCGTCACTAATTTGGTGAGAATAAGAGAATGATGTCATCCTGGTACAGAGAGTGTGTGGTGTGCCATGGACACTTCAAAGGCTTTGATTCGACAGATCTGAAATGATCGACCAGAAGCAAACATCCTGAGTTGCAACTGAATACGCCCTGTTTATTCAAAGCTTTTGAGCAAAAATATCTAATCTAGTAGAATAGTTTTGCCAAAAGAAAAACTAGGAATTTAGCATGTACGGCTACAAAAAAAATTGACATAGTGGGAACAAAACAAAAAAAGATGTAGCAGTTGTATTTTCCTTCATTTTAAAATATTGTCACTCCACATCTTTCCCTTTCACGTGCTCTGCAGTAGGCTTCTTGATCACACTAGATGCGCGGCACCAGACTGGTACGAGGAGGCGGCCATTCCGGTTCTATAGACCAATCAATGGAGAGCCGGGACAAGAGGAGTGGTTAGCTACATGGTATGGAAGGTGGCGATGCCGTTGATGATAACATAATAACATTATCCTCCTACCTGGCAATCTTCACGCTCGATCAGCGGCTTGCCAGCCAGGCCTGTCGAGCTGGGCAGCAAGTTTTGTTAACTGTAGCATCAGGCCGAAGTGAACTGTTTGCTTCTCCGGCTCTCCCCCACAGTTTTGTTAAGAGCAAGGCTACTCCTGCTACTCCCATGATTGGATCTCCCTGCACTTTTTCTGCCGCTGCTCAGCCAATCATGCCGTCGTAGCAAGCAGGTAATGGAGACACTTCCATCGTCATGATCAAATGTTTAGCTTGTACTTGCAGCCACTCCGCCCCCAGCCATTAGTTGGTTAGTGCTGCCACCCTCTTGCTTCCCTACCGGAGGCCCCAGCCACATCAGGGGTGTAGTGGGGTGCTGCTGGTAATTGGTCCCTGTCACTCCTCGAAGCAACAGCTACGTCTGTTGACACCCAGGCGCTTGTTTGCTTGCATTACCGGTGAAGCATCGCCATCCGCTGCCTAGATAGCCGCCATGAACAGGCATCTGCTACTGATCGCTGTTCCTTCAGCGTCGCTGGAAAGAGGAATCCACAGTGTTCAGCTCAGCCAGCAGCTCAGCTCTGCCCCGTCCGGTCCCTACTACTCCCTACGCAGCTCGCTCAGGTAGGTTTGTCTCGCTGCGGGTGGGCCCAGTTCGGTTACGCCAGGCTGCCACGTGGGCCCACGGCCATCTCCCCACAGCGGCGGATCGGAACCACCGCAGGTTACCGCCAGCCTGGACCCGATTCGCCCACAACAGAAAAATCCCAACTAAATCGAGATTAAACGCAACGTCCAGAAAGTTCCCTGGAGAAAACAACGAGAGACCGGGGCGAACAAGACCTTCCAGCCGTCCGATCACAAGACGCACGGTGTAGATGGACCGCAGGGCGACCCCACAGCCAGCCACCACACGTTACTTCCCACGCTCTATGCAGCTGGGGCCGAGGCCACATCGCCCACTGCGACTGGTCTGCCCGCGGCCCAGCCTTATTTTAAGTAGTTATTTAAATAGTGAGGAGCACTGGTCTGTTTCAAAACATGATCCTTAGATTATCTAAACTAATTTTTTTAAAAAAACCACCCACGCCTGCGGCGCTAGCCATCCGAGCTACGCTCGGTTCTCAACCCGGGCCTTTCCACCCACCGGGCGGGCGCCCACCACAACCCTCTCGAACCCCACGCCAACAGCATAAAGCTCCATTTCAAATCGGTCCTCGCCCAAAGCACAAGCACACCAGGCATCCGACCCCGTCCGTGCGCCGCTCTCCCCTTCCGCTTCCCCCAGCCCCCGACCCCAGCCGCTCCGGCGAGTGTCCACCAGCGAAGGCGGCGTCAGCCATGAGGGAGATCCTGCACATCCAGGGCGGGCAGTGCGGGAACCAGATCGGTGCCAAGTTCTGGGAGGTGATCTGCGATGAGCACGGCATCGACGCCACGGGCCGCTACGCGGGGGACTCGGACCTCCAGCTCGAGCGCATCAACGTCTACTACAACGAGGCCAGCGGCGGCCGGTTCGTGCCGCGCGCCGTGCTCATGGACCTCGAGCCCGGGACCATGGACTCCGTGCGCTCGGGCCCCTTCGGCCAGATCTTCCGCCCCGACAACTTCGTCTTCGGCCAGTCCGGCGCCGGCAACAACTGGGCCAAGGGACACTACACCGAGGGCGCCGAGCTCATCGACTCCGTCCTCGACGTCGTTCGCAAGGAGGCCGAGAACTGCGACTGCCTCCAGGGTATGGTTCCACCTAATCCCATCCCTCGCGCTCTCTGATTTTGTTTGATTTTCCTTTGGGGCTAAGGGAATAGCCGGTTAGGGTTAGATCCGGGAGCGTGCGCACATGTGGGAGTTCAAAGCTAGTCCAGATCTGGGGTTCTGTGTGTGTTTGTGAATGCAATTAAAATCTGTCTCGAATTTACATTTCGGCGAGGTGCCCTTTATTATGCACCGCTGGCCATCTGTAGTCGTTTTTGTCTTCAGTGTTAATGTTGTGTTAAATGGTCTGACCAAATCGCCAAGCAATGTTGTGCTGGTTTGTTAAGCAGTTAGCCTCTAGGTAGGTTGTTAGAGCTGTGAATGAATGGAAAGTAATTGCTGGTTGTTTGGATCTGGTTAATTTTCTACATGTCATGATGAACTGACGATTGGTCATATCTGTTACTCCCTCCATTCCAAATTACAGGTCATTTTGACATTTCTAGGTGCATAGTGCATAATTTTTGCTATGCACCTAGGCACCTAGAAACGTCAAAACGACCTATAATTTGGAACGGAGGGAGTATTCAATAAGCGCTTGTACAGCCCAAGTCAGATAACTTGGAAGGGATATCATAGCTTTAGTAGCTACACTGTTTTTCCTATGATTTATTTGCAGTTATATTGGCACTGTCAAGATAGAACTTTGTAGAGCTGTGCTAGTCAATGTGTTGATCTCAGTGATATGCTCTGATTCATGTTTCGATTGAACTCCTGTAGCTTCTTCTAGGCTAAGTAGCTGGACCGACATCAACTGTCGGCAGGATGGATATTTTATTCCTGTAACCTGAGTGATGGATGTGTTAGCATGGAGTTCCACTCTGGCACCCTACAACTGCTAATGACCTGTTTCTATTAAAAAAATGAATTAAATATTGTGCCATAGCTGGATTGAATTCTTTGGCCAAACGCCGGTCAAGATGGGTTCCTTGTCTTCATGGTGAATAAATAAGGGCTGAACTTTATTTCTTTGTAATCTAATCCCTATGGTTGTTTATTGTGCTATAAACTATGGCATGCCCAAGTGAAATATTATGGTACCATGTCAAGATGGGTTCATGCGGCTACCAAAGCATGGTGGCAGGATGTTGTGATGTTGACTAAATTCAAATATCACTTAAACTGCTGTAACATGATTGATGATTGCACCCAGACTCTGGTCTCATTTAATGTGTTGTGGTTCTGACATATTGCTAGCTCTTTGACACCTTCAGTTGCTTCTGTATCTTTTGAACCTATTACCTATTTAGTCCAAGGCTGCCTTTTATATTTGCATGCTAGAATTCTGCTGGTTTTTTAGATAATTTAATGATTCATTTTTGATTTACATACAGGTTTCCAAGTTTGCCATTCCTTGGGGGGAGGCACTGGATCTGGCATGGGCACCCTTCTCATTTCTAAGATCAGGGAGGAGTACCCTGATAGAATGATGCTGACCTTCTCTGTATTCCCGTCACCAAAGGTTTCAGATACTGTTGTGGAGCCATACAATGCTACACTTTCGGTTCACCAACTTGTTGAGAATGCTGATGAATGTATGGTGCTTGACAATGAAGCTCTGTATGACATATGCTTCCGGACACTAAAGCTCGCCACCCCTACCTGTAAGTTAACCCTCACTAATTCTTTACTTGCTATCCATGATACCTCTTGATTTAATATTGCTGTAATTTTATTCAATTTGAAAAGTAGGCACTGATAGTGGGCTGTAACAATGCAGTTGGTGACCTGAACCATCTTATCTCTGCTACCATGAGTGGCGTCACATGCTGCCTGAGGTTCCCTGGTCAGCTCAACTCCGACTTGCGCAAGCTTGCTGTGAACCTCATCCCGTTCCCCCGTCTCCATTTCTTCATGGTCGGCTTTGCGCCGCTGACCTCACGTGGATCCCAGCAGTACCGCGCCCTCACTGTCCCTGAGCTGACTCAGCAGATGTGGGATGCCAAGAACATGATGTGCGCTGCTGACCCCCGCCACGGCCGCTACCTCACAGCCTCAGCCATGTTCCGCGGGAAGATGAGCACCAAGGAGGTGGATGAGCAGATGCTCAACGTCCAGAACAAAAACTCATCCTACTTCGTGGAGTGGATCCCCAACAATGTCAAGTCCAGCGTGTGTGACATCCCACCCAAGGGGCTGAAGATGGCAGGCACCTTCGTCGGCAACTCCACCTCCATCCAGGAGATGTTCCGCAGGGTGAGCGAGCAGTTCACCGCCATGTTCAGGCGCAAGGCCTTCTTGCACTGGTACACTGGCGAGGGGATGGACGAGATGGAGTTCACCGAGGCCGAGAGCAACATGAACGACCTGGTCGCGGAGTACCAGCAGTACCAGGACGCCACCGCTGAGGAGGAGGAGTACGAGGAGGAGGAAGATGAGGCGTAAGCGGTGGCCGAATAGCGATAGCTCTGGTGCCCTTCCCAAGGCCACCGTCTGCCCAGGTTGTGTCCCTGTGAATGGGTTTGTCTTCTGTGCTTCTCGTGGCTTTGCATGATGGATTTTGATCACGTACGTTGTCGTCGTTGAGGTTGCGTCTGTGCTCAGGCTGCGGTCACTGTAATGTACGTACTGTAATGTAGTAGGTTGCCGTCAGTTTCTGTTCCGCATCCTTGGTCAAGTCGCTTATGGCTTTGCACTGCTAGTGCTCACCTTGAGCTGGTCGCCTGTAATTTCTGACTAGTATTGGTAGTGAGTGATTTCTTCTCATATCTGTTAAGCCTATGTCAATCTGCATCAGCTTCGTTCACTCTGTTCTTGTGTGTCCAAGAGAAGGCATTCCGTTACAGGTTTGTTCAACTGCTCAAGATCGCGCCCATCAGGAGTCCATCTGAATCGGCCAGAAACCAGTGTCTGGTAGGATGGCTGCCCCATATCCTGGCCTAGAAAACCTCAACAGGCGAGACCAGATCGGATCTCCTGATCTGAACCAGTAATCATCGGCCGGTCGAGCGCACATGCAGTGGGCGGCCCAGGCCCCAGCAAAACCGCCTTGCCCAAGGCCGGGATAGCTGACGAGTGACGACGACCGAATTTGGGCCAAGGAATCGTCTCCGGGAGGGGATTTTAGCTCTCGCTGCCGCTTCACGTGCTCCGCCACATGTGCCGCACATGCCCCTCGAAAAGATCCAGAAGAAACGAGGATCTCAAGCCGGGCGTACAACGCATGAAGATTTTCCCGAGCTCCCAACGTGCCAGTGAAATTTAAAAACCGTCAAGCATCTGGTGATCTTGCCAGTTGCCAGAGCTTTGTTAGCCGTGTCTGTTCGCCACAGCTGATAGCTCACTATGCACTGTCGCCCTCCCATCACAAATTCGCGCACAGGGCAGCAGGGAACAGGCCACGGCCAAGCTGGCGGGCGGGCCCCACCCCACCCCATTAGCGCCCCCCCACTATTTGAGAGAGCGAGAGCCCTTGGCGGATCACCAATTATATACGCGCCCCCGCAAAAACCCGCTATTTGCAAGACGCGCGCACAGCTCAGCGCGGAGGTGTGGGCCCGGCCGTCCGGCTGCGGCCTGGCGGCAGAGAGACTGCAGGGGTGGGAGGCCGAGTCATTTTGTTTTGCCGGATAGCCCCCCGCCTTCCTCTCTTATTCGTGCCCCGCCCGCCCGCTCGCGGCATCCGCAGCTGCTTCGTCGTCCTTCGCCCCTTCCTTCTCTCTCGCCGCCCGGGGAGGCGGAGGGCTCTCCCGGCTCCGGGGAAGAGGCCGCCATTGCTGGTGCCGGTGAGGTCTCCTGAACCCCTCTCCCGATCCCGTAGCTCTGTTTCGGGTTCCGCGTGATACGCATCGCGGCTGCATTGGTTGTCCGCGCGATGGCGCGCGCTGTTCCGTTTCGGTAGATGTAGGACATTGCGGGGATTTTTCTTTTGGGATCTTCGTGGTTCAGCGATGGTGACTCGAGGGTTGTGCCCCTTTTGACCTGAAGTGTTGGATCTAGGCCGAGGTTGTTCTGCCCGCATTTGCTGCGACGTTGCTGTAATTCTGTTCAGATTCGTGTCAAACATTTGCCTGCAAACATTTTTATGAGAAAAATCGTATAAACACTAGAAGCACACTCGTGTAACACTGAAGTATTGGTTGCCAAATTCGTCTGGACATCCACTGTGGTCGGTTAAGTAAGGAGATAGAGATTGCCTGTTGTGTGCTGGAGCCACATGCTGATGATTGCTCAGTCAGAGGAACTTTGTCATGGGCAGGGGGAAAAGGTGGTCATCATGATATCCGCACTTGTGTTTAGGCCTGATGCTTGCTAGTAGCTTCACACGGCTATCCATTGTCATTCACTATTGTTTTTGGTCATCACCTGTCTCGTCGTCGTCGCGCAGGAGTTGCCTCTGTGCTGTAGGAGACTGTATTTTCCTGAACCCGACTTTAATCTTGACTGTTGTATTATTTGGTATGTGATGTGGAATTTTCTGCTGCAGCTCTGAGTGGGGAAGATGGTTGTCCAGGAGTTCATAGTTGATCTCAACAAGCCTCTTGTTTTCCAGGTATGTTTTCGCTCTTAGTTGCTTCACTGCGACGTCGTTGTTGGTCTTGTGAATCTTAGTTTTCCGAGATAATTCGTGAAATTATCATGTGCACCTTGGAATTTTAATTGCTTTTGAGTTTGTTCAGTGCAACGTTGGGTATTTGACAACCAGCTCTAATGTTAGATTGTGTTTTCTTTCTTAGCAATAATTGTGGTAGACATGGTGCTTATGTATATTGTGAAAGAATCTCATGTAGTTGTAAAATCCCGAGTTTCTGACTAGATGCGCAGTTGCTTCACAGCTAAAATAACCTTGTTCTGCTTGTATCTTAATTTTGTGGATGAAGGTTGGTCATCTTGAGGAACGTTACCAGGAATGGGTTCACCAACCTATTGTCAGCAAGGAGGGTCCACGTTTTTTTGGAAATGATGTCCTGGAGGTAATGGTGCATTCCATCATATTGATACATCGAGGGTTTTGATACATGAACTGTATTAACAAAACCTTTTAATGTCCAGTTCTTGACATGCACGAAGTGGTGGGCTGTGCCAACCATATGGCTGCCTGTTGTTTGCTACTTGTTCGCGAAATCTATTTTGATGGGCCATACCATTCAGGAAGTAGTTCTGATGGCTCTGTTTGGAATATTTATTTGGACGTTGATTGAATATACTTTGCACCGCTTTCTATTCCACATTGAGACTAAAACCTACTGGTAAGAATACTTTCAACTTTCAAGTTGGCAATGTCTTATAATGTCTTCGTTCTGCTTTTCCAATTGTTGTCGATGCAATTTGCAGGACAAACACTGCACATTACCTTCTTCACGGATGCCACCATAAGCACCCAATGGACTCGCTCAGGCTTGTATTTCCTCCTACTGCAACAGCGATTTTGTGTTTCCCGGTATGGCCCTGAAACTGTCATACATGCAACAAAAGTACTAGCACTAAACATTGAATTGGATTTGTTGAACTGGAACTTTTGACCATTTAAAAGAAACATGACCAATTGAACCGAACTGTTCATTATTTTATTTTTCAGTTCTGGAACCTTGTTGCATTCTTTGCAACTCCATCTACCACTCCTGCATTATTTGGCGGTGGTCTATTGGGATATGTGATGTATGATTGCACTCACTACTACCTGCACCATGGACAACCATCCAAAGATCCAGCAAAACATCTCAAGGTGAGGGCATAATAGATAATACCACTTAAATTCATGATTTATCCAGCTGTTCCATTGAAAAGCCCATAGGTTTTGATTCCTCTCAACTTCCCTTTATGCAGCGGTATCACCTCAACCACCACTTTAGAATCCAAGACAAGGGCTTTGGCATCACCTCAACGCTCTGGGACACTGTTTTCGGTACATTACCACCATCGACAACCGGGAAGAAGAACTGACGCACATAGCACAATTCTTGGCATGAGATTCTAGGGGATTTGTAATATATTCAAGCTAGGTACAATTCTAGTTCTGTCTTGGTGTGATGGGTTTCACATGTCCATTCAGTTCAAAGTTCCTGTGTACTGATTCTGTTGATCTATTCTAATGTGAAGTGATTTTGTTGGCTCAACATTCTATGCAGTGCCAGCGGTCTACAAAATCACCTGTTAGGCTCTTTATTCTTTCTGTTTATTTCTCAAAATCGGATCATTAGATACTTGCAGATGCGAGATCCCCTCTTTCCCCTCCTTTTTTCCCCTGGGTCCCCATCATGAGTTGTCTGAGTCTGACAGCAAGGAGCGTTAGTTGGAAGAATGGGTATATCTGATGGATATTCTGGGTCTGCATTTACAGATTCAGAAGAATGCCCCACTTGTGCATGTGAGAAAAGGTATGAACAGCTTTGGGAAGAGTCAAGACCACACACACACAAAAAAAACATTTCCATGTACCAAAAATTCTGTAGTTTGACATTATGTTAACTCAAAATTACACTTCGACAACTGCTTCAGCACTGTCCCAAAACGTTAAGATCAAGTTAAAATGCTCATTAACTACCACATTTGCAATCAAAACCACTGCTACGCTACTGATAGTGCTACTTTGAGCTATACCTATTATGCTAATCAAAAGGGCACAGGGCAAATGGAAGGCAAGAATAAGATCAGCATCTCGAATCGTATATAATTCAGAAATTTGGAATTTGTAACGGTAAATCTGGAGAAGACACAGTTAGGAGATGGGACGGTGAAGCAGGCAGGCATTTGATTCAGAACTTCAGCACATTCCTCTCAGAATAACGTGAACATGCACCCCACATAGATCATGTATTTCATCAGTAGCCAGGTGATACAACATCAGTTGACATTTAGAAGAAAAAATTGATCTCAAAGAAAATTTTAGCTTGTACAAAAAATAAAATGTATATGAAACAAAATTGAGACTGCAAAGCAAAACTGATGTCCTAGAAACTTTGACGCTAGCCAATACATGACCAGACAAAAGAGTTGGCCCATCAGCCCACTGAACGGGCATTTTTCAAGAGCGGATCATACGAGGTGAGTTTTTAGGTCGCCTTCTCTTTCCACTGTTCTGTATTTTTGGTTGACTGGTCACAAGTGCATACATTTTGACAGCAAATAGTTCCTCCGGAAGCTCCTTCTGGTCCTGTTTCATTCGCAGGATTAGATGAATGATGGGAAACATAAACAATGTAATGTAACTAAATAACATTGACACTTTTGAACATTTACCTTAACACTGAGGATATATAATCCACACTTTTTAAATAGCTCCCTAAAGTATGGATCGGATCTAGTGACACTGTTATCCACCTTGTCTAACACAAATCCTGAAAAACCAAACATTTTGTTCTCTGAGAAACATCAAGCATATGGTCATCTAAAAGAAGTATAATATTAGAGACAATGCCATGTAGCAATTTCTAGATGAGTATTATAGCAATTTTCTCAAGAAAAGTATGCTGCGGTAAATAGACAGACTATTTGGTACAGCAAACTCACCATTTCTTGCAATGTTCTCTTTCAGAACAAAAAATCCATCAGGTTTGAGCCCAACCTGGAAAGAACGTTACAAGTGTATGTTTAATTAGAATGCATTGATATTAGAGCTATGGTAATAGGTGCAGAAACAAGAATAGTTGGAAGGCTTCATTCAATTGAACTGTAATTAGGCCTAATGTAAAAAAAAGTAGGATTGCAAATTGTATGGCGTCTAAAGGTGGACTGGCGTTATCTTAGAACAAAGTTTGATATCCAACTAGCAATACAACATTTGTCCAGGTAATGTCTGAAAAATACACAACAAAATTATCTACCAGTGCACAAGAAGTTCCCCTGCAAGCCATTATTTCCTCAGAAAAAATCTGTAAATCTAAAACTATGGTATATCACTTATTTGTCTATACAAGTGTTAAGATTTGCCCAAGTAACACCAAATATTTGAATCAACCCAACAGAAAAAACACTGTAGGATTGAAAATAAATTAATCAAGTCACCTTGGCACGATTGAAAAATGAAATAAAATCATCATCAGGAAGTTGTCCTATGCACCACTGAATCCATATCACATCATATCTTCCTTCCTCAGGAGTAAAGTCCTGAAGCAATAGGTGAACTAGATTATTCACAAAGAAGTGCACAACTTTTCAAAGACATCTAACCAATGATAATGATCTATGGGTACCAACCTGAAGAGGCACACAGTAAAAGTTGGCAGCCTTGTGTGAGTCTTCTCCTTGGTCCATACATACAGTAAGATTTTCCCGTGCCACTTCAAGAAAATGAGATACTGGTTCAACAAGATCAACCTGAATAGCCAAATTCCAAGTTTTCAAAAAGGGCCAAAACATACAAATAAGGCACAGCACAAATATTACAGATGGAACATAAAAAATTAATTCCGTATACAGGAGAAGAATGGAAGTATGTTGTTTCTTGCCAGTGTCATGGTATGATATGCCTACAGCTACAAGGTGCTGCGGTGTGTGTAAGCATTTATCTTCAGAATGAAGCATAACCACAAACCACCAAAGAGAAGATAAGTTGCATACCTCATTGAAATGCCTGAGAAGAAAATTCTTCGTAACACGTCCAATACCTGAGCCACAATCTGCACAGTTTGAAAAATGACACATAAGAACAATGCAGATTGCACGCACATAAGGACTCTATAAACTGAACATTACACAGTAACTTTCACAGAATGAATTCAGTACAACATAACTCAACAGAAACAAGCTTTACCGACACTAGTCATAGCCTCCTTGCAGTAATAAACTCACCAAGGGCCACAAGATGACGCTTCGCGGTGCCGAACCGCTCGGCGAGGAGAGGGCGGAGGAAGGCGTCGCTGCCCTTGACGTCCGCGTCGTTCACGCACCCGTACCCTCCCAGGACCCCCTCTGTCGATGCCTCCACGCCCTACGCACAATTTCGACAAGTTTTAAGCTAAATTATCAGCGATGACTACGGCTTTGGAGAGGGGGGGGGGGGGTTAGGGTTCAGGGTCTCCGGGAGGAGGAAGAGTGGGTGCTTTACTTGCCAGTAGGCGATAGCCTTGGAGTACCACTCCTTTCGCTTCCCTTCGCCGCTCGCCTCCTCCTCGGCGCCACCGTTGCCTGCGGCGGCGGTCGGGGCAGCTTCAGCTTCCGCGGTGGCGGAGGTCGTGGCGGTGACAGTGGAGCCGATCTCTTCCGCCCACATCTCTGTTGCGTTGGAGAAGACGCGGCCGGCTGAATCGAATCCGCGGGAATCCATCCCTCCGGCGGCGGCGGCGGCGGCGGCCAAGCGAGAGCTGCTTGCGCGCGTGCTGGAGTAGGGAAAGGGTTCAAATCTGCCTAACGGTTTTTGCAAGGGCTTTTTAGCATATATACACCCGCTCTGCGGTTTCTTCTTTCGTCGTGTCCATTTTGTACTAAAGACCTTGAGAAAATACAATTTTGCAAAAAAAGAAATTTCTACAGGTCAAATGCCATTGCTTCGACCAAAGATGAGAGAACATAAAACCTTTTCGAAAGAAATAGGGGAACATATATTGATAATTAAAAGCTCAGCTTCAGAATACATCCGGTAAGTAATTGATATCTTGCAATATATATACCCCTGGCAAAACTTCAAGCATCATTTAAACATAATACTGTCATGAAATTGTCACAAGTATAAAACATTCTGCGTGCACTTATCGAGAAAACAATAAGTTACCTATATGGAGTGATCCATAAGGACACAACAGGGATTCTTAGACAAGTTACACTGAAGAACTCTTGCATGGTATATTTCTCAAAATGTGACGGATGATACTTAAACATTGGATCATGGTTTGCTTTTCCTCATAAGAAAAGTAATAATGCCGGTACATGAATAATCATGTCATAAGGCCAAAAAAATTTGTCATAGTATGGGCAAATTATATTATGCCAATCTGTCTTGTACAAAATCCCAATATTTTGAAGCTTTGTGCTACTGTCACACGTTGAATCTGAAAAGCATGACATCGCCTTCCTGCACAACATAATCCTTCCCTTCCAACCTCAACTGCAGTCACAGTGACAGATTAAACAAGGAATAAACATGTATTTAACTGCACGTTTCAAATCACTGAATGTAAAGTTGTAGCAACGCAGATTTGTTTACCAGCCCTTTCTCCCTTGCTGCTCCGAGAGAACCAGCTGCCACAAAATCATCGTAGGATACCTGAGGTTTGGAAAGTAATCATTGTAAAATGAGTAGTAATATTTAACTAATTTGCAGGTAACTATATACTCTCCAAAGAAAATGAAGTATCCATAATTGTGACAGATCATAACATGCAAACTGAAATCTGGACATTAAATTCTTATAACTTTGTGCACAACTTACAGTTTCAGCTCTGATAAATCCTTTCTGAAAGTCACTATGAATAACTCCAGCTGCTTGAGGCGCAGTCATGCCTACATGTAAGGTTACGTGCAGTTATAGTAATTCCTAGTTTCCTGCGATCCTTGCAATTATTACAATGAAAGAATTTTAAGGAAGAAGAATGAAACCTGAAAGAATAGTCCAAGCTTTCGTTTCCTGATAAAAGTATACGCAGTTAAAGGTTTGCATTAACAGTCGGGGGAATTGAACCTTTAACAAGACAAAAGATGCACCTTATCTCCGGTTGTGAAATAAGTTCGTAGTCCCAATAGGTCATATGTCGCTTTTACCAAATTGCCTAGTCCGCTTTCAGCAACACCAAGAGATTTTAGATATTCTACTCTCTCTTCCAAAGGTAGCTCAGCCAGTTCAGCTTCAACCTGTTATGCATTCTATGATAGAATAAATATAGATAGGCAACATCGTTTTGGGGGGGGGGGGGGGGGAGTAATCTCAAAGGCATTTCTTCAAAAGCTTCATGTAGTTTAGATGCATACAACAAACCTGAGCTGATATCGTAACCATGCCAGACTGCAAGTCTGATGCTGCTTTAGCCACCTCTTTGACATGAGGATTGCTATCAGGTTCAGCAAGATCTGATTCTGTGACATTAGCAACATAAATGACAGGTTTCATAGTCAGGAGACAAAGATGCTGTATAGCTTCTTTCTCATGGTCCGCCAAATCAACCGATCTTGCAGGCCTTCCATCCATAAGCGCCTCCTGTATTTTTTCCAGTCCTGTTTTCTCTGCTTGTTCCTAAATAGTGCAATCTGTTAGAACATAGATGAGAAGGTTAACAAAAATGAAATGATCTGTATGTCTTACCTTCACTTTTACTTGTGCATCTTTAGTTTTGCTCTTTTTAAGCTTATCTAACCTCTTCTCTATCTGCAGTTATTGCAAAAATGTTAGCAGTTGGTCAAGGTCATAGATAGCAATAGAAATATTGTGTCACCAAATTACCTGCTCAAGATCTGAAAATATCAGCTCTAGGTTGATGACATCAATGTCAGACCTGGGATCAACTTTGCCATTGACATGAACAATATCATCATCCTCAAAGCATCGCACAACCTGAGGGTCCAGTCATAATGAACAGATGACTAGTTATTCCTAATTTCCTAGAGCCTGAGAATTAATATCCTATAATGTTTTGCAATCTCCAGCAAACAAAAAAAATGACAATGGGCCCCAGCAGTGAGTGGCAGTGCTGGATAAGAAAGTGAATGCAATTTCAGTTCACATATCACCAGCAGAATGGCGCATGGTAATTAACAAACACTAGGTTTTGACAAATATATGAGAGCTTAACCATATGTAAGTACAACAAGTACTCACCTGAAGTATGGAATCTACTTCACGGATGTTTGAAAGAAATTGATTTCCTAGTCCCTGATGTCAATAACAAATTTAATGCCATCAAGTATAAACTAATCGGAAACCATATAAACTTTGGCCAGCGAAGTTGGAGCTGTCCTGCAGGTAAACTGAGGAGAATGACGAAACTAGTACCTCTCCTTTGCTTGCTCCTTTGACAAGACCTGCAATGTCCACAAGCTCTATGGATGTCGGGACTGTTTGTTGTGACTTGCTTAATTTTGAGAGCACCTGCAGGCGAGGATCAGGGATAGCTACCACACCAACGTTTGGGCTGATGGTGCAAAAGGGAAAGTTTGCAGCTTGTGCCTTCCCATTTTCGACCTAAAAACATTGAGAACAGAATTAGCATTTCATTATTACAAAGAATGACCTACCATGTCCATGTCAAATCCATTTCTCCATTTGAAACATCTTAATTCAAGAAGTCAAGAACCCAACTTGTGCAGCAGCAACAGAAGACAGAAACAACGTAGAAATCGGCGAAGCCTATTCACTCTTATACGTGCCATCCTGTTGACAACCATATCTATGTGGCAAAACGTCGAACACTTGGCGTCCACCGACATCCACCCAACATGCACGGCTACATTCCACCCTATACAAAGCCAGTGCACGAATCCAGAAGACCATATAGAGAGAAGAAGAAACCGATACCCAATTCTCTCCTCTCTAGCGATCTCTGGCTAATAAATGTTCTTGACAAACACGAATTCCTCCTCAGGAAGCATCGAAACAAGCAAGCTTAGTTACTCACAATGGCGTTGAAGAGGGTGGACTTGCCAACGTTGGGCAGTCCCACAATTCCTGCGCGGAGGCTCATGCTAATCCGTGCCGCGCGGCCGGACGAGAATTGCCGGGCGCGGCTGGCCCGGCTCCACTGCCAGTGCCGCAGTAGCGCCGACGAGCCGCACGGGGAGTGCAGGGTCGTCGTGGCGGGGGTCCGCGTGAGTCCCGCGAACGCGGAGCCGAGCGCGCGCGACGCCGTCGTCATGGGCGCGCCGGGGACGAGACGGAGGAGTGCGTGGGCGGCGCGGGAAGGCGGTGGGGGCGAACGGTTGTCGGAGACGAGAGCTGCGAGATGGATAGATGGGTGGCACGTGAGCGGCGCGTGAGGGGTTCAAACTCCAAAGGGCACGTGCGAGAACTGAAGCCGCGAGAGCTCGAATCAGACCGCACTCTTTGGTCAGTCAGTTCGCCGCCGGCCCGGCTCGGCTTCCCTCCTCGACGCGACGAGCCTCGTCGGCGTCGCCATGCGCCTTGTTCACCGCCGCCTCAAGCCTCCGCCGCGGCCATGCCGCTCCACTACCTTCTCCACCGCGAGGGCCGTCATGAATGCCCCCTCCGCGGACCGGTTGCTGGAGCTCCTGCGCGGCTGCGTCTCCGGGTCGCACCTCCCTCTGGGCCTCCAAATCCACGCGCGCGCCGTCGCGTCGGGCGCCCTCGCCTCCCACCCGGCGCTCCAGACCCGGCTCATCGGCATGTACGTCCTCGTGCGCCGGTTCCGCGACGCCGTCGCGGTGTTCTCTGCGCTCCCGCGGCGCGACGCCGCATCCGCGCTGCCCTGGAACTGGCTCATCCGTGGATTCACAGCGGACGGCCAGCACAGCCTCGCCGTTCTGTTCTACCTCAAGATGTGGAGCCACCCCGCCGCGCCGCGCCCGGACGGACACACTCTCCCCTACGTTGTCAAGTCCTGCGCCGCGCTCGGCGCGGTTGCCCTCGGCCGCCTCGTGCACCGCACGGCACGCGGGATCGGGCTCGGCCGCGACGTGTACGTTGGGAGCGCGCTCATCAAGATGTACGCAGACGCTGGCCTCCTCAGAGACGCGCGCGAGGTGTTCGACGGAATGGCGGAGCGGGACTGCGTCCTTTGGAACGTAATGATGGATGGGTGCATAAAGGCCGGAGACATTGATGGGGCAGTGAGTTTATTCCGGGACATGAGGGCGTCTGGTTGTGAGCCCAATTTCGCTACACTGGCATGCTTTCTGTCTTTGTGTGCTGTGGAGGCTGACTTGCTGTCTGGGGTGCAGCTTCACTCTCTGGCAGTGAAATGTGGTTTAGAGACAGAGGTGGCGGTGGCTAACACATTGCTGTCTATGTATGCCAAATGCCGGTGCTTGGATGATGCATGGAGATTGTTTGACCTGATTCCACGGGATGACTTGGTAACCTGGAACGGAATGATCTCAGGATGTGTTCAAAATGGGCTTCTTGATGAAGCATTGGGATTGTTCTGTGAGATGCAGAGGAGTGGTGTTCGACCAGATTCAGTTACGTTGGTCAGTTTGTTACCAGCTTTGGCTGACTTGAATGGTTTCATGCAGGGGAAGGAGATACATGGTTATATTGTCAGGAACTGCGTGCGCATGGATGTCTTTTTGGTGAGTGCTTTGGTAGACATCTATTTCAAGTGCAGGGATGTGAGGATGGCACGGAATGTTTATGATGTGGCTAGGGCCATCGATGTGGTTATTGGTAGTACAATGATATCAGGTTATGTTCTTAATGGGATGAGTGAAGAGGCACTGCAAATGTTCCGGTACTTGTTAGAACAGTGCATCAAACCAAATGCTATTACTGTAGCTAGCGTCTTGCCAGCATGTGCTAGCATGGCTGCTATGGCTCTTGGTCAGGAGATCCATGGTTATGTTCTAAGAAATGCATATGAAGGAAAATGTTATGTGGAGAGTGCACTAATGGACATGTATGCAAAATGTGGCAGACTTGACCTTAGCCATTATATCTTTTCCAAGATGTCTGTGAAGGATGAGGTTACATGGAACTCAATGATTTCAAGCTTTGCACAGAATGGAGAGCCAGAAGAAGCTCTTGACCTTTTCCGTCAAATGACTATGGAAGGAATAAAGTACAATAGTGTAACTATATCTTCTGCCCTATCAGCATGCGCGAGTTTACCAGCTATATATTATGGAAAAGAGATTCATGGTGTTATCATAAAGGGTCCTATAAGGGCAGACATATTTGCCGAGAGTGCCCTGATTGACATGTACGGTAAATGTGGGAACTTGGATTTGGCTCTTCGTGTTTTTGAATCCATGCCCGATAAGAATGAAGTGTCATGGAATAGTATAATTGCTGCCTATGGGGCTCATGGTCTTTTTAAAGAGTCAATGAGTTTATTGCATCCTATGCAAGAGGAAGGATTCAAGCCGGATCATGTAACATTCCTTGCTTTGATATCTGCCTGTGCTCACGCTGGGCAGGTTGAAGAAGGAGTTCGACTGTTTCAATGCATGACTAAGGAATATCAGATTGCACCACGAATGGAGCATTTTGCTTGCATGGTTGACCTATACAGTCGTTCTGGGAAGTTAGATAGAGCTATTAAATTTATTGCTGATATGCCTTTCAAGCCAGATGCTGGCATTTGGGGTGCCCTTCTCCATGCTTGCCGTGTGCATCGCAATGTTGAGCTTGCAGATATAGCTTCCCAAGAACTATTTAAGTTGGATCCTGGTAATTCTGGCTACTATGTCCTCATGTCCAATATCAATGCAGTTGCTGGGCGATGGGATGGTGTATCAAAAGTTAGAAGATTGATGAAGGATAATAAAGTCCAGAAGATACCTGGATACAGCTGGGTAGATGTTAATAACAGCAGCCATTTATTTGTTGCAGCAGATAAAAGCCACCCTGATTCTGAAGACATCTACATGTCCTTGAAGAGCCTTCTTCAAGAACTAAGAGAGGAAGGCTACATTCCAAGACCAGATCTATGTCACCCCATGCACCCAGATAATAGCACACAGGTCAGCATTGATAGTTCCGGAGTTTTTTTTATATGTTATGCACCTTCATTCTTTGTTTAACCTAATGAAAAAACTTATCTTGCATGATGTGCTACTATTTTGCCAGCTCCAAAATCCTATTCCTGCCTTGCTGCTTATCTCAAGCACAAACTTGAGCCATCGAGGATTATTTCATTATTCTAGCAAGTGAACAAAATGGCAGCATCTTATGTTTCCCCTTAAGTGATTATTACAGAAAATTAATAAAATGGCAGCATCTTACGTTTTTCCCTTCGAGTGGCATAAAACTAGCTCAAGGGGATGCCATTCTGGTAGATATAGTGCCTATCTGCTATTAGTATGCTTTTCTGACATTGAAGTAGAGCTACACCGTTTTGTAGGCATTAATCTATTCTGTTGTGCTGTTGTGTTATCTTGAATTGCAGGTTGTATTATACTTGCAAGATATATCCATGTATAACCTCAGTTTTCTCCATTGCAACTTGTTTATTCTTATGTAATTATTTTGTTGTAGGTTTTGACAATTTGATTCCCCTGTGGCACTGATGCTCTTCTATGGAAAATCAAGGAAGAACACATTGTCATACAGACAGCTGTCTGTTGAACAACAGTATATATTGCAGTTCGACATTTTCATGAGAAAAGTGGTGAGTATAAGTTGACTTTTTTGCAACTTTGGATGCTAAATAATTCATACTTAGACTTAATAAAAGGCGTTCCAGACCTCCTTTTTTTGGCAATTCATTCACGGCGTCTGAACTTTGCCAGTCTCATTTATGACATGGATATAACTAGAAATTATCAGCAATAAAATTTCCGTTCCTTTTTTCTTTCTTCTGTTCAAATGCTTCCACAGAAATTTAAATGGTTCCATGGCATGCTGACAGGCCCATGTTTTCCCTACATTCCTTTTGCACTGACATGGTGCCTGGATACCAGTGTGCAAGGTCATTTCATTCATGGGTGGTCAATGGTGAAATTTTTCTGTGCAAATTCTGCAGTTTAGCATGTATGCTTCTCTTTGGTGAACATACAGTACTTATTTTCTATTGCGCTTCTTGTTTTGCCAATCCTTTCTCGTTAACTGAAGCAACATACATCCTGTGGCCTGTAGGGATATATACCTGCTCTCAAGCATTAAAATTTAAAAGATGTGGAAAAGCAAAGGAAAATTTGAGGAAAGATGTTTGATATTAAGATTTTCATGGAGAAGGTTGACATGTTCAGATGTCTTCCTGTGAGGCTGTGATAATTGCCATCTACTGCTTCAGTTGCTACCTGCAAGCACTATGAAAGTTTAGGCACAAGTATGAAGGCATATGACGTACTCTTCAGCTTCTGCTGGCTATTTAATTTGCCAAATCATTTGAGCAAAGGTAAGCCTGCACTTTATTAACTATTGTAGTATATTGTTAGTTATTGTTGGGGTGCGCCTTAGGCCATCACCTAAGGCTAGGGAGCCCTTTGTGTATAAAAGAGGCTAAGTTAGGAGTCTTAAGGGCTTGTTTGTGAGGTCTAGAGACTTAGTTGCAGCGTCCAGTGACCTGTTTGTAAGTTCTAGGGACTTCTTTGTAAATCCTGAGGACCTACTTGTAATATTTGACCCCACCAATGAAATAAATATAAATAATCATCTCCTTCTCCCTTTAAATAGAGCTCTAGGGATTGGAGGAGGGAACTTTTGCCCATTTGCTCACTTGCTCACATAGCTTGCTCTCCCTTTTACTCTATCTCATCTCTCATCTGTTCGGGGTGCAACCCTAGTAGATATTTGCAATCTGATATCCAAAAGTACTTCAGAGTTCAGAGAAATGAAATTACTCCAACTACTTATATATTTGATATATGATATTAGCCGATGCTCTCATCCATAATGTGAATGAACCTAAACAATAGCAGTCTCACACACTCAAGTTGTGGATTGTTATTCACAGTACACATCATGGTCACTTTATACAACACAAACTGTCACGTTTCTTCAACTCTTGTGTTTTCCGCAAAGAGAGCATGCATCATATGTCATCATCCAAAACTTTCAGGCCATTTGCAATCCTTCCACTTCGTATTTGTGCAAGACTCTGAGGATTCCTTATCGCATCCAGCATCCTGTCCAAGAACTGAATGAACTGGCGGTCTTCGTGAGCAACCTGGGGGTCTGAAAACCTGTCGAGATGTGGCTCGTGGTCCTGCACCGTACATTGCAAACAGGGAGCGTCAGAGAACTTTTCATCAGAAACCATGGATATTTGGATAGGCACACATAGAATAGAACAGAAAAGATATCAACACACGCACAACTGATACAGCTAGCAGAAATTATCCGAACGCATTTCTCCTTCGAAGGTATGCACAACTATGAAGCTTGCCAACCGATGGTGAACCAGTTAATTCCAATATTTAGCTAGAGCTGGCTCCATGATTCTGGAATTGAACTTGGAAAGGCAGAAACAGGAACAAACCGTGATCCTGGCGTCCGTCTTTATTTGCCCATACGCGCTGCTGCTGCAGACCGACCGAACGCCCGCCGGTGGAGGAGGACGGCGGAGCCCCTCGCCGCCGCTGAAGCCGAGCAGCTGGCGCCGGCCATGGCCGCTGGACAGACGGCCAGCCGACTGGATCCTCCCAAGCAACAGCCGCGACGCCATGGTTTCCCGAAGCAAGAGGTCAGAGGGTCGCGTTGGTTTGGTTGATGATTCCCTCGCCTACCTTTCCCCTCCGCGCAAGTATGCAGGGCTGCTCAGCTGCAGCAGAGCGTGTTATACAGACGGGGACGCAGATGAATGATGATGACTTGAGGGAGTACGCACGCGAGGTGTGGCGTGGCGTGGCGTCGGTCGGACGGAACGAAGCCCCCACCCAGTCATGGAAAGCGTCGACGGCGTCGTTGCTTACTTGCTTTCGGTGGTGTTTGGACCGGACCGGCGGCGGCATAAGGAGTTGAATTTTGAGTCGGTTTGAAATTTTTTAATCGGCTGGGCACGCGTCGTACGAGTGACTTCTTCTAGAGGGTTCCTGCCTGACCGTGTCCGTTTCGTTTGCTCGTCCACGGTTCATCAAGTGATCGAGAAGATTCGTAGTTCACGATCTGGGTTTCCAGTCAGCTGTGGAGGAATGGTTTGAACTACCGAAACGTCCACGCGTTTTGGTTGGGAAGATCAGCCTCGAGTGCGGTATGGTCATGGTGTCATACTTGGTTTGCTGGCCAACTACTTTCCTAGACCTCGATTCTTTCTTTGTTTTTTGAAGAAATAGACGTCGATTCTGATCAAGCTGGAAGATGCCCTCACCTAACTCTGCCCTGCCCAACAATATATCATCACATGGTATACGGTGGACGGTTCGTTTCAAATCAAACAAAAAAATTGTATACGGTGAAAGGAGGGGTCTATTTTTAGGAACCATGGTAAAAATCTGTATATTTACCTGCAAAAGAAATATACGTATGTCTCAAAATTGTATTCGTTTTTCTATAAGATTCGATCAGTCGAAGAGCTAACCGTTCGAGTAGAGGAAATATTTAAAAGAGGTATCCGAGAAAGAATGCAACTCTCGCTTCCCGACAAGTCAAACAGTTTCATGTTTGACTAAATTTATACAAAATAGTATTAACATTTATGTTACAAAATAAGTATCATTAGATTAATTATGTAATATATTTGCATACTATATTTTTTTTAGATTGATATATTTTCATACTAAACAGGACAACACTGCATCTGATATATGGGCCTCGGGCCCCCAGGAAGCTAGCTGGGCTTGATCGGTCCGTAACTTTCTGGAGCCCACACTCGCACACCAAGTTTACACATGTTTGCCCCCCAAACTCCACGGAAAAAGAAAAACGTGCTTGCCATTCGTCAACTGCCTTGCAGAAGAGGGGCCTTCCTACTGCTCCTCCATGCGGCCCACGAGAGGATAAATGTGGCGCCGGGCAGGCTTTTGGTCGAACAGACCAGGCCAGGCTTTCCAAATTCCCTTGCCCATTCCAATATTGGGCCGAAGAGGGGCCTTCCTAGTTCGTGACGGCCCGAGCGCGTCGCTGACTGCGCGGTGCGCCAGTGCGTGCGCGTTCACCCCTCTTCCCATCTCTATTTTTCTCACCGTGCAGCTTCCTCAGACTCTCTACCCCCCTCCCCTCTCTTGTGGCCTTGCGGCGCCGACTGGGCGAGCGGCGACGCCCTTCGACGCGTCTTCGCCGGGCTCGTCGTCGCCGACGACCACCCACCAGGTATGCCCGCGCCCTCGTCTCTCTTCCCGCTGTGCGAAACTGGGCGCCCCGAACCCTGAAGTAAGCTATTCCTATTCGGATCTGACCCGGCGAACTGGGTCCGCCCCTGCTTGGGGGCGTCTGATTTGCTTGCAGCAGCTCGCAGGCAACTTCTTGAAGAGGAAGATTAGATTTTCCTTGGAATCAAACAAGTAGTTTTCCGTTTGCTAGTTCTCCCCTTGCCCAGTTAAGATCGAGTTTTTTTTTCTCTCTCGTGCTAGCGGTGTTTGTTTGGGTGGGGAGGGAGAGCCCCTTGCTTCGTGTGATGGGAAAGAGATTTTTTTTGATGAATTTTGGGGCAAGATTTTGCTCCGATTTGAGGGTTCACCCTCCTCCTCTTCCCAAAAGCCACCGGAACTTTGATCCAAATTCGCTCCATTCGCTTCAGTTTCTACTTGGACCTAACTACCTGTGTTCGCTTTCAGGATACGGATGGATCAGGAGGTGAAGGACTCAAGGCCCTCGAGGTCTCCCAGCGAGACAAACCTCTTCCTGCAATGGGGGAGCCGGAAGCGGCTGCGCTGTGTCAAGACGCGTGATGACGGCTCACCATCACCCTCGCCGTCTGAAGTTCTTAGGCGTGCTGTACCCCGTGCGAGTCGGCCTCTTCTCGGAGCTGACGTAGCACCATTTCGTTCGCCACGCCGCCCAAGCACCCTTCAACGCAGGTACATTCAGTTTATTCAGGCTTTGTTCATATTGCCTGCTGCAATACCAGCAAGTGCCCTAATGGAATGCTGAAAACGCCTTCTGTGAGCAGGAAATCGGATTCACAAGCGAACGAGTACAAGCAGTCAATGGCACTCTCCCCGGAGAAGGACCGGTATTACTCCACTAGGGGTTCACCATTCCCTTTTGAGGGGAATGGGTTTGATTTCGGTGGTTTAACAGAGGAGAAGGGAACCACTGCGTTGCCAAGATTCTTCATTGCATTGTCTAACAAGGAGAAGGAGGAGGATTTCATGGCAATGAAGGGCTGCAAGCTCCCACAGAGACCAAAGAAAAGACCCAAGCTGATGCAGAAGTGCTTGCTTGTAATGCTCGAGCTCAAAAACTTGATTGCAACTTCTTGTCATCGTTGTTGTTATGATCATGCTCTCTTTTTTTTTGACACTATTGTCTGTTTCATTTTGTGGTACAATCACAGATGGTGAGCCCAGGAGCTTGGTTGTCAGATCTTTCACATGAGAGATATGAAGTTCGAGAGAAGAAGAGTTCAAAAAAGGTAACATGGATATATCTAATTTTGTTTTTCTTCAAGAAGCACTTATTGCACTTCTCTGTTTCAAATTTAAATAGTTCATTCTGCTGAATGCCTGTTACTTACATGAGCAAAACATCCTGCAGAGGGCTAGAGGCTTGAAGGCTCTGAGCCTGGAGAGTGATTCAGAGTAAAGGCGGAGGAGGGTATGAATTTTTGGACATTGACTTTAGCTGGAGGAAGAAATTTCTAGTTAGGTGGCCATGCTGGTTCTTCAATTAGACAAACCTCAGAGGGGCTATCAATGGCTGTTCTGCTCTACCTGCCTTCCTGTTCTCCCCTGTTGTACCTCCATTCTCCTTTGGTTGAAGAAATTATCAAAAAGAGCTATGCATGTTAGCAGAAAAGCGTATATGAGCCCAGTTTCTGATAACAAGATGCAACTTGAGAATGGGCGTTGTCTGGAAACCCCAGGATGTTCGGTTGTTGTAAACATGTTGTGATACAGTACTATTGACCAGTTTGCTGGAGGATATAATATGGTGGGTTGGTGCTTGGTGGTCATTCAATAAAATCGATTTGTTGAATTTGCAGTGTGGACTACTGGACTTGCTCAGGTTGCAGCAGCGCTCAGGGTCAGGGATTCCTGAGCTCCTGAGGCTGGCGAAGATTCCTTGTTCTCATCCCAGCGAGGACCTTGTCATCGTCATATGCGTAGTATGAGTCGTTCAGTCGATGCTCCGTTGGTTGCTGCTCGGTTAAATAGTTCAAGCCACCATTCCTGCCAGTAAGCACATTCCATGTACTCTCTCAATTCAGTTATGATCGCTGTATTTCCAAAATTGAGAAATTCAATATTGATTGCTGAATTTAGTCTCCGCCTCAGGTTTCCGCAAAGAAGCCTGTTCCACTTCGTCGTCGCAGTAACTCCAGCGCGCCACGGGAGGACGGAGAGGCAACGGTTTTGCCTCCTGGAGATTAAAATCGGCTGCCCACATCCCTCCTGATCCTTTCACAAGTTCACATCCACCGGTGACGTGTCACCGGCGACTCGTCACTCCCACGCGCCGCCGCCGCTGCAACCTGCTCGCTAGCGCCTCACGCCGTTCCATCTCCAACGCCTCCTTCGCCTCTCCTCGGGTCACGCTGTCCCGTCGCCAGCGCCTCTCCTCGGCTCGCCGCACCCATCAGTAGCGCCTCGCCATGGAAAACTTGGAGGACAGCAAGCACCATGGCGTTGAAGGGGTCATCTACGAGTCCGACGAAGTTCATATTGTGCTCGATACCTTCGCCGGCGAGACACAGGTTTCTGATTCCCTCAGCGCCGCGGATGTCGAAACGGTTGCCGTAGCCGAGAGCGAGGTCGACGTCGCTCATGCCCTAATGCTTCTCGTCAAGACTGAAACGAACACGTTTCAAGCGGACAAGGAGACACGTTACGTGGCAAATTTGATGATTCCTCCGCTGGTTTCTTGCTTGTACATCATTCGAACCATGAACGGCACAACAAACGAACACCAATAACTTCATCAGTTCACACAAGTCATAATCGAGTTCATGTGCAGGCCCTTCCCACTCGCCAATTTCTTCCCAGTCTATGGGCACCATTGCTACTGAAGTTGGTCGAGGGTAGCAGTGGGTAGGAGAAAAGTTGCGGACTGCCTCACATACATGGCGATTTATATAGATGCATCGCTCAGTTTTGAATTTTGGATTGAAAACGGAAGCCCGGGCATTAGAGCGCGCCATTTTCATCAAGCGATGCCAAAAAAAAGCAGCGGAGGAAAGGAATTGGCGCCCGCCGAAAAGAAAAAAGAGGCGCGCAGAAAAAGAATTAGGCGCGGAAGAGAGAATCACGCACGGAGGAGAGAAAAACTCGTGGGAAACGAGGAGTCCGGCCGAAAAACGATTGCAGAAACGAGGAAAGGATGGTTAACGTGATTAATGAACTGATAAGCATACTTGCTGCCCTTGGTCATTGTGCCATGCGAAAATATTGCGATCCTAACTGAATGGAGGGAGTAATTCAATATGCAATAGATTAAGCTAGCAATGCGATGGGCCGGTCCAGGAACTGTTTGCAAGGCCCGATTAGTAGGCCCCGTGGGCTGCCAGCCTTCCAATTCTTCCGTGGGCTGTTGCCCTCTTCCGCGTTCATCACCGACTTCCGGCCCCTCTCTCGCTCGGATAAAATTCCCTCGATTACCAAAATGTCAGACCGTGCCTGAACTTTCACGGCATTTTTCAGTCGGTTCTTGTTCCGAAATGCACGGCGATCGAGACACCTGAATCCTAACCGGGTGTGCTTCCATATAATCCCCGCTCAGATCACGCCGCCCGATCTCGCCGCTTGAACCTAGCCGCACCCTTCACCGCCACCGCCAGCCATGGCCGCCGCCAACCCTCACCCCCTGCCTCTCTGGGTCGTCCTCGACGAGTACCTGGCAGTGAACCAGTCCGCCACCGTGCCGGAGCGCGAGTGGGCGGTCGTCGAGTGCGCGAGCAGGACGGCCTACTACGAGCTGGTCGTCATGGTGCAAAGGCGCGCGCCCTTGCCGGAGGAAGAAGGCTACGCCACGCTTGAGGACGTTCTCTGCGTGTGGACGCGCGGGTTGCCTACCACCAAGCGCCAGCGAGTTCGCGCACGCAACAACGCCGCGGCGGTCGAGTCAGCGCCGCCGTTGTCCATCCCGCTCGGACATGGCGACCCTCGTCCGCTGCGCCGCTCCCCTTCAAGGCTCAAGCCCGACCGCGGCGCCATCCTCGACCCAACCTTCCGCCCCCGCCGCCTCGCCTCTGGCGCCGGCGAACGAGAAGCCAAATGAGCCACCAGCAGACGGAGGAGGGCTTATTTGTAAATTGTAGGGGTCAGTTGCAAATAATGGGATCGATATTAATAATCACGATCCAATTTAGGAGTTTTTATGTAAAATATCGGTTCGCGATTTATAATCGTGATCCAATTTAGGGGTTATTTTGTAAATGAGTAGGGGTGTTTCTGCAAAATTAGAGACTCCGGCCGGGAAGGCCGCGCTGCGCCGCTGCCGCCGCCGTATGTCAGCCGAACCCCGCCCCGGCGCCGAAAGTGAGATCTAATTGCCCCGCCGACTTCGGCACTGCACGATCTGTGGCCGAGTCACCGTCGCCGCTCCCCCAGTGCTGCTCGGGTCGCCATGGCGGCAAGCGGAATGGCCGCCGCCCTCCTCTCCGCATTGAACACCAACATAAGGTGGCCGACCAGGGAGGACGGGCACCTGATTCCCGCTCGATGTTTCCCGACGAATTCAGAGACTGGGGGCCTGAGGGGGCTAAAGGAGAGGAGCGGCACCGTGTTTCTGCAGATCAGCAGATGGACGGAATGGGGGGCTTGTGCAGCTCAACCTGGGATGCAAAGAAGCCTTCGTCGTCAGCCGCGACAAGTTCAATCGAATTCGGAGCTACCCGGAGCCCTTTCGGTTGTGCTTGCACTAGATAGAACTGGCAGCTTGCTTCCGGTCCGTCCATCCGAGGAAGAACAGGAGGCCGGCATCAGCTTCCACCTTCCATTTTCGTTGCACTGGAATCGATTTTTACCATCAGTCACTGAAGTATTTTGATTGTGATATCACAACAGAGCACAAACTCTGGAGAATGAAAACGATGAGTTGCTGCTTGCCGTCATTAGTAGAAGCCTGGTTAGCAGCACACAAACAAGAAAAGTTACATCATTTGCTTCTAATCATTCAAGTATCTCAACTTCATTGCATAATTGATTGTAAATGCTCCGCATGACTAAGCAAAAACATTAGGCTCCACCCTGTCTGGTTATTGTTGCTCTTTTATAAGGCTGTCTCCAGCAGCGTTCTGTAAAGCGTTCTGTACTCTATATATAGAGAAAGATTCCGTTCTCTATTGCTCCAGCAGCGTTCTCTAAATGGTCCTCTAAAATAGAGAACGCTGCAGGTTTCCTCTATATATAGAGATTCTCTCTCCTCTTCTCTATTTTTTCTTTACGTTTCAAACACTGAATTAAATAAAAATAAAATATGTCCATAGCGTTTGAGGTATGATAAATACGTACGTACAAAAATTTGGAACAAAATACGTTTCTAATATAGGGTTTAATGTATAGAGAACGAGATTTAGAGAACGTTGTTGGAGAGAAATGAGATATAGAGGAGAGAATCTTGTAGAGAATTCTGTAAATGAAGGATGTAGAGGATGGGATTTGGAGGATATCGCTGGAGACAGCCTAAGTGTCTCGCTTTGTTAGGTAGGCACGGCATCAGATTGACAGTTGACTCGTGGTCTGTGTTTCCCACGGGTCCAGGATTTGTTCCTCTGGAGTCGGGCTGGAAGTTGATTGGGAGGGGGAGCACCTGAAAATAAAAAGAAGATCGTTCCAATGGAACGAAGATATACTTTATCAAGGAAGTCCTTACTTTCATCTTAATGATCCAGATATGGATCAAGATAAAGGCATTCTACGACTACGGAATCCAAATGGAAGCAAGCCCTCCTTAGTCACCCTATCCACTCTCGTCCTGTTTTCAGGTTCCCTTTCAGGGGATGAGGATATTTCGATGATTTCTCCCTCCGTAGGTGGAAAACGTGTGGGTGAGTAGAGTCTGTGCTTTGCTTTGGGGGGCACCGGCAAGAAGCTTCTCGGCCACCCTACTCTAACTTGATTAGCTACTTACTAGTAACTAGGATCGGTCAAACGGTCAGTCAGCAATGCGTACTTCTTTCCTAGTTGAGTGGATCTGCGTAGCAGAGCCCAATCTTCTACCACAAGCTCTGACCTGACTTGTTGTACTTGATTCACCCACGTAAATAGACAACTGGGATAAGAGCTTTCATCCCATAAAAGAGAAGTGAGTCCGCATGTCGGCAAATGATTTGGAATTTAAACTGGCCACAGAGGAAACCGAAGCCCTAACTCCCCATTCTTTCTATCTTGCATCGCCATCGAGCCCTGGCTGTAGAGTCACAGGTTTCTAATTGCAATGGATTTATGTTTTCTTTGGCTTTTCCATTCGCTTCGTTCAACCCTGATCTGGATAGATAGCTCGGCTTCTATTAGCTGAGAATGGTTTTGTCAAGGAAAGGTTTCGCTATACAACAACAATGAACTCACTTCTGATCAAATTGGATGAATCGGTAATCTTTCTCTGTCTTGTGAGAGAGAGTCACTTGCTGTATTGAGAGCGGGTGGGTGACATGCATTAAGCGAAATCAATTGTTATGTTTTTGATCTTCTTTGCGCGAGAAGATCCTTGACTGAGGAGACGTGTTTGGCTTGGATGATGCCGCTATGCTCCTATTCACTTTCAGAGACCGCTCTGAGTTTGCCGGTTTTGCGGCAACCCTTTCACTAAGAACATTTTCGCCATTAACGAAATGCCACTATTCCACAATGCTTCTTTGATTTATGTGTAGGAGCGGTAGTAGTGAAGAAAATGGAGGGAGAAGAAAGAAAGCGATGTGACACGAGAATAGAACACATCCGACAGCCAACCATGCCATTAGATAGATCCGCTCTGAGTCTTCTGCAGGATGAGATCCGCTTGGTCTTGTGATAGGGGCTTGAGGAGGAAGAAGAGGGGATTTCTGAAAAAAAGAATGAATCTCCTTATTTATAGGGAACAGGACGTGTGACTTCCTCAAACGAAACGAATGTGGCTTTCGTAATAAGGCAAATCCTTCGTTCGGTACAATCAACATATTGAATCTACGCTCGCACGGCTCGGTGCTGAATGAACTCCTTCATTGATTCCAAGCTGCTCATAGGGGGACTATGAAAGCAAGCGTAGGAGATAAAAATGTGAGTCCGATGGGTAAAAAAGGGAAGCAGGAAAGGGTTCTGATGTGAATTCTTCTTGTTTGTATATCTATCTCAGCCCTTGCTTGAAAACCTAAAAATTGACTTGCATCTTCCCTTATCACACTACACTTTCTCTTCCTTATTCCATTTAACTGAGCTAAGCAACACTTTTTCACGTATTCACCCGAGATATTAGATAAATTGGTCATATTGATCTGTCGTCTTGTTCTCGATAGGAACTTGCTGCTGTCTTGGTTGGTTTGAGAGCAGGCACTGTCTATATATCCAAAACCGGAGGAGGGTTTGGATCACAGACGATTGGAGATTTTGGATTGAGATGGATGGTAGTGCTTGAAGTTACGAGTCGGGTAATGCTAAGTTGAATCGGCTGATCCATTTCATCCTCTTTCGGCAAAGGAAGTTGGACTTTAGTTAGCTAAAAAAACTGTATCAGCAGCCTGTCTGTGCCCTTTGAGTCTATAGCCGCCAAATCTAAAGATTCCTTAAGTTTTCGTACGGCTTCTTTTTTCAATGATCGGTGACAATGAATGCTACGAATGTTCGCTTCCACTAATGTCGTCTAAGAATTGTAAGGTGCCCATAGCTTCCCAGAAGAAGAAGAGTCATTGTCGTTTCCTGACCGATATGGATGCACATATTTACCCTCGCCTCGGGAAATACCACCAGTAGAGTCTGCGGAAGGTGCCGTTCAGGAGAGATGCTGGGCTCTAGATATGCGAGTGAGATACCCGCCCTCGGTCATGACCTGGGTTGAAGAAGGAATCTATGTTCTTGGAAGCAAAGAAAGAACTTCGGTATTCCGATCTTAGATTTTGGCTCTGTAGGGGCTACCCTATGGGCTGTTATCTCAAGGTCCTGGTTAGGCTCTTCTTGTTGTCTCTTAGAGGCTAAAAAGAATTGTCTCTTGTGGGAGTGCCTGATAAGGATGAAGAGACCTGGTTATTTGAAGCTTTATAAAAGAATAGTGAAAAGGTTACCTAGCCTATGATCCTCCATATCCTCCAGAGATTGACTACGAGCCATACCCAGTGGGATATATATTGCCCAAATTTCACCTAAAAGATGGACCGTGGGAAACTTTCAAATGAGTAACGGTTACCAGTCCATTATTCAAACAAACCCTTCGATGACTTATCGGCTTCCTTGCTTGAGGAAGAGTGTCACTAAAACGGAGACGAACCGGAATCACGTCCGATCTTGTTTCTTGATTGAGTAAAAAAGGGATATATGAAGTTCGTTTTCTTCCTCTGTGCATCTCCATTATGGGTAAATCCCCATAATAAAGGGACAACTTTCGTGTAGTTTGTGATTTGATGTTACTGTTTATATTTTCTCTCTGAGAAAGATTTCTTTTAGTGGATCTCCTATTGTTCCTCAAGCTTCGGAGAATGCGGCGTTGGATTAGAGAAAGTTCTCTGTTCCGAACATTTCCTGGAAGTAGACGACACGTTTTAAATCTTAATGCTGGCATATTTCGTTGAATCAGTCTTTTTCGCTACATCGCGTATAAAGGGAATCAAACCCAACTCTTCCACGAACCCCCCACGAATGGTCCTCCCTTAACTCAATGAACTTTGAGAATTCCTTTGCCTAGTTTTTTTCTTTTCAGTTCTCATAATTCCTTGATATACTAGCTGAAAATCAATATTTGACCGACTGCGTCACAGTGCTCAGGTAAGGTGGCAGTAGTTCGAAAGCGTGAAAGTGGGAAGAACTAAGATAGAAAGGTTTTGCAGGTGAAGTGAAGGATGCACTGAACACTAAACAAGATCTGGTTTTTGCGGGACAAGTGCACTTCCCAATCTTGGATTCTCGTCTCGTTTCACTTGCATTTTCTTTCGTTCAGTCTCGCTCTCGTTCATGAGTGGAATCGAACCACTAACTCCGTTTGGATTTACAGTCCAAAGGGCCCAGGCCCAGCGAACGAAAGAGGATTTACAGTCCCACGCCCACTGCCCCGCCAGAACCATTAATACAGGGATTGATCCACTGAACACCCACACAATCTCAATTTGACACAGCAACACTTTCCGAGATGGATCAAAGGCATGGAAAGGGAAGAGATAGCCCTACCCTTCAGTGAACCACTCAAGGTCAACCTACGCCTGATATCCACGGTTATTATACGATGCAGTTCGTGGATTGGCAAAACATGGATGATCAAAGCATCTATCTATGGTTGGGGGCTTCAAGATCATCATAACATGTCACAGTAGAGTCATCTAGCTTATAATGGGAGGCTGAAAGCGAGGGGAAACGCTTTCTCATGTGGGTATTAGCAAGGTATGAGACAAAGAGAGTCGTTAGTGGGATAGGTTTTTCTTGTAGGAGAGAGTTCGGGAATCCAGACAACAGGGCTAGGGTTTGAGGCTAGTGCGGATTAGTTTGGGCAGAAAGAATTGAAGAGAGGAGAAAGCCATGACCGATAGAGCTCGGGTTGGATAGGGAAAGGAAGAAAAAGGGGAGGGCGCTAAGCAGAAGTCTAATTTTGAGCACAATGCGAGGGTGTCACAATCCTTGTTCGGAAGGAGTCAAAGAACCTTTGATTCGAGAAAGGAAGAGCGGTCATACTTGACCTTCTTTACTATATAGAATAGAGTAGCGGAAAAAGAAGATAGCTTCCTTCCTATCATCTTCTTTTTTCAATTCAACATACTTGCGTCAATAGTGTGCTTGCCGAAAAGCTAGCCTAGCTATGGACTCTGGTTCCTCATAATCTGAATCTCGTACGTGGGTCTCCTCAAAAACAGTAAGCTCAAAGTCTATCTATCGTTAGTAAACAGTAAGCTAGCAGGTTTTATGATTAAAGGAGAGCAGTGTTCCGTAATTGTCTTCCCTAGAGTCCATTTAAGGGTTCAAGGAGCTGGTATCCATGTCGGTGCAATTTTCTAGAAAAAAACAAGGTGGATTCCTAGAAAAGTCTATTGCTTGCCAATCTTGTGGTCACTGGAGTCTGACTGAACGGTCTTTGTCTCGGTGGAGTCTAGATTTGAGTTCTCGAAGGTGTGCCCTTATTGAGCTTTTCTTAGGTGTCGGTGTAGGTAGTAGGATAGCGTTATATAGGTATAGAACGCATAAGCGCGATAACATCCCCAAAAGCTTCTTTCTATCCTAGAATTCACATGCACCCCTCGAGATGATTGTTACTATACGGACTCTGTTGTACTTAGCTACCTTGAAGGATTTGTATCTTCAACTGAACTCGGTAAATTCAAGTTAGAACATCTGAAAGGATCGATGGACCAAGAGGGGGGTGAATTGGGTCTTTTTCAATTTCTAAGACAAGATAAAGCAACCTTAACCTATGCAAAACTAGAAAGGCACCAATTCACCAACCGGGTAACTAAACTATCTACGCAAGCTAGGAAAGATAAAAAGAGGTAAAGCCTAGCAAGGTAGAGCAAAGTAATGATCTCTAAATCAAGCACATGAAAATATTGCAAGAAAGATATTGCTTGAATAAGTAAAGTGGACACGAGACAACCGGATTTTTTCCCGTGGTATCGATGTGTTGGCACACACCCCTAATCCACGTTGTGACACTCACAAAGAGTATTGTCACCTCCCAAGTCACCAAGACGAGAGCGCTCACTAAGAGTCTCCGTTCACCATCCCGGTGTGGTGGAGATCAAGCCACGTACAATCTTCTTCTCCGGGCTCCCACAATACTTGGCAAGCTCCGCGAGAATCACCTCGATCACCAAGATCGCCTAGGTGATGCCAATCACCAAGAGTAACAAGCTAAGGCCTTCACTTGAGCAAGAACCGATCACCAAGAACGGATGCACACAAGTTTCTCTCTACTCAAGTCCTTAATCTTGCTTCTTGAACGATTGAATGAACAAGTATATGAAATGATGAAGCTCAAGGTGCCTCTTGACTATAGTATGAGTGTTTTGATGTTGCCTAGTGTCAAGAGTTAGTAAAATGACCCATTGGAGGGGTATATATGGGCAGATCATACGAATAGAGCCGTTGGAGAAAAAGCTGTCAGAAAACTGCGCAGCGCCGGTTAATCCGACGTCCCTCCAATAGTCATCGTCGGTTTAACCGGTGAATGTAAACTACCCCTTCTGAAAACTAGCCGTTACAGCTTGGGCAGATTAACCGTCGTATCATCGGTTTAACCGGTGAGTGTAGTCATCCATTGATCAACTGAAAAACCAAGTCTCTGGACAACTGCACCGACGTCCAATTTCAAATATCGTCGGTTTAAACGGTGAGTGTAGTTGTCCACTGATCAACTGAAAAACCAAGTCTCTGGACAACTGCACCGATGTCCAATTTCAAATATCGTCGGTTCAACCGGTGTATTGACTTGTCCAGACTCTGCTGACCTCGTTTAACCGACGTATAGAAAAGTTGAGGCGTCGGTTAAACCGGTGTTAAGGATTTTCCTGATTTTGCCTTTTCTGACTTGAGTCTTGAATGAAATCCAATTATTCTTGAGATATGAGTTGAGAACCACTTATTTGAGCTTCTAGAAACCTGAGTGACCATTATGTGCATCCATTTTCAAATGATCATGTCCATACTCAAGTTACTTGGCCTAAACCCCTCTTAATAGTGCGATCACTACAAAACTATAAAACCTATACTAACCTAAGTGTCCTTCTCAACCTTATGACACTTAGAACTAGAAAGATCCTTAGTCTTGACATATTATTGAGTTGAGTGCCGAGATCGCCTTTTTGAATAAAGTGAATTAGGGGCCTCTTTTGACATATGACCAAATGAGCGATAATGATTTATTAAACTGCACAATCTCATTAGTCACAATAATGGTTGTCATTAATCACCGAAACATACCTTGAGGGCCTAGATGCTTACAACATCATGTTAAGGAAGGTATATCTTTAGCACCTAAGAGCTATTGTCTAATTCCTTATGAAGGGTCTAGTGATATATTGGTTCACAAAGGGGCAGCAAAAGAGCATGTCACTCGGGAATGGTATATTAATCAATATAATACCAACCGAACTCATATCGAAAGTGTTACCAGCAGTTGATATGAGATCTATGTCTGTGAACATCCGACTTTCTCTTAACCATGCCATAAGAGGGTTAAGGTATATGATGCATCTGATCAATGGATTGATACTATGCCTAGAAGGGTTTCTAGTATAACAGATCCTCCCCTTGCACACATGCTTTCGTTATTACCAGTATCTAAAATAGATGAAAGCAGAGATACTGAAACCGGCTTATGGGTTGCCTAAGCACATTGACAGCTTAGAAGGAGCAGGTCGTGATTCTTTGTGCAGACAGGTGGATAGCCTATCAGAAGATCTAGATTCTAGGAAATCGGACACTAGTACAGGCAAGCCTTCCCCTTCTCTACCTCTACCATCTCTTCCGTCTCCACCTCAACCGTCTCCTTCTCCACATCTTATTACTCCAAAGAGTCATGATTTGAGTCCTAAACCAACCACTAAAAGAACAATCCGCACTTAGAATAATACACAGAAAAGGTATAATAAGAAAAGAGGAAACCCCTTAAATAAAATAAGAGTATGATGCCGCCCTCCCATACTCCAGCACACTTCCACCCTCTATAGCTCATAGTCACGATATCCTCCAATATTCATAAAGCGTCCTCTTACATTCCGAAAGCGACCCTAGCACCGGTTTCTCTTTCAACTCTCATATAGACCATTATCAACCCATCCTTCGACTACCCTATGGCCTATCCCTTCCCCTAGTACTAGTATATCTTTCTACTCTCATATCGCGGACGCTCACCCCATTTCTCGTAAAACCCACATTTATCTTTTCCATAAGATCTAAGGGAAATTGGATCACACTTCCATTTGTTTCATTTAACTAAACTGGTTGTACAGATTTCATTTCATGCAATCAGAATTTGTTGAATTGAATTTCAAAGCAAGAAAGCCAGGCCGGGAAGTTGGCTATTCTTTTCCTTTCCATAATTTAATATAATAAATGAAGAAAATCGGCACTCGCGAAGCAGAGGTAGGCACGAAGTGATCACCGTTTTCACTCCAAAAGAAAGAAAAAGACCGATAGGGGGAGCACAGTGGAGCTACAGACTTTCACTCCTCTCATGGTTCAGAAAAGTAAAACACTCGCTCCCTACTCACCTCAGGTAGTACTTAACATAGTCCTAACTCAACTGCCAGGAGTTTCAGAGAGAATTGGTTTGCTGGGCAGCGGCTCTTGACCAAAGCCTACCTTTCCCTTTTCTTTGCATTGAATTTCATTGCTTTAGGCGAGCTATTAATTGAACAGGCCGCATCTCAATACGATCCTTTTCGTGCTCTGATACCGAGGATGGATTCTTTTCTTAGCTAGGTAAAGGAACCTGATAGCATTATCTTTTTATTTTGCTAGCGCAAGGAATCGTTGTCTTCGTACAAAAGGGAGATCCTGGATTTCATCACCGGCACAAAGAAATTATATTACAATGTTGTGTGCTAATCACCCGGTTCGTCGCTACCTGCAGCAGAATTTTTTTTTAAAGGAGAAAACTCTGCTTTAATTGAAAGTCATAAAGTTCGGAACACAGGAAAAACTGGGGCTGCCAGTTTACAAGGAGCACAAAACACAAAATGAAAAGGGACTGCGGCTAATACCTGCAGCAGAACTTAAACTAGGAGAAACAAGAGTTCATCGTAGCACCCACGGCTGCCAACCAGAAACTACCATTAAGAATCTGCATGACCCCTAGATGGCTAGATCAAGCAAGCATGCAATGCATATCTTGGTAGATCGCTGCCTCTTGCATCACGGTAGGTGGTTAGAAATTTAGAATCCATAGTCAGCTGTTGCTTAGTTTCTATGGATAAGAAAAAAGGTACAAATGAGAAGCATTTTAAATTGCAGGTAGGAACAAGCGCAAATGTCAGAAGAGCATTTTGACAGTGAAAGGCAGTACAGCCGCTCCGTTGATGTTTCTTTGTTTTGTACTCTGATCGCCTTTGACAGTTCTTCTTTTGAGTCTGTTCTCTATGAGTTCTTCAGCTAAATTATCAGAGAGAGGGGGTTCACTTTACTTTTGGAAAATTGGATCCATACCATTAAAAGAACCAATATTTAGATATATACCATCAAAAGAATTAGTTTTAGCCATATACTATTAAAAGATGGTAGTTCTTAGCAACTTAGCATTTCTGTGAAATCACCGTTAACTCTGACCATTGTACCCTTTGCTGATAAAAAGATTTTGCTACATTCTAACAAAGTGAAGTAAGTATTGACAGTGACCTCTACTTGACAATCACTCTTTGGATCAATCCTGCAAGAGTGAAGGGAGAACAAATGTAAGGTCCAATCCACGACATTCAAGGTCCTAATCGCTCATTTATTTCCTTTGTAAGCCATCTGCTCCCCCCCCCCCCCCCGGTCCCAAACCAGCAAACTAGGTACCAATTGCAAGAAATTGCAGAGATTGGGTAGAGAGAAAAAAGGTTATTACCCTTCCGGAATCTCGTCAGGATCCATACGTCTCAATTCGAGATTGAATTTTGATCACTGTGTGTGAGAGCAACTTCAAAAGTCTAGTCAAATTTCACTTTTCATATTTCCATTTACCTATCCATTTAGCCAAGATTCTCTCTCTATATTTGGATACACTCTAACAGACTAGCCAAATCTCACTCTTCATGCACGCGAGCTTCCTCTCCACGCGCGGCAGGAGCAGCAGCTCATCTTCTACCTCCCCTTCCATAGCCGGCGCCCCTCTCCTCCGCCTCCACCACCAGCAGCCGGCGCCCCTCCCCCTTACTGCTCCCCTCACCAGGAGGGGCCGCGTCGGGGTGGCTAGGTCGCCGGTGGCCGGCTGGCCCCGCGGCTGGTGGCCCGCATGGCGAGGCGCACCGCTAGTGTCCGCCCCCGCCAGGAGCCGCCTGGATCTGCCGCAAGCGGGTCACTGGCCGTGCCGCGCCGCGCCTGGAGCCACCCCGCGCTGGCTGTCTGGTCGCTGTTGGCTGCGAGTCGCCGCCCTGGGCCCGGCCGCGCCGGCGCCAGCCCGGCCGCTGGCCACACCTGCGGCTGGCCTTGGACGCAGCGCTGGTGGAGGTGCTCCATGGGAGAGAGGGAGGCCCCCTGGGGCTGCTTGGTGGGGAAGAAAGGGAAGAGGCAGGGGGGCTGTTGCGCTACCGCCGGTGAGGGAAAGGAGAGGCGCACGCCATGGCTGCTGGTGGATCTCGACGCACGGAAAAGGAGGGGGAGGGCGCGGGAGGAGGAGATGGCGAGGCGATGGGGCTCGGCAAAGATTGCTAGCGGGGCGTCGCGGATGGCTAGCAAGATAGCGAGGATTAGGAAATAGAGAGAATGTTGGATCCGGTTTTTACCCAGATTAGCTATTTTTACATGTCCAACTTTTTTTACAGAGTCTGTTGGAGATGCTCTAGGAGAGGGGAACCCTAAGGTTTAGAATCATGAAAAAAGAAGAAGAAGAAGACGATGACGACGACATCAGCTTGATCAGTTTGATTAAAAGTTACTGCCTCTTGCTCTTCTCCCCGCATCCCACAGGTCAAACATGACGCATGTTGAACAGCGAGTGAGGGTCGCGGCAAGAGAGCGCGAGGGACGCGGGAGAGGGATTTGTTGCAGCCCACTTAGCCTCGATTTTCATGCAATGTATAAATTTAATCAAAAAATACTTTATTTCACAAACCGCAAATTAAATATCAATTGTACTGTTGCATTTCTTACGTCAAGATCTTCAAAACTAGACCACACTTGCCTATATTTAAATTTTATAAAGCATTTTTGTTTATTCCAAAATAATTTCTTTTTCTAAAATATTATATCTTGTTCTGGAATATTTTTTATTTTCAAACCAACTTCTATTTTATATGGAATAAATTCAGAATATTTTTTCCGCTGAACATTTTTATTTGTTTTCAAACAGTATTTACTTTTTAAAACATTAGCTGTTCCTATAGTACATGGCCTATGCATGCAGTAGTGGTGGGACGTATGCTCAGCGACGTATGCTCAGCGATAGTACAGTAGCCGATCGCGCGCGCTGAGAATAGAAGTCCCTCAGGAAGAGCGGGGATGCAGCTGCTGGCCCGCATGTCACGAGGTACGTGGTAGACACCACCTTATCTCTTTCTATCCCTCGCCTTCTCCTCTGTTCCTCTCTCGTCTCTCGCCTTCTCCTCTGTTCCTCTCTCGCCTGGCTGCTCTCTCTCTCTACTCTTTTCCATCACTCGAATTTTTACCGCTGCTCGGATTCACCATGGGCACTGGAGGGCGCCACGCTGAGTAAGAGGTCGTCGTGCCACCCGTCGCCGCTCGAGCTAACACCACCCATCATCCCGTTGCTCTACTTCTCGAGGGCGCCGTCAAGACCATGGTGGGTGGCGGTGGCAGCGACCAACGGTAACATCAGCAAAACGATCGACGGTCAGAAGACCATGCAACTCCCAGCATGTTGGTGTTAGTCATCTGTACTTGTTGTCCGGATATATGCCCAACATGTATTTAACAATGGGTGTTTGTTTATTGGATGTTTGATGATTGAGGTGCCGAACAAGACTTCTAATCCATAGAATGATATTTTTAGCATATGGTATAATTTCGTGATAGATTTTTCATATAATATATTTCTGTTATCTGTAATAGATAGAACAAACTGTATAATACTTATATTTAATTACTGAAATGATAGGGCGCGCGAAGCGCGCCAAATGTTCCAGTACTGTAAATGGGAGGGGGAGGAGGAACTCGTCGCCTACGAGACGCGCGGGGAGCTCGCCGCCGGCGAGTAGCGCTGCTGGTCGTCGCTTGCTCCTTTCTCGCAACATATGTGGGGCTGTCGGGCTACTGGGAAAAAGAATGGAGCGCACCTGTGTGGTTTAGGCCCAAGGGAAAAATCGGCAGCTTTATCGGCAAAGGAAAAAGAAAGCTACGATTAGGCAGACGGAGACCTATAACGTGGTAATCTTTTTAATGGTAAATAACTAGAGTTGAATCTTTTGATGGTATATATCTAAACGTTAGTTCTTCGTAATACTATGGAGCCAATTTTGCCTAGCCTCGGGACTGATTGAAGACGTTACCAAAATATCATGGCAAGCGTCAGAACTCATGGGGAGCAGCCTGCAGTGGAACTACTGTACCAATCCATGGGCCGTAGCTGCCAGTGTCGTGCTTCTTCCTTGCTGGGTATTGTTGACAGTTACCTGCACCTGCTCTGCTCTTGTGTCGTGGCGGATTTGCAGTTTGCGTTCTTCACTTCTTCACTTCACAACCGGTGCAGACCTGAAGAAACAATAGAACATCATGTTCTGCGTCTTCAGTTGCGTCCTGTGATCCTGTCGAGCTGAAGGCCTGATGTTTCGAGGCACTGCAGTTTCAGCTTTCACAATCCCAGCTCTAGGGTGCAGTGGCTCACCACCTTCTGCATCTCGGCAGCCGGCGTGCTCGTGGACAGTAATCCCAGTCTCCGGCGGCGCCGTCGTCCCATCCGAGGTGAGGAATGGCGGCGTCCTCCAACGGTTCCGTCTGCCCGTCCCGCTCTACTTCGACTTGATTTGTCAGTGAACCGCGCTCGGATCTGCATTAGTCCCCTGTCCCATCATCCCGTCTACTGATCTCCGACGTGCTCGTTGATGTGGAGGCGTGAGCACTGCTCGCGGCCCTCTCGCATCGACTGCAACGCAGCCGCTCCCTTTCCTCTTGGTCGTCCTCCTCCTGTGTGCCTTGAATTCGCGGAGGTGGTTGGCCAACTTAGCGTCGTCCGAACACCGAAGGAATCTGCCTTATTCTTTCTCGGAGCTCCATCCCCTTTGCCGGCGTCGAGCTTTTCTCCGCCGTCGACATCACCGGCCTCCGGAAGCAGACGATGGTCTAATTTCAAAGTAGGGGGCTATTTGAAAAATATCGGATCGCGATTAATAGTCGCGATCCTCTTTAGGGGGTATTTGTAAAATATCGGATCGCGATTAATAGTCGTGATCCATTTTAGGGGTTGAACACAAACATCCAGGGGTTCTTATGTAAAATGTTTATCCCCAACCTCAGTCCTCGCCGCCCGCCCGTGGACACCGGCGGCTTCGATGGCGACAGCCAAATATTCGACGCGGACAGGCTCCAGGTAGCTGAATGCCACCCTCTCCATGGCCCTCATCCACTACAGCCGCGGAGCTCGGCTCGGTTCGGTTCGGGAGAAGTTTCCCGGCAAGATTGCGGAGGAGAAGAGCGCATTGCAGTGGGCGAGCGAGTGGGTCGCCAACCATAAGCTCCGGGCCTTCGGTACGTTGACAAATCCTTTCCCCCTGCTACTTACTCGAGCTTCCTTCACCTCTGTTCCGTTCCCCTTATCTCCCTCTTCTCTACGGCTACGCCGCGCCGTTCTCGGTGCGAAATCGCCTTGGCTTGTTTGTGCTTGAAGGGACGCTGTGGCTGAGCGGGATTGGGGGCTCCATCGCGTACAACTGGTCCAGGCCGGGCATGAAGACAAGCGTCAAGATCATCGATTCCAGGTCCGTTGCTTTCACAAGCTACACTGCTTGCTGCGTTCGTTTCGTATGAAAAAAAAAAAGTTGCATGAGAAAGCCTCCCTTATCGAAAAAAGTTGTATGAGCAATGCATGTGGAGGTAGCTGTACCGTGCTGCGTTTTTTACATGAAGCGCAGAATACACTCAGACTTCCTGCCCTTAACGGGATTGGTGGACTGTATGTGTCGCAGGGCTGGTTGTTGTTTAGGTTCTAGCCAGATGAAGATGGCTTCAGAAAAACATTGATTGGTTTGTCATATTCTAATGGATGCCCTACTTTCTTAATTAGAAGAATTTCAGATATTCCCTTTATTGTTTAGGCTCTAGTCAGGTAAAGTATAGCTGCAAAAACAACGATTGGTTTGGAATTTCTAGTTGAACAGCATATCTTCTTAATCTGAAAGGGCAAAAGTCATTGAATATGCGATTTACCTTGCACTACTATTTCTTATTTATTCCATTTGATATACACTGCTTACTGCCTTTATTTTGATTTGCTAAAGAAACAAACTGGCAAGG
The DNA here is from genome assembly GCF_002211085.1 of Panicum hallii. Taxonomy (NCBI): domain Eukaryota; kingdom Viridiplantae; phylum Streptophyta; class Magnoliopsida; order Poales; family Poaceae; genus Panicum; species Panicum hallii. The sequence goes on along the minus strand of NC_038050.1, from coordinate 3,650,814 downwards.
TTGTATGATCAATGCTTGTGGAGGTAGCTGTACCGTGCTGCACCTTTTACATGAAGCGCAGAATATGCTGGAGCCTTTCTGGATCACAAGGCTGGTTGTTGTTTAGGTTCTAGCCAGGTGAAGATATAGCTTCACAGAACACATTGATTGGTTTGGCTTCAGCATAAGCCTATTTCTTAAATTAAAAGATTATCAGATATTCCCTTTATTATCTAGGCTCTCACCAGGCCTTCTTCCGCGACATCTCGCTAGGCATCGGTGTCCTGCCACCTGCGCGCCGCCGCCGCCGCCGCCATGGTGATGCTGTGGATTCTGGACCTGGCTCTGGCTGACAAGACATGGGGTTCCACACGAGAGACCTCTGGAAGCTCAATGGCTTCCAGGAGGCGAGGTTGCCCAAGATGGAGGCCAAGTGCCCCCTTCCTGATGCCGGACAGTCCCTCTGTCTCCTGCTGCTTAACATCTCAGAATGATGTGATTCAGCAAACGCAAAATGGTTTTTCGGCACGTAAACAGTCTGTGACTGCCGATTTGTGGATCTTCATTGAAACCGAAGTGCAAGATTTTGCATACTGATGCATATATATAACAGCATTGATGAGGATGTTGGGTAGTGAGAAGATGAAATACGCTGCTACTATACGATTAACTCTCGGCATTTTCCAGCCAACTTGGAAGTAGACTCTTATCCGGAATGTGGAGAAAAATGGCGCCTCTGCAGGCAACTGGAAGATTCTGCAGCACTATGGTATCACTGAGGATTTCTCCTCAATAACCTGCACTTCCCCCTTCGATGCAATCACCGCATATGATCTGCAGGACAACAGATGCAGCGTGTAAGAACAACTCAAAGGCCCTGCATGATCCACCTTAAAATACAATAACTGAAAAGTGTATTGTGTCTGCTTGTGTTAACAAAATTACTGCTTGCTGCAAATAATCCCATGATCCACAACGCCAGCAATTTTCTCCAGCTTCTCTGCTACCTGGCCTGCAAAGAAGATGGCAAAGCAACCAGCCATAAAGCTTTCGCCCAAGAAATGGTTACTTGGATTCAAGCTGAGTTTAGCTCCTTGATTGCAATGATTTTCCATCAGCGTACCAAGATCAGGGATGGGAGTCGTAAAGATCACATCGAGTACGTGATGACCCTCCTTGGTGACCAATGGGTGATCACCCCCCAGTGGACCAGCAGTCCCAAATGATGGCCTCCTCCAAACCTGATCAGAAAATCACATACAGTGGTGATCAACATTCATGAGTGTTTCAGTTTCAGCAGTCCAGCAGGTATTCAAGTTCTGAAAATTTAGCTATGAGTATTGTATCAATGACTATGAGGGCACCTCTGCATCCCCTAGGAACAAATCATCGATCTCTTCAGCAGTGTCTATCCAATTTCCCTGCAATAATCTGTTCCTCTCTCCATAAACATGGCATAAGAATGACCATATCTGAAGCAACAGAATTCTTCTCTTACACTTTTAACCAGGACTGGAATGGAACCCTCGATGCCTGTCAGGTATTTGTCATTTCCAGTGATGAAGGCAAGTTTATCAGCTGATTTAACCATTGTCTGTATAAACAGGGGATGAAATTAAATAGATTGGTCAGATATGCAAAAGCGTCTATTACTTTTGCCCACATGTATAATGGTGCTCGATCAGAAATTCATGTGCATACTGACTCTAAAGACTTTGCTTAAATACCTTCTCCACCATGAAAGAGGGCTCTCCACTCTCGGTCTTGCGCCGCCCGATGACAGCAGCCAGCGTGCCCTCCTCGATTACTTCAGCATCAGTGAAAGCAAAATCAAGCTTTACGTCATTGAGCAGAGCACGGTTTCAGATGCTGTTCTTCCTGCGTTTATAAGAAGAGGTTTGCAATCGATGGCTGCAGCACTTGTGCATACACTCACTTGGGTTCCTTCCTGGTAGCTGCTAGCCCGTATCCCTGCCTTGTCTGCCTCGCTTGCACTGAGCACGGACCTGGCCGGTCAATCAATCCCAAGAGCTGATTAGATGCGACTGATTCGAGTGCCTGATGAGTAACGGCGCCAAAGAAGGAACAGATGATGCAGTAGCTATCACAACTAACGAGGTTACTGCGACGATGTCGGTGAGAGATCCCCGGCGGAGGCGCGTGCCGAGGTACTGGACCGCCAGGGCGGACGCCGGGCCGGAGCCGAAACCGACCACCATGCCGCTCTTCACGAACTTGTCCACCTGGAGAGAACGAAAATTTGTTGGAGAACACGAACAGGCAAGGCGGCTTGCTACGAACGGACGGTGAGGTCTCAGTGTCACTACCGTGAGCTTGGCGGCGTCGAAGAGGTCGACCACGTCGGCGTCGGCCGCGGAGGCCGAGCAAGCAACACCCCGTCGCCCGGGACGGCGCACGGAGGACGGTAGGCAGCGGTTCCGGGGCGGCCTCGGGCACGGGCGGAGCTGCACCGAGGAAGCTACGCTTGCCCTGGCCATGGCCTCCATGGATGGAGTTGAGAAGCTCACAGTTAGTGCAGGGCTGCACGGTTACGAACAAAGACATGCTAGGCCCAGCGGATAAGGGAGTGGTGCAGGTGCAATGCAAGGCCAGACCTGCACCTCATCTGTTTCCGTTCTCGTTGCCACAGGTTCACTGAAAGACGCCTGTTTGAAACCAGACAGGGCAATGTCGTTCCTCCACATGTAGCAAATGCAAATCCATCCCAAAGCACAATCAGCTATCTCCAATTGCGAAATGAACACATTTCAGTCTTGAACATAACCACAGTGGAGTGCTATCAACATGACAAGGCATGATGAGCAGACAGCAAAATTGGAACCGGCATTACTCTGCTTGAAGCAATACATAACTGAGAATAAATTGGCAACAAAACTGATACCATTTAACTTATATAATTCAGTTGTTTGCATCATATGATCATTCACCAGTGAATCAGTGATGGGAGACGGGGAGTGCTCAGCACTCACCAGAAAATGACATCATGCCTCAACCAGATCTGAATAAACACCAAACTAAAATTTAGAATGCAGAAACTGAACGCTTCCGTCGACAGAACTTACAGCATTTAAAAACATCTGAGAAATTGTCACAACATGACAAAATAGCACAAAGAAGCTTACAGAAACCAGTACTAATAACAGGGGAGCAACAGATAGGCAGCAAACAAATTTCTTAGTGCCAGAAACCTCATTTAACTGCATAAACTTCAGTCACAAAGCAACATATGATTATCCTCACATTACATAAAACCCAGCCTTAGCACATGACCAGGGTCCTGATGAGCTAGAAATTAAACTAGAACCCAAGAAGGTAAACATCTCCTGCATCTACACCGAAGCACATCAGGGTGATCACCCCAACTATATCGTAATGCAGCAAACGATTTACTTCCTCCTCCAGGAGCACCTACTTTGATCTCTGCCTCATCTTTCGGCGCTTCCTCTTGAGCCTCCTCATTCTCTTCTTCTTCCACTGAACATCAAAACAAAACAAGACACATCAGTAAACCTCATGCCTGGTTTAGTACTTTAGTTTCATCAGATAGTATAAATGGAACAGATACGATACCAGGAGCAAACAATTTTGCAAATCGTTTGGGATCAGATTCTTTAGAAGTGTTTTGCTCATCAAGGGGTGATCAGAAACACGGACCAAAGGTTCTTCATCATATCCCAACATCAAACAAATATTCAACAAGTAATAAAGGACTAGTCAACAAGACGTGATCTCAATCTTTCGAATTAGACTGTAGCCCATAATGGCCAAGCAAAACAAACGTTATCAAATCTACAAACAAAAACAGCTGTAACAAGCAGTGTTCAGGCATTCAGAATGAGTAGGAGGTATTTCTCATCAACTATGTCAGAAAAATATAGGTTTTCCTCATTATGCCAGTACTGCAGAAACATTTATTGCAAACAAATAAACAGAAATTTAAAACCGGAACTAAACGAACCAAATCACTTTTATACAGATCAGTGTTCTCTCAGACAAATGCCTCGATTGTCCCCATGGTTTAATGGAATGGATTAGATCGGACTCGTCATCTGTGTTTCGTCATCATAGAGAACAGCATAGCACAACCAGTCGAACCAAAAGAAAGAAAAATCACTAGGAATTACGCAAGCACGGCTTCTACAGCCAAACCCTAGGACAATACTAGTTCCGCAATTCTACTACACAATGTCATGGCATCATCAAAACAATAAACAGTATTGCAACGGAGGGGACGGAACGGAATAGAGACGAACCTTGGCCCTCATCGCGGCGGCGGGGGTGGCGCTCGCGCTCGAGCTCCCGGCCTCTCTGCTTGCGGCGGTTGCGGATTCGGCGAGTTGGGGACGGGCGGGATGGTGGCGGCGTTGGCTCTCGCTTCTGATTTATAGAGGCAGGGTGCCGGTGGAAGCAAAAACCCTAGTCTTGATGGCCTGATGGACGGCCAAGATCTGCTGATGCGGGGAGTTTGAAGCGGATTGGGGCTCTAGCTGGTGGGCTCCGATCTGGAAACGGACGGAATAGGCCCGAGTAGAGACGGTTCTCTACGTGTCGGTCTAATGGGCCTTGGGCAAATATGAGGCCCATGCTTACGTGATGTGTTTTTTTTAGAGAGAGAGAGGCGATGTGTTCTTCCAACTTGCTAACTGCTTGGCTCTTTTCTATTACTTTTGTGGATTGTGGCCACAAAATCAGCATTCTCAGCTTCGCCCATTTTGACCAATGGTCATATAGAAACAGTTGATGGAATATTAACCAATCATAAGACAAGAGAACATACAAGATCCGTGTAATTGACTACATCAGCACAGTAATTGCTTGTTTATGCTACAAGAACAAATGGCACGCCCTCATTGAAGCAACACAAGTTCATGCTTGCCAAGTGCCAAGCCCATGGTCTCAAATCATGTTCCGAACCCAACACTCGAAGCGAAAACACAGAGACACGACTGGGACTAGGGGTAGCAGTAGTGGTAGGCTATAGTAGTAATAAGTACTGAGATGGAACGGTGAGCTCTAGCACCGGCCACCGGCCACCGCCGATCATACGCGACAGCGAGCTCGCTGGTCTCAGTTGATGCCGCCGTTCGCATGCGGGTCGTTGGCGTTCGTGGTTGCGGCGGCAGGGGGTGTCGGCGGGGACTGGTCGGGCGGCGCCGGCACGCCCCAGCCGCCGATGGGGTGGAACGGCATGCCGGGCATTGGGAGCCCCGGGAGGCCGGGCATGCCTCCGGGGTTCGGGAACAGCGGGAACGACGGCATCGTCGACGGCGGCAGCCACCACTTCATGCTCCGGGCGCCGGCGGCCTCCGCGGCCGCGGTGGCAGCGGCTTTGCGGACCCTCAAAGGCTCCGCGGCCGGCCCCGCCGCGGCAGCGACGGTGACGGTGGTCGTCGCGGCGGGCACGGGCGCCGCGGCCGCGGCGAACGGCGCGGTGCTGCCGAGCTCCGGCTCGAACTCCACGTGGCTGATCTCGTTCTCGTAGTCGTTGCTCAGGGATGGGTCCAGCGGCTCAGTCTCGGCGCCCGCCGCGGCTGCCTTGGAGCCGAAGGAGAACTCCCGGCCGCCGTCGACGTCGTTGAGGTGGCGCAGGGCGTGCCCGGGGCCGGCGCAGAGGATGGCGAGGAGGACGTACAGCAGCTTCTGCTCCATGGCTTCTTGCTGCTTCGCGCGGAGTTTCTTGATGACTCTCCTTGCTTTTGCCGGTGAGGTAATTGGTGGCATGGTCTCTGCAAGTTTTATAGCATGGTTGGAGTCTTGGATAGCAGTTAGGTTGGATCGCGGTGACCTGCATTCCTTTTTCTGAATGAACTGATCGTTTTGACTGCTGCTGCATCTGCATGCCCCAGGCGTGAAGCGTCTATCACCTAAGTTTAAGCTACCGGGTTTAGCATTCAGAATTAAGAACTATGCAGATCAAGATGATTCATGCTTGATGGCTTCTACAGCCAAACCTACCATTGCTTCTTATTAGTTCACATTTTTCCTGACATGTTTTTTTTTTCACGTTTCAGTTTATAACAGCACTGGTCAGGACGTGTTCTCAGCCATTACGTAGTTCTTGGTGGTCACAGGTGCAAGGTTGACTTTGTGAAAACGTAGTGTAATATTATCGAGTTAATTTAGTTGCAAAACAAGGAATACATCATTGATATCCTTGCAGTTTGAGCTTGAAAAGGCACAGTTTCTTCGAAAAAGAAGAACAAAAAAGGAGGCTCTCGGCAATTTTCCAGTTTTCAAAAACGAATCATGGCCTCATGGGCACACCTCATTACATGAGCAGTATGTCAACATCCCACAAGTCATAGGAGCACGAATGTAAATGAGTTGAAGAACACGAATATAGTAGACGACATGTGTTGCAGGAAGTTTAAACCCAGCGGTGGTGGGCAACGAACTAGCCCCCATGTTCAGAAAGGCACACGCAGCTTTCAAGTAACAATTGACGAGTCTGCAATGCACAACTGGGCACAATAATAGTTAACCAACCACTCATTCATGAGAATCCAGCAGCTAAACTACTCATTCTTCTTAGCCTTCATGTTCCCTTTTGGTATCTTGCTCAAGACACCTTGGTCGAGCTTCTGATACTGATCTCGCAGCAGACCGAGAAGGTTGTAGAGGAAACCATCGATTTGGTCTTCATACTTCTCGTAGAGCACAGGAAGAGTGTGAGCACAAACAAATCCTGTTCCATGCAATTCAATATCTTGTCAGCACTACATAGTATACACTGCAACACATGCATTCAGAAAATAGGAACAGGGTGTTGTTTCGCAGTGGCAATTGGGCAAAAATGTGAGATTCTGGCTGACAAGAGCTGAAGTCGCCACAGCCTCTTACCAATATATATAACTGTCAGGAAATTGCACCAGCTTCCAATCACAGCAGCAGCCCACAGTCCAGCAATCGCCTGAAAGAAAAGATAGCACCATAATTAAAATGTCTGTTTGAGACAGACGGATAGAATAATAATGCTTACATATGGAAGACTGGAATTGATAAATACCATAATCTGTTTGATCATAGCTATTGTAATCTTTAACCCAGAAAAGTTTCACATACCACTAGAAAATGCTTCAAGTTTCTTTCACAAGACACATCTTGAAGGAAACTCAAGAACTTGTTCACTTGGGCACCGATTGCAACAGCAATGTTCACAAACATCTCATCAGGCAACGCAACTCGGGGCACTTGAGAAGGAGATCTAAAAGTATAAAACACATTTCAAATTATCATGTCAAGGAAAATAGTGTCCAAATGTTTTACACATTCCATACCCGCTTAGCATGTTTGAGAAATTGGACCAAACAAACTGGACAACCATTACAAGAACAAGTGCGAACGAAACGATTGTCAGAAAGTGGTAATCAAGCCACTCAAAGGAAACCCAAATAGCTGTTGCAAGAGCCAGAACACTTGATGATATCTTCTTGTTTCTCCATAACAGCACATCAGCGGCTACAATCACAGATAGAGAACATCAGACACATCCACACAATCAGATTTAAACATAATACCAATAAGCAGACTGCATCACTGCATACATTTTCCACCACCCAGAACTCCATGCAGGGTCTTCTGACGACCAAACAGCTTGTTCTTCACCTTTTCAGAGACTGCACCTGGATCAAATTGCCCAGACTTCTGCTTAGGAAGGCTGTCAGCAATGGTATCAATGATGCTGCTCATAATCTTTTCAGTTGCACTCCCAGAACGTTCCGACATCCTCAATATATTTTAAGATCGCTGGAAAGTATGAAAATAAGTTAGACGAATATGGCTCATCAAAAAAAAAAAGACAAACAGACTACAGCATATGAAAGCAAAAGCCAGTGGAACAGGATCAAATATTTGAATTCGAGGACAAATTAAGCCAATGTACTTGGTTGAAAGAATTAAATGGAACTAGATATTTAGACATTTCCGGCTAGCAGTCCCATTTATTAAAATTGATTGACTGGAACAGTTTTCCTCCTTTCTGAATCCTGGATAACAAAATACACCTGGATCACCCACTGAAGCACATAATTTAGCAAAACTTTCTATGGAACTCAATTATAGCAATATACCGTTAGCTATGCTACAGCCCAGCTACTGGCTCGATTCTCCAGCAATATAATAGACTCCAAGTCAAAGCTACAAAAAGAAAAAAAAACTTTGACAGTAACACTTGCAGAAGCCAGAAGACGAGCATTAACCGAAACAGCGTCTTTCAATCACCAGAGCACTTCGAGATAAAAATTGACCGATTTGGGGTTCCATACCAAGAAACCAGGCAGGATGATTTATTTCCCCGCCCATGAGAGAATCGGACCCAGAGTGGTAGCCTCCCCATCCCTTCCGTTGCTCCAAAACCCCCCACAAGATTCATCCGGCCATTCCTAAAACAACTCGGAAAAGAAGCAAACCACCCCCGAATCCGCCGTTCTTGGACCTAAAAAACCGCCTCCTTTTTCTTACAGAAAAGCCCCGACTCCCACGATTATCTTTGGGAGGAGAAAAGAGCAGGGGGGAAAGGCGCTTAAGATTCCACATCGGCCATCGCCGCTCCAAACTACCCGTCCACCCGCCATCGAAGTTCAGGCAACCACGAGTCGGGACAAGGGAAGAGATTATACCCGGGGAAAGAGCAGCCGGGGCACGGAGACGAAGCGACGGTGAGCCGGCGGCGCCCTCTGAGACGATCGCGAGGAGCAGGCGGCGAGCACGAGCAGCGTGCAATGGAAAAGGCTGGTTGGTGGCTTCGGGAGTTGGGGGAAATCGTACAGCTAGCAATTGAAACTTGATTCTGGATTCGGGGAGGGGGAGCGGCGGGTCATGTGATTCGACGAGCGGGTCACTGGCTTGTGGGCCCACCCCAGACTCCACTCTTGGAGTTCCCACCGGACACCGGAGAAGTGGCCGTTGCGCTGCCGTACGTGAGCCACTGCCTCGGCGGGCCCCACAGGGGGGGCCTTGCTCGTTGCTACGCGCACGGTTCCTTTGCGGCGTTGCCACTTACAGGTGGGCCTGGAGGGAAGGATGGTCGTGGCGGGGCCCACCTCTAGTGAAGGTCGGCGTCGCCTGCGTGGTTTCTCCGGGCAAATCAAGTGCTTGCTTAGGCTGACTCCAACCGAGTATGCAACGGGCCATGCAAAGGCAAAATGCCTGGGTCGGGTGCACTGTAGCGCGAGGCATCATCTCCAATCGACTATCCATACCGGGCGTGCAAAATAAATCCGAGGTGAGAGAAAGTGCAAAATAGCACTCGCTCGGCCGCGAGGCAAAGGACAGGCGTCCAACCGTCGACCCAGGAGAGAGAAGAACAGGCGGGCGACGACGAAGCGAAGCGCGTGGCGGAGCTCCAGGCGGGTGCGCTCGGGACTTCGGCCTCCACGCGCGAGGGGCGGAGGCCGGCGCGGGCGGAGGGCGCGGGGGGCCGGAGGCAGGGGCGGGGGCGGAGGGGGGCGGGGGCCGGTGCCGGGGGCGGAGGCCGGCGCGGGTGGAGGTCGTGGGGGGCCGGAGGCAGGGCGGGGGGCGGGGGGCGGAGGGGGGCGGGGGGAGGGGGCCGGCGCGGGCGGGGGGCGGAGGCAGGGGGCGGGGGGCGGAGGCGGGGGGCGGGGGCCGGCGCGGGCGGAGGTCGCGGGGGGCCGGAGGCAGGGCGGGGGCGGGGGGCGGAGGGGGGCGGCGGGAGGAGGCCGGCGCGGGCGGAGGGCGGAGGCAGGGGGCGGGGGGCGGGGGCCGGCGCGGGCGGAGGTCGCGAGGGGGCGGAGGCAGGGGGCGGGGGGCGGGGGCCGGCGCGGGCGGAGGTCGCGGGGGGCCGGAGGCAGGGGGCGGGGGCGGAGGCAGGGGGCGTGGCGCGGGGGGCCGGGGGCCGGCGCGGGGGACGGAGGCAGCCGGCGCGGGAGGCGGAAGGCACCGCGCTGCGGAGAGAGCGTGCGGCGCTGCGCTCTGCCAGCTCCGCGTTGCCTACCTGCGCGCGAAATATCCCTGCTTTGCCGCCAACAGCTTGGAGGTGGGCCAGACAATGCTTTTTTGCCTCTCACGATTGGAGGACCGGCAGTGCAAAGCGGCCCGGCAAAATGGCCCAGCCATGCAAACGGCGAAATGCATGGCCGATATGCCTCGCGCCGGTTGGAGTCAAACTTATAGAGCACGAGGGAAGCGTGGTCCATCCGAGACATTTTCCTGTCTTTACCGCTTTGTCAGGGTCTCGTGATTTTGCAAATTGACCAAATCTTTTGCGCGTGTCAAAGTTTTTCCTTTTTGGCGAATTTGCACGTGTCAAAGTTGATTCGCCGGTTTCTTCAAAAAAGAAAAAAAAGTTGATCCGCCAAGAACACTGAAAAAAACGATTGGGGGAAACATGCATCCAGTGAGGCAGTGAGAACTTATTGGAAAGTTGCCTGATCCTTTTGCAAAAGGTTCATTATCTTTTCGATGTTTCGCTGCCTTGCTCCGACTTGTATTTCACGCTAATCCATTTTGTGGATCCTTGCGGTGAGGCCCTAAGACACTGCTGACCAACAGTAGCTTTGGTTTTCCTTCGTTTTTCCTCCTTGGCACTCCGGTCACACCATCCACTATCTCCCATCCCATGTATCCTGAACGATGGGCATGATGGTCTCGTCGCCTCATGTTGAGCAGTTGAGGTGCCTCGTTGTTGATCAAAATAACCTGCACTGTTCAGGCCTCAACGATGGGCATTGTCTTCGGAGAGTCTGCTGAAATTATGAAATTAAACAAGATGTGATGACCAAGGTATGGACGACTAGCTTTCTAATTTTTGCCGCGTAGCCTTTTTGTGTTAGCCTGTTCATGTAAGATGGACCGTACCAACACAAACATGCTCAATATGGAATGTTACCGAGAACGGCTAGCCATCATTATGTCTGTAATCACAAGGACATGCCTTCCCGCTTCGTACAGTAGGAAAGTACGTACAAGAGTAGAAGACCGTAGTCCGCAGGACACCAACTGCTGCAGACGCATAAGCTTCCTTTGGTTGCTCCGTTCCATCGGTTTGGCAGGATAAAATGAAGTAGCAAGCTGATTTTTTTTATAAAAAAAAATTTACGTTACAGGAAAAATAAAAATAATCGTGGAGATGCGGGGTATCGATCCCCGTACCTCTCGCATGCTAAGCGAGCGCTCTACCATCTGAGCTACATCCCCCGCGTTGTTTTATGCTTGTCCGTTAAAATTTTTGATCTTGTTCTCACGGCCGGATAACAGGATCCGCAGGCAGAGCAACACATTCTGAGACGTGGCCCAACGAAATCTTTGCAGAGGCTATCCGGCGAACCAAGGACCCCATTCGCCGGCCGCAATTCGATCCACGGCACGGGCACCCCGGCCTCACAGAGGGCAGTGACCGCCCACACCCGCCACACAAATCCCCATCGTCCCAGACGGATGGACGCTGTGCTGCAGCTGTGTAGGCTCCTCTCGCGCCTCCTCCCTCTGCCGCGTAGCCGAAAAGACAAGTGAGCGAACAAAAACGAGCTGGGTACAGTACATGCGGTCGTCTCTCGTTCACCGGTCGATCCTGTAACGACAAGCCCGACCCATGCCGGCGTTGCATTGGGTGGCCACCAGCGACCGTCGCCAACGCCTGGTGGTGCGCGGCGCATCATACGGGCCGGGCTGCTTATAAACCGCCATGCACGGCTCCCTCCTTCGCGGCCTCACGAAACAAGCTAGCGTTTTGTACACTCACCACCACCAGCTTAATTAGCTCCCCGATCGACACCATGGCCTCCGTCTCGCGCCTCCTCGCCGTGGCGCTCGTCGTCGTCATGGCCGCCGCGCTCCTCGGCGGCGGCGGAGACACGTGCCACGCCGCCCGCCTCCTTGCCGACCTGCCGCTGCCCGAGGTGCCTGGCGTGCCGATGCCGACGCTGCCCGAGGTGCCGGAATTGCCGAAGCTGCCGATGCCTGAGCTGCCGGGCGTGCCCAAGGTGCCCGAAGTGCCGGGCGTGCCTGTGCCTGAGGTGCCCGCCGTGCCCGCCGTGCCTTAGGTGCTGCCGGCTCCCGGCGTGAACGAACCCTCTCCCGCGCCGCGTGCCCATCGGCCTAGACGACGCCCGTGCGCAAGTGCCGGCGCGGGGGCCGGGGGGGTGGTACTCTTCTGTGTTTAAGTGTGTGTCTCTCATTCCGTCGTGATATCTGCTACGTCGTTGTAGGGTATGGATGTGCACACGGTGCGCGTGTATGTAACACCATATATAGACTGCTCGACCGATGCATGTCACTAGCTGTTGTGTCGGTGTGAGTAGTAACTTTACATCGTTGCATGTTGCCAGGGCTGCAAAGTTCAGTGTAACATGTAGAAGCAGTGTGGTGCTGTATATTGTTGTTGTTACCTGATACTAACGTGATGTGTAATCGTTTTTACATGCCGCTGTATGCCTGTATCTTCCCCCCTTCAGGTTACGTTCAGGGAAGTGTCTGCGATCATGACGCAAATGTGCTTACTGCTTTCAGAGAATTTTCTGATACATGTATGTTTTCAGAGATTGAGAAAACGAAGCATTACTCTGGTCACCACCCAGGCCAGGAGGCCAGAGCCTCTAGACCAGGCGCTAGTAGAAAACGATAATTTCGAGCCCACGTCAAACAAAAACTCAAAAAGCACGCCGCGGCCTGTCCTTCTTTGCTTGCCCTCTCTCACTCTTCTTGTAGATGGTCTACAACTTGCTCTTAAATGCGTGGGATGAGAGAAGGACGGCGATCGCCGGAGCGCATGCAGGAGACGCATGGCTGCGGATGGGATCCTCCATTAGCAGGCACAGAAGCAAACGAAAAGAATGCAAAATGCACGAAAGAGAAAAATACCAAACAAATAAATGGAGATGCGGGGTATCGATCCCCGTACCTCTCGCATGCTAAGCGAGCGCTCTACCATCTGAGCTACATCCCCTTTGTGAAGATCCAACTTATGAAATGATACATATAAGGTTTACGTGGTCGCGTGGAGAACTACATTTTACATCTGCAAGACTGCAACTTTGACATGCGCAGCATAGCATCAGAGCGTCCTGTGGTCCGGGCGCCCCCGTCAGTACCATGGCTGTGAGCAGAGCTCCCCGTGATCTTGCCTCTCGATTCCTTTGGGAAGCAGCTACGCGCCCTTGTTCTACGCTGAGGGGCATCTTCTTCACGCAGAAATAACTGACCGAAGTGGAGCCACTCTCGTTTGTGAATTGCTACCGTTGCTTTGTTCAGTTCAGTGTATCTTCTGATGATTTTGATTCGCTGCCAGGGATTGTCATCTGCTATGAACCAGCAGGTTTTCAGTTTATCCATTGTGTCAAGAACACTTCTTAACTTCTTACTGATGCAGCATCAGTTTGGAGCTGCAGGGCACGACCCTGCTGCTCACCTAAACACAGAAATCTGAGCCACACGGCGAGCATCCACGACTGTCGATCGCTGCAACTAATCTCCTCGTTCTTGCATTCTGATCACCAACCCCGTCTAAAGAACCTGGGCTGCCACGCCGTCCGCCCACCAACCAATCTAATCGCGCCTTCACCTGGGGTATAAAATCGCCACGCATTGACCCCTGTTCTTCGCGACACAGCAAGAACCGATCCCTGCAGCAGCGGAGTACAATAAGCCACACTGCCTAGTTGCTGGGAGCAGTTGCGTGCGATGGCTTCCGCTGCGCGCTTCTTGGCCGTGGTCATGGCGTGCGCGCTCCTGGCCAGCAACTCGTGCCACGCGGCGCGCCACCTGGCCGACACGACTGCGGCAGCCGCTGCTCCCGCTGCCACCGTCCCTGGCTTCCCGACCGTGCCCACCTTGCTGCCGACGGTGCCACAGATGCCCGCGGCCACCGTGCCGCCGGTGACGCTGCCACCCATGCCGGCGGTGGTTCCAGCAGTCGCAGTGCCCCAGGTGGCGCTGCCGCCCATGCCCGCCGTTCCGTCCGTGCCCAAGGTGGCGCTCCCGCCGATCCCCGCCGTTCCGTCCGTCCCAAAAGTGGTGCTGCCGCCGATGCCCTCGATTCCAAACGCCAACATCCCCATGCCATTCCTGGCGCCGCCCCCGTCGGCGTAGGAGCGCTCGCCGCGGCGTGCGATGCCTTGGCCGAGTCCATCGTCCGGCGGCCGGTTTGGTTACGTGGTGGGTTCGCGTGATCACTCGCCGCTCTCTTGTTTGCGTGTCTGCAGTGAGTGATTATTTTTGTTTGTGTTGAAGTGCTGTGCCATTGTTCGTATGTACATGTACTCTAGCTCTGTATTTCTACTTTCGTCTATGTCTATTTTCTGGTTATCTCAGTTTCTTCCTGCTTTTGAGGCCGAAAGATTTGTTCTCGCCCCCCCCCCCCCCCCCCCCCCCCCCGCCGTGCGGCCCAGCTCATCACTAGGATCATAGCCCAACAGAGCTCGATGTTTTATCTGTCTCCTGCACCTGCAGGCCTGCTGTTGACAGTTGCTGAATGCAGGTGGTGCTTTGCTGCTGCTACTTGTAGGTTGTGTTGCGTTTGCTCCTATTCAGACTGCGTGGCAGCCGAGACCACGGGGAAAGGTTCCCGAGAAACCCTGCTCTCCGCCTCTCCCTCATTTCAAATGCATCGTCGTTCATCTGAGTTGTGCGCCCGCGTTCTCTCCACCATGAACAGAGGAGCAACGACTGACGAGAACGAGATGCCGCCCGTGACAGAAGAAGCCCCAAAGAGCATCAGGCACTGATAGCTTCACTAATGGTGACGACTGGATGAGCTGCAGAGATAGAAACTGCTCTGATAAAACGGTGCTAGGTTGGCCGACGGCGACTGTGGTGCCCCCCGGACACGGCAAGGACGGCCCGACGCAGCTACGGCAGTGATCAGGGCCCCGCCGTAGACGGCGGCGCGCTGCCATGCATAGGGCTCCTGGCTGCTCCGTCGAGCAGCCTGTTCTGTGCACGCGCTCCATCGCTCGAGCCAATCACCGGCGGCTCGCCGGCGCCACGCGTGGTCGTCTCGTCGCTGGGATGGCGAGGGAAGGGGAAAAGGATGTAAAATAGGAGGCGATTTCCAATTATCCCAGCCGCACAGTCCACATTGGACGGAAGGGATGGACCCAGGGGGTGGACGGTATTTGAAATACCGTCCACCCGGTCGGTATCTGAACTACCGTCCGCTCCCTGGGTCGCCTTCCGCCGCTCGCCAGAGCGCTGCCGCGTCTCGGCCGTCCACTTTGCCTCCCGGAGAGCCCTCCGCCGCTGCTAAAGCATGCGTCCGCCATGGTCTCCGGCTCTCCCTTGGCTCTGCTGAGCTTCGTGTATGCGCGCGCCACCTCTGGCCGCGGCGCACCTGATGCCCACGGCGTTCGCGCTCAGCGCCGTCGTGGGGTCGGCGTCGTCCTCCGCGGCGGAGGGTTCCGTTTCAGAGCGTCTTCGGAGGAGGAATTGAGCGTGCATACGGTATGCGTAACCTTGCCATGGATACGATTTGATCATGCACGCTCAAGGCCACCGAGGCATGTTGTTCGCGTCCACAGATGCTGCTTCTCGCCGGAGGCCGAGCCGGCGCGGCACCTCCACGAGATGCTGCTTCTCGCCGGAGGCCGAGCCGGCGCGGCACCTCCACGAACTCTTCTTCGGCAGTGAGCGTATTCATCCTCCTGGCCGTCATCTCCGGTGAAGGGGAGATGATCACACCTCCGTCGAAGGGGAGATGAGAACGCCGGCGATGTGGTCACTAGTCGCCACAGGAGAACACGCCACCGCAAGCTGCCACCAATTTCATCTCCTCGTCAGCTGAATACAAGCAAGCCACACAGTTTTCCGGAATTTTGATAGTTCCTGATAACATGTTACTAACAAATGTCCTTGCAGTTTCATGGCTTAATCAAATCATAAACTAGGTGGCAATGTGTCAACTGGTGTGCGACTGTGAGAATGTTTGTGATCTCTGTATGGTGCTTTGCATTGAGCTGATCCTTTGCTCGCAGGTGCAGCTAAATGCTGACGGTTGCATGGTCGACAAGACTGACAGATCAATCATAGCCGTCAGAAACAATAGCCGATATCTGAATATGAGAAATTGCATCATCATCAATATGGCTATACATTGTTTTTGCTAAAATAACCCTCCGGGACGTCAAAGGCCTAAGCATTCAAGGTGCAAAAGCTACTGCTCATGAATATAGATAGTACAATGAAGAAAATAGGATGGTTTTCTTTGGTCGATTTTTTCAGTTATGATGTTTGGCCTCTGTTCTTAATTTTTCTTGGAAGATTTTTACTAGAAACCACAATAACCAAAGGAAGCTACGGTAAACATGCGAGTCCCATATACGGCTTTCGTTAAAGGATTTTTTTTTTCAATTACGAAGCTTTATTAAATTTTAAGAGCATTACATTTGGTTGAGGGATAAAGGAGGCAAAACATGCTATGGGGTTGATGACTGGATGTGATCAACCCCTGAATATTGCGAAATGGATCATCGTTAGTGAGAAGGCTTTGCAGAAGCCGGCGAATCAGAAGAGTCGAAATACAATGGAAGAAGCTGACAAGGAAATTGCGAGCTGTAGCAGCGTCGTTGCTGTCGGCAAGCTCAAGTTCCTTGTCTGCAACTCTGCATACAAGAGGCATGGCAGGTCGAGCACTATCTTCTTCGAGGATGAGAGGCCCCCGGCCTGTACGTATCCGACTATCCGTAATCCAAATCCGGTCTCCCATTGGCGGAGGCTCGCCTGGCTCAAGATCACACGCACACGGCAGGCGGCAGGAACGTTCTCGTCATCACTGTGAGACATCAGCAGAAAGGAACGGGAGAGGAAAACGTCAGAAGAGAATGATCGAGATGAACCGGATGGCTCGCAACCAGCTTCGGCAGTCGGTCTCGGCAGTCTGGATGTTGGGGGGGGGGGGATATTTCGCTTTCGACTTATTCTCTCAGGCAAGTAGTAGCCGATATGTCAGTTTTTTTAAAAAAATATATATAAGAAGAGAAAACTGTATTGGTCCGTCTGAAAGAGATATTTTTGTTGGTCCTGTACAAAGAGTAAAATTTCACAGTTGGGTAGAAAACTTATTAACAGATTCAATTACTGCTAGTTTCTTTTTTTTTCTCTTTTGAAATCATGCTAGAAGCTTTGGTGCCCAATTAAGGAGGAGGTGAGCAATGCATATGAGTTCGACGTTCACTTAAAGAGGATACGCGGTGTTTGTTTAAAATAAAGGATTTTTATTATTTGAACATATCAGCAACTGTTTATGATTGAGTATTGTGGTACAAGATATTATGAAGTGCTGATAACAAGATTCAGCTCTGGAGAATTCTCCTTCTGCATGGTACCCATCAAGCACCAAATGCCAGAATGTTCTTGCTGCCTACACGCTTCCAATGCTTTCAAGAAATTATTCTGCTTTGACTCTTCCAAGATCTCAACCAATGATCCAACCCCTCTCGAAGTATTGAAGAATAGCTCATACAGCCATCCAAAAAGATCAGTCTTTTATGCTTCACCGAAAGAAAAGGGCACACATGCATCCGACTCCCTCCCTGCCGACTGTTACTTCATCAATTTACTCTTATAACGCCCTGTGATTTTGCTCTATAAATCTTGTTTCAAAACAATAAGAAGAAGAAAAAGAAATCACAGTGCGTTCGTGCTGCATCAGTTGCAGAGAAGAATCATTAGTTTACGCAGCCCGAAGCAGCTCGCAGCAGCAGCAGCAGCAGCGCAAGCGATGCATCCATTCCTGATCCTCCAAGCTGCCAATTCCGAGGGCCGACATTTATCCCATGCCAAGGGGATCCGACAACGATGCCAACCCTTGCCGTCCTCCGCCATCGAAACCGCAGCTGCAAAAATCGCGTCCCCCTTCGCTCTTCCATCTCCTCCTCCTCTCCATTATTTCCCGGGAAAATTCCACGCGAAAATTCGCCCACGGGCTCTGTTCTTTCTGAAGAAAGGGAAGTACACTGAGAAAACACTTAAAACGGGACAGCGGCGCAGCTACTTGTGTGCTCATGCTGTGCTGCTGCGGTTGTGCTACAGAGCTACCTCATAAAGCTTCTTGCATCTGCTCCTTTTTGAGCGGAGGTTGAGGTTGGGGGGTAGTAGAAGTAGAAGGCGGCTTCGCAGTTCGTGCAGGGCTGCTCGAGCGAAGCCTATATTCAGGTAGAGGTAGACGTCAGCTCACTAGCTCAGTCGTCAGTATTCATCAGCAGTAAAGGCTTCTCCATCTCTTCTATCTCTTTTGCAGTCCAAGCTAGGAAGAGAAGGGTACCTTTAACTTCTCCTGTCCTTTCTTGCCCATATTTTCTTCCTTCTTCTCTCTCTTTTTCTTTTTTGGAGAATTCTTCCTTCTTCTCTTGGGGCTCTGCTTCGATGGCCAGGTTTCTTGTTTTGGTAGGTTTGCTGACGCTCTGCTATTGTTGCCCCGGAACTTTTCTCTGTTTGCAGGAAACGTTCACCGGGGCCGAATCGTGACGACATGGACAGCAATGCGAGGCCAGCGGTGAACCAGAAGAAGCCCATCGTGTAAAGATTTTGTTTTGCTATGCCAAAAGAACTCTCCTTTCATTTCCACGATTGATCCCTGGGTACTGATTTGCGCGTGCTCCCATGGCGTCCGCAGCACGGACGACGACCTCGTGGAGCTGCTGTGGCACAACGGGAGCGTCGTCGCGCAGGCCCAGGCGCACCTGCGGCCGGCGCCCTCCGACCGCTCGGGCAGCAGCGGCCTCACCGGCGAGGAGACCGCCGCGTGGTTCCCGGACACCCTCGACGACGCGCTGGAGAAGGACCTGTACACGCAGCTCTGGTACAGTAGCATCGTCGACGCCGCACCGCACCACGGGGACACGCTCCCGGGCCCTAGCTCGCCGCCGCCGCCGCCGGAGCTGGCGCACCCGGTGACGCCGCCGGTGGGGAGCAGCGGCGTCGAGTCGAGCTGGGCCGGCGACATCTGTTCGACCTTCTGCGGCAGCAACCAGGTGCCCAGGACGCCGGCAGGGGTCAACAGGGGAAAGGACGCGTCATTGCAGTCGGAGGTGCCGCGCGGCGCCGGCCCCGGTACATCGTCGTCCGGCGGGTCCGGAAGCAACTATGGGGGATCCGGGCTGCCGAGTGACAGCGGCCACGTCCAGAAAGGGAAGGGGATGTGTAGAGACGACTCGGATAGTCGGAGTGAGGTGTTTCTTGGTCTAATTTGTTCATGTTCCTTGGTTGTAACCTGTATTGGACAAGAACTAGGGAACAGGCATGCTTGAGTGGAATAGAATTGATGAGGAAATTGCAGGATGCCGAGTGTGAGGCAACTGAGGAGGCCAAATCATCGAGGCGATGCGGGACGAAGCGCAGGACTCGCGCAGCTGAAGTTCATAATCTCTCTGAGAGGGTGAGATCAGATTATACTAGCCAATCCTTTTTTAAGAAAGAAAGCTTGTTGGTATATTGTTCTTATAGCATTGTTGATTGATGCTCATGTAGAGAAGAAGAGACCGGATCAATGAAAAGATGCGCGCCTTGCAAGAGCTGATACCGCACTGCAACAAGGTATATTATGCATCTTTTCTTGTCAGGTGCAAGTCCCTTGATTAATAAAATTCTGTTGGTGAGTGGTGACATATGTACTTGATCGTTATCAATATGCTACTCTTCTTTTTCTATTATGTTTTGGTTGACTTTATTGGTTGCAATTATTTTCAGACTGACAAAGCGTCGATATTAGATGAGACAATTGAGTATCTGAAGTCCCTCCAAATACAAGTTCAGGTTAGGAGCTACTCTTTCCTGAACTATCATGACCCATGTGAGATCATTTGCTGGTACCAACTGAGAATAAGAAATGAATATGTCTCAGATCATGTGGATGACTTCTGGGATGGCACCGATGATGTTTCCTGGTGCTCACCAATTCATGTCACCAATGGCTCTAGGCATGAATTCAGCTTGCATCCCTGCAGCACAAGGCCTAAGTCAGATGCCAAGAGTACCATACATGAACCTTTCCCTGCCAAATCACATCCCTTTGAACTCATCTCCAGCTATGAATCCAATTAATTCACCAAGTGCCGCAAACCAGATGCAAAATGTTCATCTCAGGGAGGCAAGTAATCACTTCCTTCACCCAGGTGGCGGGCAAACAGCAACACCTCAGGTACGATCATAGTATGATAACCCAGATGCTGTGAACTTCAGGGGACATTTGAACTTTTTTTTCATCTGCTCACATAGCTGAAGTGTCAATTGTTCTGCAGGTACCTGGAACCCATGCTTATGGACCTGAAATACCACAAGCTGAACAACACAATAGGATACTGGAAGTGCCAGCTAGTACTGTCGCGCCAACCTCTATGTCAGGACAACCGCGTACTTATGGTGGAGCTTAAAATGACCAATCTTGTAAGGTGTTGCACCGATAAAACTGATGATGCATAGATAACTCAAGATGTATATCACTACATATGCATAAAGAAGTGCCAGCAGTGTATGCAGCCATTTTTTGACATCGAAACTATTAAGTTATTAGGAGTCTATTATAGGTATCAAAGGAAACTGTCTAGCTTCCATATTTTAACGGTGGAACTTCCGAACTTGAGCTGCATACCGTTGCACGGTACAGTGTTCAAGAGTGAATGGATGAGTATATATGAAGATATCCTATTTGAACGATGCTTTTAGCGTATCCATCAGTTTCACGGAAACTGACTTCTTGTTTTTGCCTATCTCGTCTTGACATTCTTCTTGCACGAGCACGATGGATGAATTTTAAATGTTGAGTCCATTTCTTGATACTGAATTGACAACTTTGTACAAAGATGTAGATGCCGTCAAACCGGTCGGTTTAACCATACTTTTCTTGACACTTACAGGATTAGGACTGCAATGTCGATTTGCACAAGGGCCTTCGTTCTGGCAATCACTGAAAATGATGAAAATGATGAGCAGATGACATCCATATTGCTGTACTACTCACAATTGATATGACAATAGCAGTCTAGATATGCATGCTATAAGTACATGTAAATGCAGATATCAATGTTTCTCC
The DNA here is from genome assembly GCF_002211085.1 of Panicum hallii. Lineage (NCBI taxonomy): Eukaryota > Viridiplantae > Streptophyta > Magnoliopsida > Poales > Poaceae > Panicum > Panicum hallii. The sequence goes on along the minus strand of NC_038050.1, from coordinate 3,629,837 downwards.
CCCAAGATGCTCACTTTGATTCCCACTGCATTTAATTCTAGCATTATTATTCAATTAACAGTAGGTTCCTGGGATGTACATATATGGCAACAATTTTCTTTCCATTACTGTTATAATTGAATCAATGGGATGTTTGCTGCTTCCTTTCCCTTTTCTTTTTCTGAGAAGAATGTTGCAATGATTGTTGTGAACTGATCAAAATCCTACCAACAGGTCCTACAGAAGGATTTCGGATAACAGACCTCTAAATCCAAAAGTACAGATCAATCAATCTTGTCTTTTTGCCTGGTCCTATTTCTGGGGAACCAACACATACATACAACGTTGATCTTATCTATAGCTTACTAACACCATTTTCTGCTTGTGGAAAGATTTGATCCGCAGGAGATGAGCTCGCCAGTCCATCACCCTGCCGGCTCATAACTGGATCTGCTTGTGGGGCACATGACGCGACATGCTTAATGAGCAATGGTTTCAGCATCCTCCCATCCTGGTGTTCTTGTGGCTCACAGCAGCTGGGAGAATCTGTGTGGAGCCCTGTACTTGCAAAGTGCCAGCCTCTCATCTTCAGCCTGGAGATGTTTCTCAAGACGTGGCGGTTTTTGGCCCCAAGCTTTTCCCTGATGTTACAGTGCTCAAGTGCATGTTACATGCATGGTCCTATCAGCACATGCTACTGGGGCCTGCTGTTCACTGCAACTAGTGATAATAGGATCAGATGCTCATATCTCATGAGGTTTTCTGTCAACCACATCTGGGTCCCCTGGCACTCCCTCATTAGCCTGCTGTTGCTTTCGTCTCTTGGTTATTCTTTGGATGCACATAGCTTGTCACTCGCTCGTGCCTTCAGAATGTTTGGAATACAAATAGTGATGAAATATAAGTGAATTGCCCTCTTTTTGTCTCTACCAGCTGGGACTTTTTGGATGCAGCTCAATGACCAAGGCTGCCGCTGTTATCTGGGGAGTGATTTTCGTGTTACGTTTTTATTCCTTTTTTCCACTAGCTGCAACAATTAGTGCGCGTGCGCTAGTAATTGATGCGTTTTCCACCTGACTTAACAAATGGAAGTGGTGAGAACATACTTAGCTTTCCCTAGTAGGAGTGATTGATGTTCATGTCTGCATTTTGTGTTTACTAGGGTTCGCTTCAGTCGCCATCTCGGAGTCGGAGCAGAACAAACTTATGGGGTTCTACCCGCAAAAAAAAAAAACTTATGGGGTTCATACCGTGTTTCACGTTTATTACTTGAGATTTGGGGGCAGTTCATCCGCAAGTTGGGTGCATCTTTATCTCCTTCTGAGATGTACTAGCTAGTTGTCAAAGTACTGTCTGCAAGTTTGCATGAAGGGAGGGACCGTTTGCTTTTTTAGTGAACTGAAACATATGTTCTTCATATTCATCTAGATGATAAAGATGGTTAACAGCAATGAACGGTAATGAAGTTGGCGGTTGCATTGGACGAATTAGCGGTGCAGGACAGAAAACCAGAAAATTATATTGAGGAATAATTGCAAAGAAAATGTGAGCGATAATAGATTAAAAAAATAGTGCTTAGCTGGCTAGTGAGCGTGTGTACAATGCTCGACTCTGATTTCCCTGCTCCGGCGGAGATGGATTTTTCTGAAGTGATGGACATTTGTGCTACTTGTTTGAAGAACAAAGAAACATACGAATCCGTTTTGAGGGTTGCGGCACTGGTTTTGAGTTTGAACAATGTCACTATGTCAGCGCAGGGACAAAAAAAGATGAAAAAGAAAGCATGGCTTCGCCCGGACTCGAACCGGAGACCTTCAGTGTGTTAGACTGACGTGATAACCAACTACACCACGAAACCGCTTTGTTTATCCAAACGATATGCGAATCATTATTATTTTGCTTTCAGGCAGATGGGATCTTGGGCTGAAGGCCCTTAACGTGCATCGTCCGCCGTTCGGTGGGTCGGCCAACTCGCGTTGGCAACTGGGAGGCAGCCCACGGCCTCGTCGTCGTCGTGTGGCCCGCGTGGTAGTTCCAATGCCATAACCCGCCGGGCCCAGTACGTGCTGATGCAGTGATCACTTTTAGGCCCCGTTTGGAATAAAGGAATGAAAAATATAGAAATAAGAAAAAACGTAGGAATAGGTAAAACGTAGGAATCAAGAAGATGAGAAAACCACAGGAATTCAAAACACAGGAAACTAGAATTGTTGTTGTTTGGATTGCAGGAAAGTTTGAATATTTGAACCACGGAGGGTACTAGCCGTTGCAAGCACATACTAGCCGTTGGACATGTTGCACACATACTAGTCGTTGGGCATAAGACCGTTGGACCTCTCTAGCTAGCTTCTTGCTATATAATTCACCCATATGACATACAACATTGCAAGAGCCATTCAAACACACTCACCCACCTGCAGCAAACCAAGTAGTAGTATTCATTTTCATGGATTCAAACTACCATCGTAGGTCCAGAAATGATGATGAGTTTATTTTCTGCATATTGCCCACAATCTAGTGTTGATGGAAGGGGAAAAGGCAGAGGAGGGCGATTCCGTTGAGCAGATGAGCTACTTGGTTCGTGGATTCGTCATCTTGAGGTCCAATCTTGAGGCAGATGAGCTAGTTCTGTAGAGCCATGGTTGGGGATGAGAGCTTCGTGAGGAAGAGAAAAAGCAGACCCAGACGGAGAGTGAACGTGAGAGACAGAGACGGAGAAAGAGCGAGCCTTTCTTTCCTTTGACTCGGAGTGGATTTTTTTGATTCCTATAAAATGCACACCCGTAGTTTCCTTTCCAACGGAACGGATCGCCGGTTTCCTCCGTTCCAAACGTAGCAGCGTGTTTCCTTTCCTATGGATTGTATTCCTACAAAAATCCTTTGATTTTCCTTTGATCCAAACGGAACCTTACTTGCTGATGCGCCTGTGCGAAGGGGGCCTGTCTGCGAGTGCCAGATCCGATCCGACCGGAAACGAACCTCGTCTGGCTGCCGCTGGCTACCCCCCCCTCGTCGCCTGAAGTCAGTGTCTCGATTTCATTCAGGCGCCTAGACTGCAGGAGATGCATGTTTATACATTTGACCGTCTGCGCTGCCGCCAGCCCGCCACGATTCAGAATGCAGAGGACGATTCAGAAGTGTAATTAACGCACAGGCACTTGGCGGCGGTTTCAGCTAGCCAGCTGCTGTACGTACTTGTATCATCAGAGATCTAGAGATGGGATCCTCACTCGCAATCGCCATCGTCCCAACTCAAGATCGACGGCGACACTGCTTGCACGCACGTACGAGCTGCTGGGTGCTGGCTCCCGGCTCCTTCCGGTCCCCGGTACGGTACCGACTCGCCCTGGCAGTGGCCATTGTTCGTTCGTTCCTTCATCGCCAATTCGCCATCTTCCATCACTACCAGCGAGCGGTCAGCAAGGTTGCTGCCTGCCACACTGCAGCCCAAGGAAGGAAGGCAGGTCGTGTAGCCGTATACTCCTAGGTCGATAGGGAAGCGGAGGCCGGGGGGTAGCGGGCGACCAGAGGGGGACAAGGGCAAGGAGACACGCCGCCGCGGCCGGGGCCGTTGCGGGCGTTTGTTCCGTAGCGGCCGCCGCGAATCTCCCTGAAAGCGGCTTGCGTGCAGGCGCCAACGGGGCTCCGAGCGTAATGATTCGTTGCCTCCTCGCTCGATCGCGCGGTTAGCGGCGGCCGTGCTTCGATGTTCTTCTCCATTGGCGCGTCCCGTTCCGGAATGGTCCCTTCGGTCCGCTGCCGGCCGGCCGGCTCGATCGGCGATCTGATTCCATCGGTGTGTCCCGCCGCACGCACGGCGTCGTCCCCGCCGACCGCGACGGCACACGGCGCCCCGGGAGCACGGGTGGCTGCCGGTGCCGGCCGGGGGGCAGCCAAGAGAGACGCCAGCGGCCGCAGCAGGTAGCGCCCGCCCACCCACATCCGCCGCCCGATGCGGCCGGGGCGCGCGCGTACGGATGGCGTACGTGAGGAGCGCGGCTATTGGTTCCCGTTTCGTCTCACGTGGTCCGCACGTCGCGGTGGACGTGACCTGACCTAGCTTTGCTGCTGCTGCTGCTGCTGTCCAACGCCTACGACGCCGGTGGCCGGCGTGGGGGTTGTAGTTGTACTGTGTACGGCTCGATCAGTTTGATCCCTGACGCCCTTGCATTTTGCTTGATGCTTGGAACTGTTGCAGGTCTGCTTTTTGAACGTAATGTTGCAGGTCTGCTAGTGCTTCTACTATAGCAATGCAAACCTGACAAGTACTACTAGCCTCAACATTATTTTGAAGTAGCCAGGGACCAAATAAACCAGCACACACTTGGGTTAAGAGCAATCCGAGACACAGACACCCTAGTGCACAAGTAGTTCAAGGCCCGGTGTGGCGCCACCTTTTGCCCATCCCAGTCGCATCAACTTTTTGCGGGAGCAACAAGGAAAGGTAAAAAGTAGGGCGCACGCAGCAGCATGCATGGTGCATGCATTGTCACGGGGGCACGCTGCGTGCTGTTAAAAAAGCCCACGCGCAGTAGAAAGAAAGGCACGGCGTGACCCACACACGCCTTGGTCCAGCAGCGCAGCGCGCGCAGGGGATCAGAATCCGGCTCCCGTCCAACCGCTGCGAGACAAACCCCGTCTCAGAAAGCCAGCTTGTTCTTTGCAATTGCAAAGCGGAGTAGCTAGTAGACGAGACTCGAGAGGTAGAGAGAGGGGTTGCAATTTGCAAGCATCACAACACAGACACAGGCAATGCAAAAAAGAAAAGGCTCACATCATTCATCAAGAAGAATTGAATAGGAGGAGCATTTGGATGGAGATTCCTTCTTGCGTGTGCGAGATTGCATTTCGCCACAAGCACAAGGGTGTTGTGTGCTTGTGCATTGTGGTTGGCAAAGATAGTCAGAGCGAGAAAAGGCAGCAGGCATGCCGATGCCGATAGCTAGAGAGCTAGTAGAGCCACCCTGACACTGTGCCAGCTGCCTAGGGCGCCTGTCTAGGGTTTTCATGCACTTGGTGCGTAGCGGGCGTCCGTCCGCCTTTATTCTTCGGGCCTTGTAGTCATGCGCGTGTGCACGTATATATGGATGGATGGGGAAACCTGAGGTTCTCCTCTCTCTCTCTCTCTCTCTCTCTCTGGTCTGGCCTGGCCACCATGGCCGTGAGCTCTGAGCTGCTTGGAGGAGCGTGCAATGTGCGAGCATGTGTGTGTAGGATGATGGGACGGGAGAGGGAGATCCATCGATTAGCTTGCAGCTAGGGCGGGCACTTTGACGACCCGGGGGATTTTTGGATCGGAGCCACCTATTTATACGGGGGCATAGATCGAAGGAGAGTCCCCTACTCCATTCTCTCATCAGCAAAGCTAGCTCCTCCCAGTCCCAGCTCATCTCTCAAGCAAGCATCCGTTCTTCTGTCTGTTTCGTCCGTGCATTGCGTTGTCCTTCCTACCCCCCCTCTACCTCTTCCTCCGGGCATCTCTCGCCCGCGCTCGACCTCTATCTGGCTCTCTGTAATCGTCTGTGTACTATGAGAAAGGAGCCACTGGGTTTGGGTGAGCGGGGAATAGGAGTTACTTCTCTTCTTTCGAAGCCAGCATGCATACACAGACAGCTATCTGCTTATATTAGCTTGTTTCGGTGCTGCCATGGCCGGCGCCTTGCAACTGCAAGTTCAGTTAGTTCAGGGAAGATAGAGCATGCATGGCATGGCATTGTGGCGTGGATCGATGTTGGAGACGGTAGGTGTACGTACATCGTCCATGCGTTGGGAAGCAGCAGCAGCAGCAGGTCGGAAAGAGGTGAAAAGCTAGGGGATATGCCTGGCTCCCTGTATGCCACTCGCGTAGCTGCCAGCCAGGCCAGTCGAGCTCCCCCAGGCTAGCTGTGGGCGTGTACTACGTTGCTGGCTCTACTGCGGATGGCGTGCGAGGAGCCAAGCATGACCATCTCTCTCTCTCTCTCTCTCTCACACACACACACACACACACACACTCACACACACACACATTTGTGTTTTAAAGATTTCTTAATTGCTGTTTTCTCTGCTGACTAAGCTGTCAATGTCATTATATTGAGCTGGCTGCTGGCCTATATTGATAATCTTTTTTTTTTTATAAATTACATTGTTTGTCGTCAGCTTTTTTGTACCAGATGCTGGTGTCCGTATGTGCGGCGATGCAGAATCGCAGATGGTCTTGGACTTGCACGCGCGTGGCTTCACCATCCGCCATCATTTAAGCACGGTGCACAAGGACGACCCGGGTGCGGTGACCGGGCAGATCAACGAAGTATCTTTTTTCGAAGTCAAGCCGGGCAAGAAGAAGAAGAAGAGATACGCAATGCTAGCGCAAGCAGTGTGATGAGAGCGCCAAGCTAGCCGGCCATGGCAGTTGCTAATATCTAATATCTAATATAAGAGGTCATGCGCGCAAGGTCGGACGCTGAAACAAACTACGTGTACGTGCTTGATGATTTGCTGAGGTAGCGGTAGACCGATACACAGCGCGCCGTGTGTGAAGTGACGACTAGCTAGCAGTGCGCAGCCCACGCACGCGCGTGCCTCCCGGCGGATTTGGCTTCGTTCGGCCCTGCAGGCCGGCCTACATGACCAACCGCCACGGTGGGTGGCACCCCGGCTCGGCGCCTCGGCCGCCTCACGAGCAGAGGGACCGCGCGCGCGTCAGAGGGAAGAGCGAACCAGCAACTGCCCTGTCGCCAACGGCCGGCCTGCGGCCCTGCGCGCGCGTGCGCCCCTGTCCCGTGTGCCGCGCAAGGGAGCGGAACGGTAGGCGTACGGTACGGCAACGGCCCGCATGCCCACACGCCGGCAGCCGGCAGGGCATTTGCTGGGCTCCATTCCACCTGCACTGCACGGGCGTGGCCTCGCGACATGCTAGCTAGCTAGGCCAACCGATGGTTGCTTGGCTCCTACCGTGCGCGTCACCGTACCACAAAATTTCCGTCCTTTTTTTCCCCCCCCCCCAATTCACTTCTTGTACGACGTAGCTTGCATTTTTCCTTTTCCTTTTCTTTTTTCTTTGATGAGGAACACGGAACTAATAAGCTTCTGCGGCTCCATTGAATTAAACTAGCGAACTTTAGTGTTGCAGCGAATGGAATCCCTTCTTAAGAAAAGGGTAATTCCCATCGTCAAAGATGAAGATGAGACGGAGGAGATCGCCGTCACGCACCTCCTGGTCTCTTTGAGCTTCGAGTTGCGGTGTCAGCCCAGGGAGCGAGACTGCATGTGAAACAACCGGATTCCCGAATTCAGGAATCCGACTTTCTGTATCATCGTGATAGTCCCTGGATCAAGCGCTATCACATACAGAACTCATTTCAGGCATAATATCACAGTCATACTCATTATGAGGTCAAACCCGGGTTTAATTATTACATAAATCCAAAGAATCTGTAGTACGGAAATTATTACAAGCCTTCCGGCTAGATCGAACAAGCAGAAGGCGCAAAAACGGTAGCTAGGTCTTTGGCCGTCCTTCATCCTCGGGAACCTCCTCCACAGGCGACTTGAGCGTAGCTCGGGCCTCAGTCGTACCATCCGTCGTCGTTGGGGTCGAACTCCGGATCGGATCCTGCATCGTACCAGGCTATCCCCAAGGAATGGGATAGGTTCACGTCACCATCTGTATGCTAGCTTTTTGTGGTCTACACTACGGATTTAACAGAGTTCAAGAGGTAAAGCTGGGGTTTCCCTATGCATGCAAAATATATATAGATATATATATGATTACACATCTCCTTTCATTCCTGACTCGGGCTCTTCCGGTATTCCGGTCTCCCGGTCACACACACCTTCCAAAACCACCAAGTCGATGCGAGGACTCCCTCTCCTCGCATCTCAACTGCCCCCTGGCAGGGAAAAATATTCTAGAGGGAGGTAGAATTCATGAGTAACACTAACTAATAAGAGCAACAGAGGAGTAGGGATGTCCATAACCGAGGACGCGGCTATACGTATAGTTTTCACCCTGCAGGGGTTGTACACCTGGACCCACTCGAATCGACACTAGCCGGAGATCAGCCGACTAGTATACGAAACACCGATCTACTGAAACGGAATTAGGAGCCACGGCACCATCCGGCTTTCCCGGGTCTTGGGCGCATCCTCCCACGGGAGGTCACCCCGGGACTGTGAAGCCTATCATGCGTCTCGGAGAACGTGAGGTCAGCACCTCTTTCCCCTGCACCGATACTCGATCCTCCTACCGGCTTGGTACCGCGCTTGCTAACCCCGGACCGGACCCACCCTCATAATGGGTAAGTGGTGTGCACGCTTAACAGATTCCCACAAGTCATGGTTACTCTCACCCGGTCCTTAACTGCCGAAGCGGGCATCTTCGTCAAAAGCGTATCCACCACGGTGATCCGCAACTGCACCCATAACGGGTGCCTCCAACACCTCAAACACGTAACCAAAGCTGTACCCGCCACAGGTACTCTGTAGGGTGTGCCAAGATACACACCCCAAGCCCTCGATCCACGATCGAGTTAGGTTGCCCACTCCCGGCTAAAGCCCTAATCACCAACTCCTGAAGAGAAACACTTCACACACGCCAAGACTATCCATCCATATCCCACACATACACATTCAAGGATTTACAAGGCATTTCATATAATAAACAAGTAAGATAGATTGGCAAGGAGCAAGGTACATAAATGAGGCCATGCAGGTTTATCTCGATATGTATATATATACACATACAACGATAGCATATCTACAAGCAAATGCCTAATAGGGATTCAAATCGTAGATGGGCGTGAACCTGGCGTCTCTTCGAAGTCCTCCTGGGCCTCCGGGTAGTCCTGGTCGTCGGTCAACTCCTCGCGGTCGGGTCCTATTCGTAAATACGAGTAAGAGTAGGGACCAAAGTGCAAATATGCACAAAACACTACAAATAAGATCCAAATCACCATAATGCCTACTCTAACAGGTGGTTCATGATTTTAGAAGAATTATGAAACTGATTTCATAATTTTCGGAGGTCCGGATAAGGAAAAGAAAATCATTAAACAGAGACACGTGGCAGCACCAGGGCGTGCCACGTGGCATGCTGACATCAGCATGACGTCATCAGGGGGGTCCGGGTATGCTGACGTCAGCAGTGGGCCCTGCTAACGTCACCGTTGACCGGTCAACGGTCAACGGTCAACAGTCAAGGTGGGTCCACGGTCAACGGGCCCCACGGGTCAGCCTCGCCCTGAGGCTGACGGGTGGGCCCCTCGGGTCAGGCCTGTAACAGGAAAAAGAAAAGGGCTCAGCTTGTTTTTGGGCTCAAAACAGTTGGGCCGGCTCGGTTGGCCCAACAAGGCTCGGCTCGGCTTGAATCCTTCGCAGGCCGGCTTCTTTCCCTCCGTGGGCTGGGCTCGTCGCTTCGCCTTCTCCTCCTCGCAGCCCGGCAGCTTCTGGTCTTCTCCTTCGCTGACAGGGCGGTCCCACGTGTCGGCCTCCGCGGGATCTGGTGCGGCGGGGTTCAGATCCGGTGCGGCAGGTGGGTGTGTGTGTGTACGTGTGGGCGCCGAGGGCGTGTGCGAGTGTGAGCACCCGGAGGGTGCTCGAGGAAAAGCCCCAACGACTTGGCCGCGACGCGAACGCGACGTCGCGGCCGCGTCGCGGGGGTGGACGTGCACGGCGAGGCCGTGGCGCAGGCATGGCGAGGCTGGGGCCAAGGCAACGGGCAGCGGCACGGCTCGGGTTCGTGTTGTGGGTGCGCGCGCACGCGCGCGGGTTCTGGTCTTCCAGAGCCTCGGCGTGGCCGTGCCGTGCGCGGAGCACCGGCATCCCGGGTCCGCGGCACAACGCGGCGGCGAGGGGCGACGGCGTTTGCGGGGGGTACGGTGGCGGCGCGGCGGGTCCCTGCACAAATGAAACGGCGCCAAGGCCGGAAGGGAAGGAGCCCTAGGGATTACTACAGAGGGTTCATCGGCGGCCCATGGCTCACGCCGGCAGCAGGGGAAAGGAAAGGGGTGGCGGCAGTGTGGCTCACCGGCGGGGCTGGAGCAGAGGGCGCTCGGGGCAGCGGAGAGGCAAGGCCGGCGGGTCGGGGCTGTGCAGGGTGCGCGGCTGCATTGGTGTAGTCGTACGGCGCAGGCGTGGTGGAGCTCCGGTGGCGGCGGCGGCGTCCTCCTCGCTCGGCTCCGGGTGGCGTCGGTGTCCTCCTCCTCGGGCGCTTCTCCTCCTCCTCCTCTCTCTCTCTCTCTCGGGTGCGGCGACAGCGGATTGGAGAAGTGGGTGCGGGTGGCTAGGGCTTCAGCGGCGGCCGTGGGTTTTTTTATGGGGCGGCCCTAGGGCTCGGGAGTGGCTGCGGCCGGGGCTTTTTGGCGTCCGGGCCAGGACGCGTGGCGGCATCGCGGCGCCGGAGGGAGCACGGCTAGGGTTTGGGCTCGCGGCGCGGGCGGTCGGGGTACGGGGGAAAAGGGAGCGCGCGCGGGTGGTTACACCGTGCTGTCGCGGAGCGGAGCGGCGCGCTGGCTGGCGGATGACGTGAGGGAGCGGGGCCGCGGCGGGAGGAAAGAGGAAAAGAGGAGCGGGCGGTTAGAAGCTCCTGTCGCGGAGCGGGGCGAACGGCGACGTGGGCGGAGCGAGCCAGGAGAGGGCGCGGGCGGAGGAAGAAGGGAAAGCTGACGGGTGGGACCCGCCCGTCAGCTGCCCCGGGCGGAAGAGGAAACGAGGAGTCGCGACGGATCGCGAAGCTGGGCTGGGCCGGGACGCGCGGGGGAAAGAGATGGATAGAGGGGAAAGGGGTCAGCTGGGCTTGGGCTGGTGGCCCACCAGGGTTTTAAGGGTTAGACTTTAGATTTGAATTTGAGTACCCTTTTCAAATCCAAATCCCACACAATTGAATCAAACAAATTCGAAAATCCAAATCAAATAAAATGCATCAACCCCTCTAAACCAAGATCATACACAAAAGTTTTTGATATTCACAATTTTTGTTAAATAAACCTTCTAGGGGTTAACATGGAATATTACAGCATGTACGCCAGCCAATCGCCTTTCAGTCTTTATGCTACTTGCTACTCCCAACCCACAGGAGTGTTCTGCAAGGGAAGGCAAGAACCCGCCTACAACAACAAAAGAGATGGTGTATAATAATACCTGGCCGGAGACCCTCTTCCATATCTTATTTTTTCAATTATAAATTTCGTAATTCTGGATTGTGATCACTTACTTTCATCGCAAACCCCAGAATTTGTCCTGATGCCCCCAATTCTCAGATCACTGTGTATTTGTGTTGCTTCCTCAGGTCTGATGAGCCTACTGCCTACGTTCACCCGCCATAAGAACATGCATCTGCACCGCCCGTCTTAAGCTTGTAGCTAGCTCATCGCCACTGCCCCTCTCTTTTAGTGTCATTCAACTTGTATATTCAGAGTTTAACACTATGACTAGAGTGGAATACAATAGTTACCGTAACAAGAGGTGCTCAAGTGGGGAAAAGTAGAATAATAGAATGTGTATGTGTACACGAGTAGAGTTGACCGAGTTAAATAATAGGGGGGCAGAGAGGTAGAGTTGTTGGAAAGTTACTATGTAGTAGATGGTTAGACGTTATCTATCTATCTATTATATTAATAAGGGGGTGTTAAAAGAAGTAACCACGTTCGCCGAGAGGGTCCAGAAATTCCCACATTAGTCTAAAAAAGAGAAGGATTTACACTACCGAATTTTATGAAGATCTAACAGTTTAGACTAATCCAAAGAGCCCATGTTAAATACTGACCAACAAATATATACATTTAGAAAAAAATTCGCATGTTAATCTAAAAAAAGAACAATATACACAATCGGATTTTACGAAGATCTAATGGTCTAGATTAATTCAAAGAGTTCATGTCAAATACGACTAATAAATATATATACATTTAGAAAAAAGAGAAAGATGCACATCGTGTATGGTTGTAGAGCCAAGTTATAACTGTAGATCAATTTGATATTTAAGAATTAGAATTTGATTTCAAATAGAGAACAGCACATGCCTTATATCTAAACCATTGTTCTACGTGGATGCACATATATGGAAAGTAACTGCTACTTTAGTTGTAAAAATTATGAAAGCCACAATTATTCCATCGAGACATAAGATGTTTACCATGTATTTTATATTTCTATATATCTACACATACATGCCATCCATATATACATCTCCTGGTGGATGAGTCTTCCGTTTCGTGCGAGACTGACAAGGTGGTCGTCCATCGCAGGGGCTGCATGCAGATTGATCTTCACTGCCCATGATTTTTAGCTCTGTTCGCGGCAATATAGATACGATGTGGCAAACAAACATAGCGTGAGATATGAGGTGTTTTTGACCTACGCTTCCACTCAAGTACAATGGATTCGAGAAAGATTCAGCTACATGTATGTTCTTGCGTGCCTAGCAGGTCGATGCAGGAAGCGATGAGCGTTATGCTTTTTACGATTAACAACTAGCTTATTATGGAGTAAAAAAAATAGGACATGATTAAGAAAAATAGAACATGACCAAAGAGTCCTTGCCGAATATGATTAGTAATAGCTAAATTCAGAATTTAAAAAAATAATAAAATTAGGACTTGATCAAAGAGTTTATGACGAATACGATAGGTAAATAATAGCTAAATTTAAAATCAAAAAATAATTAAAATTAGCACTTGCCAAAAGAGTTCATGTTGAATATACATTCAGTTTCACTAAAGTATTAGTGCAGAAAATATCAGAAAGACACATGCTTCTCCATCCGGTGGAGCTACAAACAAATAAACAAATATTAAATGTTATAGATCAATTGTCATGGGGCGGTAGCTAAGTAGTGGCTTGACTATGGCATTGATCGAGCTTTAGCATGCCCTTCATCATATTCTCAAACACCAGTGGCATTGACAATTGTTTGGGTGTGTTTGCTAGGGCTTCTCCAACGTCTTTTGGTGAAGTTCTGCCAAACAGGTAAAATAAAATGGCTTCACATAAAAAACCACATGAAACCCAAGAGCAGCTTGCAATAGATAGTAGGCTTCACCGGCTTCTCCTTCCTCCTTAAGCTCTAAGGTGCTCCTGGAATTGTCATATTGCCATTAAGAAGCCGATTTGCTAAATATTTTGTAAAAATAGCTTCCTAAAAAAGTGGTTAAAAAGTGGTTGTATCATTGAAACTAAAGTGGAAGCTATTTTAGAAGGAGCCAAAACTCTACCCAACATGCCATCATTGTGCAATTTAGGTAAGCGCGCCAACAACCACTAAAAGTCATTAGAATGGCCATGGAGAAGCATAATTTAATAATAGTAGCTTACCTAGAACAACTAGAAAGAGGAGAAAAAGTTAGCACGTGTCAGATTCCAAGAGGGTGATGACGACTATAGATGGTGGTGAGCGTAAAGCCGAATGCTGTTCCTTATCAGCTGTAATAGTGAATTTATAGAACCCGTGTACGACATGGAAAAAAGATGTAGTAGGCGTAAGACAATATGTATATAATATGTGTCCATGTATGCACAGAGCTTTAGGAATTGAAGATTGGAGCATAAATAAAAGAAACATGATTATTAATTTACTGCTACTGGTATATATTGAGCACTTATCTAGATCTTCTTCTAAAAATTTAAGAATATTTTTCATTCACGGTGACTGAAACTATCAACTAAAAAAGTGCATGACCATTCAAAAATTTATAAAGTATTCGTAAAATATATTTCAGTGTAATATAAGCATGATTGCATGAGGCGTCAAAAATATAAAACTTTATGTTTATATATATAACATTCCATTTTCTTCTAAATTCATGTTTCAAAAAATATTCAACAAAATATGACTGATGTAAATAATTGGATTTATCAAAGAGTATGTTGTATGCCCTTCATCCATTCATGAGCCAATGTTACCGTTCCGAGATGAGAAAGGAGTGCGGATATTTCCAACGGGTCGATTTATAGGAGTGTACTTTAGTGAAGAGTTAAAGTAACAAAGGAAACACCAACAACAAACTATTTTGACATGACTTTAATTTCAACTATAAAGAGCAGCATCCCCGTCTCGGTGTCGTCCATCTCTTGCCGAATATCTTTATATATTCTTTTGTCTGTGGTGTGACCAGGTGGGCACCACTAGTAGCTAGAGAATATGGCTCCAATGGCAGTGGAATGCTTCTCGAAAGAAGTTCGAATGGGTGTCGCTTGCCGCATCAAAAGTTGGAAAAACATAAAAATTACTAAAAGATCAGCTACCTGTGCTATTTGCGTGGACCACCTTACTAGTTATGCATACAAGACGGTTAAACACTGAAGCAGCACTCTCAATGCCCCCATGTTTCCAAAGCAGGGATTGCTAATTCCGACCTATAAAACCCACAAGATATTTTATAAGAGTAGGTCTTGGTGATAATGTTGTGGTAATGCTAAAAAAAAGGAAGAAAGTCATTTGGATGGTGTAATTATCCACATTCTAGAAGCACATAGTACAAATTATACATCATTAGCAACTCATTAATGGGTTACTTTCCCCTAATTCCTTCTTATTTTAAGGTGGCTATTCTTGACGTTTTATGCTATGGTAGGAGTTGCTTTGCTAAAATGCTGGCCCTTAATTACAAAGGGGCATGAAAATAGCTTTGTTTTGAACCAATATATGCGCATGAATAGAGTATAGACACAGTTTGAACATCAACAAAACAAGATATTGCATGGATGGGTACGACATCACCACCACTTCACCATTCCCTCCATGCTCCTGCTACCGAATAGCATCATTAATTCCATTTTCCTTCGTCTGACGCAGCCTCGATCAAAGCGTATGACCGAATAGCAGGACAAAAATTTTCCGCTCCACGGGGAATATAAAGTTGGCCTTCACACGATCATGCTACACGGGAGGAGAAGCGTGTGGAAAGATGCGCTTGATCCTGCAAAAACGCGACATTGTTATTAGGCCCTCGTTTGCAGAAGTCGTAAGCATATTACTTTTAGCATGCAGGTTCTCTTGGTGCCTTCTGTTCTTAATTTTGTTTCTCACCATTTCCCTCGCTATCCATTGACTTCACAGATGCACGTTGGGGGTACAATCACGGAAATGAAAGTGCAGGAGATGAGGCCACTCATGTGTTTATAAAGAGGAGGCCGGATGTGGACTGTGGAGTGGTAGGGAAGAGTTGCAAGTTGGTAAAGTGGGCCGGGCCTTGAAGATGGGCCATGTGCGTGGTGCGTGTCTGTGTTGGCGGCCCGAGTCTGTTGAAGATGAGCTAATCTTAATGATTGAGATTAACTGCTGGCAAATTTTATTACTGGAGTGAATGGAACGGTAGCTACTGCAGCCCAGTGGCGGATCTAGGATGTGAATCTAGGGGGATTATTTTTCTCCTCTTCTTCCTCCCTCCGCTCTTTTTCTTCTTTCTCTTCTTCATTCATGGTTGAAATTTGGGTTGGGGGGGGACATCTTCTCGTCGCTTCTTAGACCTAATTGTGATTGTGGCATTGTCGACTCTCCTGACTACCGAGGTTGTTCAAATCCTGCTTTATAACCACTACCCCTAGCAGCGTGTGACAACTTACTAATTCTTGGGTAAATGTCAGTGGGATTCACTAACATTTTCTAGGAAAAAATAAAAAAACATCCATGGTGACAGTTTCAATAAAAAAATCGACCTGTTGTTTCCACAAACAAAGCGGCTTTATGTATATTTTCTGCTTCTGCCGTTCTCCCGTTGTCGGTTGTCGAAATATCGACGATCAGCAACATAGGAGAGTCAAGAGGCACATCTTTTATAAGCGACGCCTACCCGATCAGGAAAGAACACCGTTGCCTCTAATTGCCTCTCCATTCTCAGCAGGACCAGCTCTCCCACCGCCGCACAACGAGGGCTGCCTCTCGTCCTTGAAGCTTGAGCTCTCCTCTCCGCTAGCAGGATTGGTATCTTTTGTTAAGAAAATTTTTCGACGGAAATTCTGTTAAGACAGTTTAACAGCTTTTATTGAAGCTCTCAAGGCTTTGCAAATGCAAATGCAGTTCCCATCATGAAAGGAGAAGGAGAGGAGATCGATCACCATCACGCACCTCTTGTCCCCTTAGAGTCGCAAGCCTATGCACCAGCAACCCCCCGCTCAATCCTTGGAGCATGTTCTCGTGGTTTCCAAGGTTCTCCAGGGTTTTGCAAGGGAAGACCAGAAAACCCCTGCAACAAAAGAGGTGAAAAGTGCATAAGATTTGGAGACCTTTTCTGCATGAGCTATCCGAAATTTCTAATGCTGGATCATTATCGCTTACTTTGGTTGCAAATCTCAGGATTTGTCCTGATGTCCTCCATTCTCAGATCGCTTTGTTGCTTCCTCAGCTATTGAGGAGCCTAGCTTCACCAGTCAACAACATGCATGTGTGCACATCCTGTTCTTGTAGCTCATCACCAGAGCCATCAACTCGTATACTCATGGGTTTCAGACTAACACACTGACTGGAGTCGAATACTAAATCACACAAGAGGTGTTGAGCAGTGAAGCGAGGAAGTAGAATATATGTGTACGCGAGCACGATGGGCTGAGTTAAGTACGAGCAGTGAAGCAGAGTTGGTGGTATCAAAATTACTATGTGGTAGATGGTTACATGTTATTATGCGTGCGAAAGCAGAAGAGGAGTTGAAGAAGTATACTGAATGCCCCTATATTTTCAGAGCAGGGGCTGCCAGGGGCATGGATTAATAGGGGCATGGATTAACTCTGACATGTAAAACTCACAACACATAGAGTGAAAGTAGGTCTCGGTGAATAATGTTATGGATACACTTAAAAAAACGGTCATTGCTACTTCGTTCTCCCCATTTGTTTTAGATTTTCAAATATGGTTTCATGGTCACCGGTCTTAACATGTGAAATTATCCAGGTACGAGTACCATTCAAATATCAATATACATGCTCAAATAGGCAAAAACATATCATATCATGTCTATTCTATTATATGGGATCATACTTGTACCGTAGAAAGTCGAACTTTTCAGGAATCAGCTCACACAAGAGAGACGCAGCATGAAAGTAGCTTTATGTTTTGAAACGATGCGCATCAATAGAGAAGCTGCGCCATCAGTACGCAAATCAGACATTCGATGGCTGGATAATAAAATGGCACCACCAGTAAGCCCCTTCTACCATGCCCTGCAACTTGCTCTGATGCATCCTGAACGCGAATGACCGAGCAGCAGTATTCCTTCATCTCCATGGAGAATATGAAGTCGATCTACGTCCTACCATGCTACACAGGACTTCGGGGGCGTGGAAACATGAGTTTGTTCCTGCAAAAAACACGACAGCATTAGGCTGATCTACAGGAGTAGTTTACGGCTACATTGCAAAAAAAAAGGATAACCGAAATTGCATGCCAAGTTGTCTTACTTTTCCCGTGCAAAGTTCTCCGGGTGCCTCCCGTTCGCAGTTTTGCTTTTCTTTTCGTTCTTTTCATTGAATGTAGATGTGAAGGGTGGAAGATGAGATCACTTGCGTGTGTATATATAGGCGACAAAATTTTGCGCGCACACGTCTAAGGCTATCTCCAACCGTCGTTCTCAATATCCTCCTCTATATCCTTCATTTACAGAATTCTCTACAAAATTCTCTCCTCTATATCTCATTTCTCTCCAACAACGTTCTCTAAATCTCGTTCTCTATACATTAAACCCTATATTAGAAACGTATTTTGTTCCAAATTTTTATACGTACGTATTTATCATACCTCAAATGCTATGGACATATTTTATTTTTATTTAATTCAGTGTTTAAAACGTAAAGAAAAAATAGAGAAGAGGAGAGAGAATCTCTATATATAGAGGAAAGCTGTAGCGTTCTCTATTTTAGAGTACCATTTAGAGAACGCTGCTGGAGTAATAGAGAACGGAATCTTCTCTATATATACGGTACAGAACGCTTTACAGAACGGCGTTGGAGACAGCCTAAGCCTCTCACTCAAATCCTCCGTGTGAAGCCTAGCAGGATAGCGAGCACCACTCGGTAATGGCCCGTTGAATCTTACCTGCCTTTGTTTGACTACTGGTGTGGGCCATCGCAGGCAATCGCAGACAGACATCAGCTCAGCATCGGCGTGGAGACCTTGCCACGTCCGACGGCCCGAGCCCGACCAGCGCACACAACCAATCCGTGACCGACACATCACCACCGGCCTCACCCCACGGCCATGCTCTCGTTGCCCCCACCGGCCACCGAAGAATCCTCCTCCCTCGGATTCGAATCCAACTCCCCCAACTCGCCACCTCCCTCCTTCCCCTCCGCCAATTCCTTTCCTTTCCCCAGCACGAAACGAAACGCCTCCCCCCACCGTCTCCCTTCCTCCCGATTTAACCCGCCTCCACCGGCCATCCTCCGCTCCTCTCCACGCGCCCAGGTCGCCGGAGCCACGCATTCCCGCTGCCAGCCAGGTCCCACGCCACCACCACCTCGCCTTGCCCCTGCGCCCATCCTGGGCTCCCGCCGGAGCGCACCAGTCAACCGCCCTGCTTGAGTCCTTGTACACAATAGGATTCTATCTGCTGCCTAAAGGTGAGATGGACAGGCATAGGAGTAACTTCTTTTGGCAGGGGGCTTCAAATGATTTTAAATATCACATGGCCAAGATGGACACTATCAGCAGACCCAAAGACCAAGGGGTTTGGGAATGCTAAGGGTGCATTTGGTTCAGCCGTGAGCTGTGAAAAAGCAGCTGTGAGATAGTTGCTATGAAAAAGCTGCTGTGGGATAATTGCTGTGGAAAAACTGAAAAGCTGTTTGCTTCACGTTGCTGCGGGGAAGCTATATACTGTTTATATACAAATTGAAAACTCTTTTTCCCTTATATACTCTTCACGTTGCCCGGGCGCCGCCGCCCCCACCGCGCGCCCCTGCCCCTGCCCCCGCCGCCCGCACCGCCGCCGCGCCCGGGCGCCGCCGCCCCCACCGCACGCCCCTGCCGTCGCCCCCGCCGCCCGCCCGTGCCCCCGCCGCCCGCAACGCCGCCACGCCCGGTCGCCGCCGCGCGCCCCCGCCGGACCTGGCTTCGGTCTGGAGTGAGGGAGAGGAGTACTCGAGGGAGGGTGTCGAAGGAGAAAAGAACGGAGGAGAGAGAATAATCGAACCGGTATCCACGCATAAGCGGTGGCAGTGCGGGTAATTTCCGTCAACTCGTTCGCTCCAACGCTCGTAAAAGCTGGTGCTAGGCTGCGGTGAGAACACAACGCGTGAACGCTGCTGCGGTGAGAAAAGCGCGTCCGTAAAGCTAGCCCTTTGGTTCGGGTTCCGCGTTTCCAACGCGAACGCTGCCTGCCACCGTCGAACCAAACGCTGCCTAAGGCTAATCACAATAGAGATTTCATGGCAAGTTTCATGGCATTAAATATCATGACACATCAATATTTTTGATGACGTGGCACTGATTTAATGAGGGAAGAGAAGGAACCAGTTTCATCCCTACGACACTCTGCTAACTCGTTTCCAAGATGTTGGAAATGACGTGAAATGAGCACTGTGACCGCCGTTGTTTCATGGGGGATCTCATGCACCGCTAGATCAACTAGCATTTAATTACACTGGTTAGCTTTGCAAACGGTAAAATGAAATTCTCCATTGAGGCATAGTGTTTCATTCATCCCTCAGGCTGACGTGATATTCTTGGCAATAGGGATATAAAATCCCTCATTGTGATTAGCCTAAATACGAAGTTGATGAACGAATGTTTGCTGTCCAAATGGATCTGGAAGATAATGCAAGCATCAGAGGAGACCTGGTTTGCTCTGTTTAAAGCAAAGTACATGCCTGACGGCAATTTCTTCAATTCTAGAAGTATGGGTACTTCTCGGTTTTCGCAAGAGTTGCATAAGGTCGAGCACTTGTTTAAGTGTGGGGCGTTACACAGGGTGAAAGATGGCAAGAAAACCTCCTTCTGGGAGGATGTGTGGTGTGCTGAGGTCCCCTTGAAAATTCAGTTCCCCGAAATATTCAAAATGTGCCGACTCCCCAAGGTGTGGGTGTCGGACTGCTGGGACTCTGAAGGATGGGACATCCCCCTCCGCTGAAGAGGGCTGCTTCAATGCCTTGCTGGATTTGATCCAGCCTTTTAGTCCGTCTGAGGGAGACGATGAGGTGGAATGGGCTATCGACATATTCAAATGTTTCTCCACTAAATCTCTGTACTCCTTCCTGACACACAGGGGTATGAGCGCGAAGGCCGCTGACAATTTGTGGTGTGCGAGGATTCCGCTGAAAATTAAAATATTTCTTTGGCAACTCGGTAACAACAGGCTGCAGACGGCGATGGCCTTTCGGCAGAGAGGCTGGAAGGGCAGCTGCCGCTGTGCCTTGTGTGGGCAGGGGGAGGACGTGAACCACATTTTCTTCCGCTGCTCGATTGCTCGGTTGACATGGTGTGGCGTTCGTGATAGTTTGGGTTGGGCTGAATGTCCTACTTCGTGGGAGTTGTGGCGGGACAAATGGGGCAAGGGTGCCCTTGGGATCCCGAAACGGCTGGGCATTGTCCTGTTTGCAGGGGTTGCATGGGCGCTTTGGATTAACAGGAACAAAATGGCCATCGAAAGATCCTTCCCTAAGGATCCTTTACAGATCTTATACTCCAGCATCTCCTTTTTGCAGAAATGGCCGTCGCTGCTGAAACCAGCTGACCAAGACGACATGACGGAGATCGTGGAGAAGTTGAAGGCTTGGACTCGCCGTCCAGACATCAGAGGAGCTCGCATTTCCGATGTTGAGGAGCTGTAGCCTCATCCTTTTGTTTTGCTTGTTTTGGAACCTTTATGTAAAACTGGCAGCCCCAGTAACTCTCGTGTACTGAACCTTTGAGCTTTCAAATAAAGCCGAGTTTTTCTCCTTCAAAAAAAAAGTCTGCATGTGCTTGTTCCTAGAATCCTAGCAAGCAGGCACACAACAGAAGATCTGAACGGGTAGCCATCTCTTGGGATCCTGTCCGATCTCCTTCCCGACTGCGACAACCAGTGTGTGAGGTGGCGACTAGTGCGCAATGCCTCCCTGGCGGATCACCCGCCCTGCAGGCCGGCCTACATATTTTGATCGTGTCCCGCGGCGGCCGTGGGGCGGGCCGAGGATACCCACCTCCACCTTGGCTCGGCCACATGCGGCCCATGCCGGCAGCCGGCCGGCAGGGCATTCGGGCTCCATTCCACCTGCACAGGCATGGCCTCGCGACGCGCTAGCTAGCTAGGCCAACTGATGTTATGCTTCTGGCGCTCGCGGCCCGTTCTCTCCAAACAAATCCATGGAAGGCCGTACATCTTTGAAGAGCTCACAAGTCACAAGGCAGAAAGCAACGTTCTGCTGTGCTTGCCTACCGATTTGGAAACAGCCCCGCCACATCTCGTCGCCTCTCAGTCAACAAAAGCTTCAGCTCCCCCTTGGCTGAGCAACCAGGATTTCCTCTCATTCTTCAAGCTTGACTTCTCCCTCTACAGGCGATCCTGGTCTCCACTGTTAAGACAGTTTGCTAGCCTTCAATAAAAGCAAGGGTAATTCCTATCGTGAAAGAAGAGGAGGAGGAGGAGGAGGCGATCGCCGTCACACACCTCCTGTTGTCTTTGAGCCGCGAGCTGCGGTGTCAGCCCAGCGAGCGAGACTACAAGCCAGTCAACCGCCCTGCTTGAGTCTTTGTACTGCTTGCGACTCCCAAACTACTTGAGGGTTTTGCAAGGGAAGGCTAGAACACCCCTGCGGCAACAAAAGAGATGACAGGTTGGTGTATAATACCTGGCCGGTGACCCTTTTGCATATCTTTTTTTTAGTTATAAATTTTCTAATTCTGGATTGTAATCACTAACTTTCATCCCAAATCCCAGAATTTGTCCTGATGCCCCCATTCTCAAACCATTGTACGTGTTGCTTCCTCGATCAGATCTGATATTCTGATGAGACTAGCTTCACCCGCCATAAGAACATGCATCTGCATACAACCCGTCTTAAGCTTGTAGCTAGCTCATCGCCATTGCCCCTCTCTTTTAGTCTCATTCAACTTATATATTCAAAGCTAACACTCTGACTAGAACAGAATACTGTAGTTTGTACCGTAACAAGAGGTGCTGAAGAAGGAGAATAATGTGTACACAAGCTGAGTAGAGTCGACGGAGTTAAATAGGGGTAGAGAGGTAGAGTTGTTGGTAAGTTATTACTACGTGGTACTAGATGGCTAGATGTTATCATGCGTACGAGATGGTTAAACATTGAAGCAGCATTCTCAATACACCCATGTTTCCGAAGAAGGGATTGCCAGGGGCACCTATAAAACCCACAAGATATTTTATGAGAGTATGTCTACGTGATAATAATGTCGTACGTGGTAATGATTAAAAAAAAGAGAAACAAAGGCACTTTGGTGATATGTAATTATCCACATTCTAGAAGCAAATAGTACAAATTATACATCATTAGCAACTCATTAATGGGTTAGTTGCCCCTAATTCCTTCTTTTAAGGTGGCTATTCTTGACGTTTTATGCTATGGTAGGATTTGCTTTGCTAAAATGCCGGCCCTTAATTACAAAGGGGCATGAAAAATAGCTTTGATTTGAACCAATATATACGTATGAATAGAGTATAGAAACTATGAATAGAGTATAGAAACGTTTGAAGATTAACAAAATGAGATATTGCATGGATGGGAAGAAAAACTCGCCCTGCAGAGGTAAGACAGCACTCGGATATTTTGCTAAGAAGAAAACTTTCTCACGCAGATCAAGAAAACCTCCGAACCCCTACCCCTCCTTCAGAGAGCGGCACCGTAGCCCACCCCTACCCCTCCTTTAGACAGCAGCACTGTAGCCCGTGTGAGACGACTAGTGACCTGGACCGTATCTTAGACCTGTGCTTTCATGTGGAACAGACGAGGGGAATTTTTTTAACCCCATCCCAAAATTTGTCACCGCCACTTCACTAGTCACTGGTATTCTCCTGCTCCCGGATAGCAGCATTCCCTCTTCCTTCGCCCGATGCAACCTGAAAGCGTATGACAGAGTAGCAGTACTCCCTTCTCTCGCTCCATGGAGAAAATGAAGTTGATCTTCACACAATCATGCTACACGGGAGGAGAAGCGTGTGGAAATATGCGCTTGTTCATGAAAAACGTGACATTGTTAGGCCCTCGTTTACAGAAGTCGTTTATGGCTTTAATGAAAATTCAGGACAAGCATATTACTGTTAGCATGCAGGTTCTCCTGGTGCCTTCTGTTCTTAATTTTGTTTCTCATCATTTCCCTAGCTATCCATTGACTGCACAGATGCACGGTGGGTGGTACAACCACGAAAATGAAAGTGCAGGAGATGAGACCACTCATGTGTTTATACAGAGGAGGCTGGGTGTGGACTGTGGAGTGGTAGGGAAGAGTTGCAAAGGTTGGTGAAGTGGGTCAGGTCTTGAGGATGGGCCGTGTGGTGCATTTATCTATTGGCGACCCGAGTTTGTTGAAGATGACCTAATCTTAACAATTGAGATTAACTGCAGGCAGTGAATGGAACTGTACCTGTCTAGAATTTGGGGGCCACCTTCTCTCGCGTCTTTAAACTTGTGGTTGTGGTATTGTTGATGCTGCTAACTGCTGAGGGTGTTATTCAAATCCCGCTTCATAGCCACTACCCTTGCAGTGTGTGACAGCTCATTAATTCCAGGGTAAATATAGGTGGGATGGAAAAAAATAAAAAAAACATACATACGGTGACAATTTTGTCAAAAACATCATCATGTTGTTACCACAAACAAAACGGCTTTACGTTCTTTGTTTCTGCCGTTCTCCCGTTGTCGAAACATCGCTGAACACTCGATCAGCAGTGTAGGAGTCAAGAGTCGCATCTTATGCAAGCAGCGCCTACACGATAGGGAAAGAACACCGTCACCTCTAATTGCCTCCCCATCCTCAGCAGGACCAGCTCTAACACTGCTGCGCAAAACGAGAGCTGCCGCTTGTTCTTCAAGCCTGAGCTTCCTGTCCGCTAGTATCATCTTCTGTTAAGACAGTTTTTTTGAGGGAAATTCTGTTAAGACAGTTTAACAGCCTTTACTGAAGCTCTCAAGGGTACGCAAATGCAATTCCTATCGTGAAAAGGAGGAGAATTTTTTTTGAAACGGAGGAGATAAGGAGATCGATCACCATCACACACCTCTTGTCCCCTTTGAGCCGCGAGCCTATGCACCAGCAACCCCCCGCTCAATTCTTGTAGCATGTTCTTGCCATTTGCAAAGTTCTCGAGGGTTTTGCAAGGGAAGATCACAAACCCCCTGCAACGATAGAGGTGATAAGTGCATAAGATTTGGAGACTATTATTCAAAATTTCATAATGTTGTGGGTCATTATCGCTTACTTTGGTCGCACATCTCAGGATTTATCCTGATGCCTTCCATTCTGAGATCGCTTTATTTGTTGCTTCCTCAGCTATGATGAGCCTAGCTTCACCGGTCAAAAACATGCATGTGCACAACTTGTTCTTGTAGCTCATCACCAGAGGCCCTCTGTTTGATTGGGTACTGATCAACTCATATACTCATGGGTTTCAGTCTAACACACTGAATGGAGTCGAATATTAAGAGGTGCCGAGCAGTAAAGTGAGGAGGTAGAATATATGTGTACGCGAGCACAGTGAACTGAGTTACGTAGGAGCAGTGAAGCAGAGTTGGTGGTATCAGAATTACTATGTGGTAGGTGGTTACATGTTATTATGCATGCAAGAGTAGAGGAGGAGTTGAAAAAATGAAGTAGTATACTCAATGCCCCCCATGTTTTTACTTTTCAGAGCAGGGACGGATTAACTATGACGTGTAAAACCCACACCACATACTGTGGAAGTAGGTCTCCGTGAATAATAATGTTATAGTTGCACTAAAAAAAGGAGGGGGGATTGAAAAAATCCACTTGGGTGGTGTAATTATACCCACACTATTCTAGAAGCAATGGGTATGGTGATTGCTACTTCATTCTTCAGGCCCCTTTTCTTTCAAATTTTCAAATATGGTTTCATGGTCATCAGCACATTAGATGTGAAATCATCCAGCTAGTTGTAGCATTCAAATATTGATATGTATGCTGTCTATTCTACGGAATCATACTTGTAATGTACATCAGAATAGAGATGCAACAAGAAAGCAGCTTTATTTTGAAACGATGCGCATGAATAGAAAAATGGCACCGTCAATACACAAATCAGACATCCCATTGTATGTCTGGATGGTAAGATGGCACCACAAGTATGCTTCTACCACCATATAGTGCAAGTGTGCAACTTCGTCTGATGCATCCAAATAGCAGTATTCCTTCCTCTCCACGGAGAATACGAAGTTGCCTACGCCTCTTTTTCCAAAAGAATGCAACCCTCAATTTCTGAGGGGTCAAATAATTTTAACTTTGACCAAATTTATACAAAATAATATTAACATTTATGTTACAAAATAAATATTATTAGATCAACCATATAATATATTTTTATATTAAATCTATTTGGAGACATAAATATTAGTAATTTTTTATAAATTTGATTAAACTTAAAACTATTCGACTTAAGTTTCATTTTTTTGAGACAGAGAGAGTAAGTAATATTATGCTACATGATGGCGCTGAGATGTGCAAGCATGCATTTGTTCTCGAGAAAAGGGGATAGCGTTAGGCCCTCCACTCGAGTAGTTTACGGCTGTATTGCAAGAGAACAAGAGAGAAGAAATCATGCCAAATTGTCTTACTTTTCCCGTGCAAGTTCTCCTGTGCCTCCCGTTCGCAGTTTTTTTTTCTTTTTTCTTTTCACTATCCATTGAGTGGAGAGAAACGTGGAAGATGAGATCACTTGGGTGTATATATATAGGCGCAAGAGTTTGCAACGGTTGGTAAAGTGGGCCGAGGCTTGCAGATGGGCTATGTGTTTGCACGCTCAACTGGGCCTCAAATCCTCCGTGTTTCTCTTTTTTAACAAATAATCCTCCGCGTTGCGGCCCAAGCAGGATGGCGAGCATCACCCAGTAACGGCCCGTTGAATTTGGCGTGCAGCACCCAGTCTTGCCTTGGCTGCTGGTGTGGGCCATCGAAGAAAAGCTTTGACCTCCAGTGAACAGCAATCGCGAGACAGAGACGTCAGCGTCTTGGTTGGTTTGGTGCACCGCGTCGGCGCCTCGCGGCGGGAGACCTTGCCGCGCCCGACCAGCGCACACAACCAACCCGAGACCGACACGTCACCACCGGCCCCACCCCACGGCCACGCTCGTCGCCCCCGCCGGCCACCGAAGAATCCTCCTCCCTCGGATTCGAATCCAACTCCCCCAACTCGCCGCCTCCCTTCTTCCCCTCCGCCAATTCCTTTCCTTTCCCCACCAACACGAAACGAAACGCCTCCCACCCCGTCTCCTTCCTCCCGATTTAACCCGCCTCCACCGGCCGTCCTCCGCTCCTCTCCACGCGCCCAGCTCGCCGGAGCCACGCATTCCCGCTGCCAGCCGGGCCCCGCGCCACCACCGCCTCGCCTTGCCACCGCGCCCGCCCTGGGACCCCCGCCGGAGCGCATCGACGACCGGCCCCGCGCGGGCGGTCGATCAACAACAGTAAGCACGCCATGGCGCCCCACCGCGGCGGTGGCGATCTCGTCCGCCTTCTCGTGACGCTCCTCCTGGCTGCGACGCCGCTCCTCGCCCCCATCGCCGCAGAGCCGGAGGCGGAGGTGGCCGCGACCGCCCCGTCGCAGGTCGCGTCCGAGGAGGCCGCGGACGCGGTGGCGGCGGCGGCGCAGCAGCACCTCCTGCCACGCCCGCTCGTCATCGAGCTCCCGTCGTCCTCGTCATCGCTGGCGCGGGGCGCGGATGAGGGCCCGGACGACGTGCCGGCGGACGTGCGCTGCGCGAGCTGGCGGCTCGCGGCGGAGGCCAACAACCTGGCGCCGTGGGAGGCCGTGCCGGCGGAGTGCGCGGCGCACGTGCGGGCCTACCTCACGGGCGCCGCCTACCGCTCCGACCTCGAGCTCGTGGCGCGGGAGTCCGCCGCCTACGCGCGCGCCGCGCCGCTCGGGGGCGACGGCCGCGACGCCTGGATCTTCGACGTCGACGAGACGCTGCTGTCGAACCTCCCCTACTACGCCGACCACGGATACGGGTGAGTTTTCCTTCCTCTCCCATCCCATCGAATGGCAGAAAAAATGGCAGAGATTTAGCCACACAAAATTCCGAGCATCGTTCCGATCGAGCAACCAATCCCCGTTTGGTAGCTGCCACCCAAAATGGCAAAACTTTGGACACCAGACAAATGACAACGAATTAGGCATGAATTGCTCCATTGAAAATTGTTTCACATGGTTTACTTGATTTCAATCCGCAGGCTTGAATTGTTCGACCACCTCGAGTTTGACAAGTGGGTGGAGAGGGGGGAGGCGCCGGGGATTCCCTCCAGCTTGAAGCTGTACAAAGAGGTTCTCGAGCTCGGATTCAAGGCCATCTTGCTCACGGGCAGAAGCGAGGGGCACCGGGGCGTCACGGTGGACAACCTCAACAAACAGGGGTTCCACGACTGGGATAAGCTCATCCTCAGGTATACCTGGCACATTAGTTTCAAGCCATTTGCTACGATTCACACCAATCTTCTTCTGTGCAATAAGCCTACAGTAATATCACCTATCATGACTACAATGGTTCGATCTAGGCTGCTGTGAAGAATTTGAACTCCTAAATATAACATTGTAGTGTCACAGCCGGCACCACAGCCGGAAGCAATGAAGTAGCATTACCAATATTGGCAGCCAAGCGCTTTGTTATCTTCTTGTCATGAAGCACTGAATTTGGTGCTTCATCTCCTATATACGACTATGCTGTGCTGTCCTTGTCCAAAATTCTATCTGACATTACTACTACCATGAAAAGCATCTGGTGCTGGTTAAGGGTCATAATCATTTTGTTCAATGCTGTTATGCTGAATCTGACCACCTCTTCTTCAGCGTCTATTGTTTGTACTGGAATTCTGAGATTGTCTTTCCCAATGTTCAGGACAGCGGCTGACCGCAAAAAAACCGCGACAACCTACAAATCGGAGAAGAGGAAGGAAATTGAAGCAGAAGGGTACAGGATCCTGGGCAATTCAGGGGATCAGTGGAGCGATCTGCTAGGCTCTTCCATGAGTGCGCGCTCCTTCAAGCTCCCCAACCCAATGTATTATATCCCATGACAAACAAAAAAATAGGGCGGGTGAAAATGTTTATTCGACCTTTTTCACCAGGCCTAATGATAGAACTGCATACTGACTAGAGCTATGGAATTTGAAATAATTTGGCAATGAAATTTAAACTGTACAAAAGCATTACTAACTTCCTGTAGTATACATTACCCCTGGATAAGCTGAAATGTAACGGATCAGAGTTAACTTATGAATGCGAGTCCTTCAGAATGAGAGCTACAGGGTGATAGTTTCTGCGTATTCATACTAGCTACCAGCCAGAAACGAACCTCGGAACCAACTCACCAGCCAAGATCAGTAGTCATCCCTCACAGCCTTGAGCATATACTCTAAAGTTGCTTGTTCGTTTTCAGGGTGTTTTTGCTGGAGCTTCTCTGTGAATTTGCTTGTTCGTTGTCAATGGACTAGTGTTTCACCGAGCACGTTTTCCATCGAAAATCGAAACGGTACTCAGGTCTCGCAAACAAAACTGCGAAAACGTAGCCCGTAGCCCAGCGCAAACTGCTGCACGATATACTGATACCTATTGGCTGCTTGCATCTGCATCAACTTAACATGACTTGGTAGATCACAAGATCGTATTTTCGTATTCTCATTTGTGAATCGGAAGACCGCAGACTCATCACAGTAACCACTATCCATTATCTAAAACCAATACGACATGCTTTTGAAATCATTGCCTCGAAACGTCAACCATTCTGTTAAACTGAAACAATGATAACAAGAAAACGTAAATACATCGGTGTGGCATAGTTCTTCAGTTGAAATTTAGAAGTCAGATACAGTAGGAAAGTTCACAAAGAAAGGGGCAGTGCTGGTGTGCAAATTCACTGCACCATCGGATCAGGGTTTCCAGCAGCGAGAATATCAAGCAACGAGTTGTGGGGCTCCATCTCTTCGTGCCATAGTGGCAGCTTGTCGCCAGGGTAAAAGTTCCTCTTCACACCATCGGCATTTATCTGCACCACAACCACATCAGTTAGTTTCCAACTTGGGAAAAAAAATCAGTCAAAATTATCTATTGAGTACCTACCAGACAAAGAACACTGGCAAATAGAGTTGAAGGAAAAAATGAGGGTGAAGGGAAAATACAGGCATACAATTAAAACATACTTTGCAAAGTCATTTACAAATCAAGCATAGTTTACCACAGGGGAAAAAGCTCAAGAACATGAAAACTCAATTGAGTAAATATTTATGGTTTTCAATTACAACTGCTTGCCTTTTACTTGAGAAAGCAATAACAAGACCCAGTATGCTAGATTTGTAGAAAGTTATATCATAATAGAAAAAAAATCCAAAACATCCCCTAGTTTTTGGTATTTCTGACATTTCAAAATTTCTCAAGCAAAATAAATGAAGCATGGCATTTGCATCAGACAAGAGAACTTACAGTAACTGTACGAACAACCCCTCCACTAGCACCATCACGGGCCATGGCAAGGGAAACTACCTTCACCACAAATTTCTGTAAATATGAAGTAAAGGAACCAGGTTAGGAAAACTGAAACTAGTTTTGTACTGTATTCTGCTTTACACAGTCAATAATCTATGTTCTATTACCAGGAGAGAAAACATCCTAATATCCAGACTAAAGAGGGAACCTAGAGATGTACCTCTGCCTCCTCCTGGCTCATTCCCTCTCTCCATTCATGATCAAGCAGCGCATATAGGTAACTTGAACCCGAACCTGCAAGAAGACAGAGATATTGCCATAAGTGTCAGAAACAGCAACATAAAGAAAGAGAGGATTAGGAAAATAATATGATCCATATTTCTCAGCAAATACATCCTTAACCAGATTTGGAGTACGAACATTCGAATATCATATAATGCAAAAAGTATGTGATTTAAGTACTGGATCATTAGCAGAGCGCATAAGGTATGTTGCAGGAAAGCATTGCAAGTTGCAACCAGGACGATGACTTGAGAAAACATGAGCCATGTAACTCTATGGGAGAATACCTCCAATTGCAAATGGCTGTCTCAGAATCGTTCCACCAAGGGGAACGGAGAAAATTTGGCCTCCTTCATACTTGTCCCATCCTCCAATTATCATGCCAGCTTGCAACATGTTCTGGACATCGATAACAAATATTCATTGTGGAAACTAGAGATGAATTCAGCATCAAATGTGACAAATAATGCAAGATGTCATGTGTTCACGAATGAGATCAGTAAAGAACATTTTAACAGTCTCTGTGCTAGAATACCTTGTTCTGATAGGCTAGCAACCTAATCAAGTTTGCTGCAACTTTGACAGTAGCGGGTTGCCCAAGCTGGATTCTGCACAGGAGGGTAATTTTAGCATCAGCTACCTTGCATGCCAAATATTTAATGTGACCGTATACCTCCCTTTTTATAAAAGAGATCTCAAATCTCATCTAGTTTGTTGTTTCATTCAATGAGAAGATTAAACATTATTAGGTTGTGTATGAGAACAAACTTACGTGTGTTGGTGAAGGAAATAACGTACATAGTCTGAAATGACTTGTGTATCAGCAGCCTGCAAAAAAAAGCAAGATTTTTCATATGAGATGATGAACTTGCGAACAGGAATCTGGCACGATACTGCGGACTGCAAAGGAGAAATTCTTTTCTACAAAGATAATAAAAGATAAGGCAGCATAAAAACAGCATTATGAATAACTGCTGGGTTACATGTTTATTGACTAGTTCAGACCAAAATCATGTTTAAGCCATTGTCTGAATTAAGTGTCATCTTGAAGAAAGTGCACCAACTTGTCAAAGGGACAAATTGAGCAGAAAGTTTCCATTCTATCTTAATGTGAAAAATAAAAGTTTCTACTCAAGCATCTTAACATGAAAAAATCATGAGAAAACAAAATTTTTGCTTCAATCTTCAAAATAGCATGGACACTTACAGATCCAGAGCGGCAGACATACACATTGTCCGTCAGTTGAGTAATCTTGTCTGAAGCACGGTTTGCCACATACATTCCTATGAATTCAGGCAACAAAAAATATTAACATGACGCCAAAAAATAGTAACACAACAGCTTAATACTGAATTTAATCGGTAGAAACAGGTGCAAAGCATATTTCTGAACTACTTAGCCACCACGTGAACTTAAGGAGGCATGTTGTCCAATAAGCACGATACAGATCAATCACAAGGATAAAGAGTTCAATTATGCATCCATGACACATAACCTTATCATTCATCAGTGTTAAATGGACATGGATGCAGGCTCAGGCGTCTGAAATAGGCAGATTTTTTCGGGCATGCTAAATACCACTCGGAATTCAGCACTGGTTCATGGGTGTCTGACTTGACAAAAAAACACTATCATTCATTGTAACCAGTCACCACAACTATACCATGGCAAATACTAACAGTTAATGGGAACAGAGTTGGAGTGTTGGACAATCTATAATTGTACTCAGAAACACAGGGAAAATGATCTCAAAGGTTTAAACAGGATGCAAAGAAAGGACAACATCCCTCAACATCACTCTATCCTACTGCTAGTACCCACATTACTCATCTCGCAAGTTGCAGCTGTGTGTCTAACATAAAAGTAGAGACCATCCCCTAATATCGCAAAAGGAAACTAGCAATGAACCTAGCAGCGAAAGTAGAAAGGCAGCACGTATCACAGCCGGCAATTCATCCGTCAATTCCCGACGATCCAGCGAAAACCTAGACCCGCGACGCCATCCCCACGCCAAATCCACCCGCAGAGGCGGCAGGATCTCCCGCGGCGCAGACAGATCGAGAGGGGATCGAAGGCCATACCGGTGCTGGTCCTGGAGTCGGCGCCGAGGATGACGCCGCCGTCGTAGCAGACCCCGACGATGGTGGTCCCAATCCGGTGCTCCCCGGTGGTCGGGGCCTCGCCGGCGGCGGCAGAGGAGCCCGCGTGAGCGGCGGCCATTGCGGAGCGGGCGAGATGAGCCGCGGCAAAAGCCCTATCCGGCGAGTTGGGAGCGGTGGACCGGTGGTGGTCTCCCCTGGTCTGGAACTCTGGTTCGATTCAGTTGTTTGGAGTTGGGTTTGGTTGCTCTTGCTCGGCTCTGGCCTCTCTCGCAAGAAAGAAGAAACCGAGGGGGAGACCGGGAGAGAGAGGAAGGTGGGCCGTGTTGGGCTTGGTGCGGTGCGGCAGTTGGGCCGGACTGGATTTTCAATTTTGTTTTCAGTAACACTAACCGATTGAAATGAGCTTTAAATATGATGGCCTGTTGATCATTGCACGCTTGATCGATCCTGACCCGTTTATTTTGTTTTTACTTGTGGCTGAAAATGTATGTATGATTTCCACTCAAAAAAAGAGAGAAAATGTATGTATGATTGTATGTGTTCTCCCTTACCATGCATGTTTGAATTCTCGTTCTCTCCCCCCCCCCCTCTCTCTCTCCCTCTCTCTCTCCTTTTCTTCACGAGGAAAAGTCCATGGCTTGAATGCTTTGATGGTGATGTGCGATTAAGCATGTTCCTGCGGGAGCTGGACTACCAATCTTCATGTCATCATCTCACCTTATCACTTGAACCTAGCAAGTTTTAGTGTTTTGAGTACATTCAGCGCGCGGTGGTGGCTTCCTAAACTTGCAGGTTCATCAGGCTTGTGTTGTTGTCTGTCTCAATCTAGCTAGCTTCCTCTCAACTTGCACCATTGTCGATGGAGTTTCTGTCAACTAAGATCTTCTGAAGCGCGGTGAAGTCCTCCCGTCCCGCAGTCACCACCGGTCGTCACCACTCACCACCGCGTGTGTAAAGGTTGCCGCGTGAATGCTCACCGCATTGTAGCTTTATGTTCTGTACTTCTCCAGCCATCAGCGAGCCGCATTGTCTCCTTCAGCGATCGAGGTGCTCCCGACCCCTGTGAAGACAGGTTACCAAACTTGAAGAAAGCCGAGCAATTTGCCTACCATCTAGTTTTTTTTAGACGAGGCTCTACCCCATTTCCATTTCACGAGAAAACAGAAATACAGATGTTCAGTACCAAAGAACAAGAGGGGAACAGAAAAGAAAGGGAAGATGCTCCCAACCTGATTCAGGTCAAGAGATCTGTTACACTACAACTAGCAACAGTTTTCTCCGACTTGATAGTTCTCAGCTTGTTGCGCCAGTACCCGGTGAGCACACGCCAGCACGTCTTGACGTCGTCCATCAGCTTCCCTCGTAGCTCGGAGTTATACAGACCTGCCCAATAAATCATGAAGGAACACGCATGGAACATTATGTCAGTCGGATGTTTGATCAGTTTCTTATCAAAGCATGCTTTGTTTCGGCACTTCCAGATCGCTCAGCATATAGCGGCAGAGCCAAGATGATAGACTGTTTCCCACCAGGCAGCCATTTTTTCACCCACACCCTGTATTACGAAGTGTCTTGAGGGAGTATATCAGAAGCCCCCAGACAGAGCGCCACAATCCCCCAAGTAACTCTGGCCACCGGGCATTGAAAGAACAAGCACTGTTTCAATTTGAGAACAGAAGGAACAACTTAGAACCCCGGGCCATTTTTTCCCTCACCATGTTGTCTTTTATTAAGACGACCTTGTTTTCTAGGAGCCATGTAAAGATGTTAATCTTGTAGGCCAACTTGGCTTTCCAAATGTGTTTAAAGCCCCCACTAGATCCGGAACTAGATATGTGTTCATAGACTGATTTGGTGGAAAATTTTCCATTCCCGGTCCATTTCCACTTTATTTTGTCTTGGCAATTTACAAACTGGAAAGAGAATACCTTGTTCACCAATTCTAACCAATTATCAAACAGGATAGGTGGCAGCCACCTACTGAAATTAATCTGTCCATTTTTTTATAGAATTGCCTATCATCTAGTAGCAAAAGGAAAAGAACAGGAGACCACGCGTCGCAATACCTACCTCTTTAACTCTTCGAATCGCCACCAACGATCTCCAGCAAGTGGACGCCAACCACCTGCAGTTTCGCTGCCCTTCCTCACCTCAACCTTCAGGAGGGTTTCGCAAGGGAACACCAAAACTCGCCTGTAACAAATAGGAACGTCAAGTGTGAGTGTATGATTCACATATACAGACCGAATGCTCTTGTAACTAGTACTTACTTTGGCCGCTCGTCTCAGATTTTGTCCCGATGCCCTCCATTCTCCAATCGCCTTGTACTTTCTTAACCATATACGAGTCTATGTTCACTACAGTTAAAATGAAAAGATCGAGCATGCATGTCTTCATCTGTCAACATGTCATGGCCTATTTTTGTAACTCATCATCTTCCCTCTATTTTGGTAATACCCAACCTCTACATTCAGAAACAGTAACGATACTGCAGTCACTAAGCCGAGCAGTGGAGGAAGTAGTATATGTACACGAGCATGGTCAGGTCAGTTAAATAGAGGGAGGGAAGAGGCCGGTAGTTGTTAGTAACAAATGACTCGAGGATGATGTAGTGATGTACTATGTTCAGGAGACCACTAGAGCAGTTGGTCCGAAACCCCCATGTCAGGGGCTGCCAGTGCCATGAATTCGAATTTGTAAAGTCCACATGGTACCGGCTGAAAGTAGATACCTCTGGGTGATCATATTATTGCAACAATGTGGAAAACGAAGAGAGCAATTATACACATTCTAGAAGCAAGGAACTAACCGATCTAGTTTCTTGCCCCTAGTTTGTTCTTAGGTTACATGCCATGTCAGTACCCCACTTATATTTTCTACTAATCGCTTTGTCCATATACTATAACATTCCTGAACTTTTTTAAGAAAACCTCTGCGCAGTTGTAAATTTAGGTGCCATTTATTAGTTTATGATTATTGTAATTAATTGTCATAGAGGTGGGAAATTTATACATAAATTTAGGGGTATGTAATTTAGATACAAATTTAGGGTCTACTTTGTATTATCTTCCATACTGGTAGAGGTGGGTAATAATTTACAAGAAGATTATGAGCTACTGTAGATCATTTTTCATAAACATAGAGGTGGGTAATTTAGATATAAATAGTGGTTTAATTTAGACTATTTCCATAATGATAAGGTGGGTAACTTTTTAGAAAAAAATAGAATAGATACAACTGCTGCTGCTGCTGTCGTCGTCGTCGTCAATGATAGTACATGTGCAACCTAACTGCTGCCTAGCTTTTTGCATATGCAACTGTGCAAGCAGTCCATTTGTATTAGTATAACTACATAGCACAAACACTGTATGCTTGCAAATGCGCCCGGGTAATATAAAGATCATATGACTAATTCCTCATTCACGCTTTGTGCGCTGAGCAGATCAGCCGACGAGAGACTAAGCGACGGGTTAAAATGTCAGATCCACAAGGATTAGCTTATTTGTTATGTTATGTTATGTTATGTTATGTTAGCTGTATGATAGATAGATATCCAGATGAAATGATGACCGTCCAATTCCATATTCGTATTAATAATGTACATAAAACCAGTTGGCACGCTCAATTTTCGTTTCAACTCGATCATTACTTCGCAGCATCCTGTATGTATTACTTCGCCGTGGTATCCTGTATGTATTGTCGTTAATTGTTTCTTTTCTGCGTTTGTTCTCGGCCAGGCTCAAACTCGAGCTCTGTCTGGTACATACCGCCGGAATCAGGAGTCTCTCATGTGTTCAGAGAGTTTACTGTACCTGAACAGAGAGGAGACCACCGTCGTCACGTAGCTCCGATTGTTTCCCCTGCTCGCGGATATACGAGCCTTCTCGCCGGCCGCCTTCCTGGCCGCTGCGGTCATGCTTGTGGATTCCGCAGGCGCCGAGCGTCCAGCTTCGTAAGATGAAACATCCCCTGCCACAGCCGAAATGACAAGTGCATAGGACTTGGATATCTTGTCCAGAAGCAAGTTAACAAAATTCGACACGATGCTCGCTCGATCATAGATCATAACCGCTCAATTACTTTGGTTGCACGTCTTGGGATTTTTCCCGGTGCCCTCCGATCCATTCTCAAAACGCCTCACTGTATATTCAGACTAATAGCACTGACTGGAAATACGTGGCCTTCAGATAGCAGTTGGATGGTCACACACAAGAGGAGCTGGGACGATGAGCGGAGCGAAGTAGCAGTATATGTAGACGAGCATGCTCGATCAGGTGAGTTAAAGTAGGAGGTGAGAGGTTGGCAGTGGCAGCTGATGGTGACCAATGCATATGTAGTAAGGTCCCGTTTAGATTGCAAAATTTTATAACATTTCGTACCGTAGCGCTTTCGTTTGTATTTGACAAATTTTATCTAATCATGTACTAACTAGGCTTAAAAGATTCATTTCGTGATGTACAATTAAACTGTGCAATTAGTTATTTTTTTACATACATTTACTGCTCCATGCATATGTCCCAAAATTGATGTGATGGAGAGAGAGTGTAAAAATTTGAAATTTTGAGTGCATCTAAACAAGATCTAATTCGTTTTCTGAACGAACATATTTTATTTCTTTACAAGGACTACACGCATCCCTAGTTTCTGACCAATGTACGCATTTCCAATGAATGTGTACTGTGTTAGGTGAAGGTGGCTACTGGATTCTTTGTGGTACTGCCGTACTGGTACTACACACACGCACTGGTCTTCTGAACTAGTGCGACCCCTTGCATGCAGTGTTTGAGTTCTTGATTTATTTTTTTCCTTTTCTTTTACGAGGAAAAGTCCATGGTGTGATCGTGATATGCTGATTGAACATGATCCTGCTGGACTACCATTCTTCACATCAGCCCGATCTCCTTATCACTTGAAACTAGCAAACTATTATTCTAGTGTAGGAGGACCAGTGATTTGCTTGAATGGAGGCTCCCGAAACTTGTAGGCTTGTGGTGCTGTCTCAACCTATCTTCCTCTATCTTGCTCCATTGTCGAAGCCGCCGTCAAACGTGTACGTGAAGGGCGGCGAACTCCACCCCATTGCCCCCAACCGGTCATCATCACCGTTGCTAGTGTGTAAAGGTTCCCATGAAAATGCTAGTTCATTGCGCTGTAAGTCGTCGCTGCCTATGTATGGGACAAGAAAAGCCCCATCACCCCACATTATCTCCTCCAAATGTCGTAATGCAAGCAGCTACAACTGCAAAAACATATATAAATGATAGGTAAGACATAGACCCAATTTGCCTAAGTTAAAGATCATTCTCAAAGAATGCTTTTGTAACTAGTACTTACTTTGCCTGCTGATCTCAAAGTTTGCCCTGATGCCCTCCATTCTCAGATCACTTTGTTACTCTTCTCTTTTAACTATATTCTCTTCATGAAACGTGCAGTGCGTGCTGTCGAAAAACTTTCTACACTACATAGCCTAAATCTTCAGTACAGTCGAAAAGAAAAGAGCATATCTTATGCTGTCAGCATGTCATGGCCTGTATTCTTGCAACTCATCATCTTCCCTCTATTTTGGTAACACTCAACATCTACATTCAGAAACAGTCGCAATATATGTAGTCGCTAGGCCGACAGTGCAGGAAGTAATATATGTACAAGAGCATGGCGAGGTGAGTTAAACTAGAGTAGTTGCAGTGGTATATCTCCATGTTTCCAAGGTAGGGGCTGCCACTGCCGTAAATCCCAATTTGCAGCTAGCTTTCGGTGACGTATCAAAGAAAATTGGTGTTCTTACCCTAACTTTAAATGCTAATTGTAATTTTACCCTCACTTTCAGTAACTTTGTGATTTTACCTATATTTTTTGAAAAGGGAGGGTCTGTTTGCCGCATCTTTTGACTCTGTTGGGAGGATCTGAAATAAAAGAATTAAAAAAAGTCAAAATAGTGCGAAAAGACAACAGTACCCATCGTCCATTCACACCCATACCCCCAGTCCCGTTTTCCCCCTCCAGACCCCTCTCCTGACCCTCTCTCTCCCCGATACTGCGAGCGGCGGCGGCGGTTCCAGGACGGCGGCGGCTCCTGGGAAGGGGGTCGGGTACCGGCCAGCCAGCGGCATGGGAGCGCGACCCAGCCAGAGCCAGCCGCCAGCGCGCGGGGACGCCCCGGCCAGGGGCGCCGGCGCGTAGTAGGCCAGCCAGGGGCGAGGTACCCGCACCGAGGCCGCGCTGGCGCTTGCCGAGCTCTCCGGCAATGCCTGCGGCGGCAAGACGACGCACGAGCTGGAGGCCGTCGTGCCGCGGCTATGTGGATGTTGGAGGCCAAGCCCGTGGCCGAGCGCGACGCCGCGCTCCTGGCATCGTCGGGCGCGTGCCAGAAGCTGATCCGGAGGGACAAGCGCGGCGTCGCGAACGCGGTGCAGCTCCTTGACCCGGCGGGCGCCCGCGGTGTCGACCGGTGGTCCCCATGTCGGTGCTGCTCGCCGTGGCGCCGTCTCGACGGTGCCGGAAGTAGATGGTGGCCGCCGGCGCATGCGGGTTCCAGTAGGGTCACCATGACATCTACGAGCCTGCACGCCGGCCACCTGCCTAGCTGCTACCGTCATGCTCGTGGGTATTGGACATTCAAAGCATCCTGCTTTCCAAGATCAAACCTCCCTGGAACAAGCTGGCTTAGATGTCTGCTTCATGCAGAAGTTAACAAAGTTTTAACAATGCTCACTCAATCACATATGTAACCGCTTACTTTGGTCGCACGTCTTAGAATTTGTCCCGATGCCGTCCATTCTCAAATTGCTCGCTATTTGTTCAGACTAACAGTAACCGGAGCACGTACATTCGTGGACTGCAGCAGTGGTGTTGTCACATGAGAGGAGCTGGGAAGATGGGTGGAGCCGTGGATGCATGGAGATGGAAGTTGCCTGTCGGTCAGTTCAGTTAAGTAGGAGGCCAGGGAGGAGGCTAGCAGATCTACTGTTGGTAACCAATGCACATGCAATTCCTTGGCATGTTTACTATGTTAGGTGGCTATGGGAGCTTCTGCTGTGCCATGCAGTATGGCTCATTATATTTTTCCCATTACGAGGGGCCATACCTGATACCTCCCTCGCTGGTACTGGTACCATACACACACAACACACACACATTGGTTTGCGATTTGCTAAGAGATGCTGGTTCTCCTGTTTGTTTCAGATTTCGAAACAAGGTTTCATGTGCGACCATGTCACCTCTGTCCTATATGTCCATATCCTACTACATACGAGTTGATATATATATATGTACACATTTAAATGCTCGATTCAGATAGAAAACTAGCATGGTTGGGAGTATGACGGCAAGGCAGCCTGGCCCATGGCTGCTAAATGTACTCCATTCTCTGATCACGCTTGAGAGCTAGTGGCATCAAGCAGACTAACTAAAGTTTCATGATTTTTGGGAGGTGATTTGGAGGCCGTTTTGGTTAAGAAAAAAAATAAAAAGAATCAACCGGTTATTGTTCACCAGGCTTAACTGACGGGAGTGAAGGAAATATATCAAATAAGAATGGACGTTAAGAGTCAGTAACTCGGTACCGTAAAAGGGGGAAAAAATTTCGGGGGCAAAGAAGAAATTGAGATTTATCCCGGTGTCAAATAAGGAATTTTACATATAATCAAGCTGCAGGCGTCGAAATGTGCAGTTGTTCCTGCAAAAATGTGATGTTATTTGGCCGTTTATTTACATTATTAGTTCAGACCTATGTGTAAGCTATAACTAAACTCCATGCTGAACACTTTACCTTTCCCATCCCAGTTCTGCCAATGCCTTCCGTTCCCCAAGCTCGTCGCAGCACAGCCTAATAACTACCGTTAATTCCAACAGTTCGGTCAGAACATGAGCCCGTTAATTCCAGCACAGCTGCGGTTTTCTACGTTCTGCCTGCCGCGCCGTTCTCAAGACATCAGCCAGCCACAGGAGACATCCATACATCATCGTCTCATCGAGAAGCTGTGCATGCCAATCACGATACAACCCGTCTGCTGCAAACTTCATTGTAGCCACCGAGAGTCTTCTGTAACGCGGGGTAATTCCTCTGCATCTGAACAACGAAGAGATCGTGGCCTGGGCCCTGGTGCATTCTAGCTCTACTCCTCCATTCTCAAATAGAGCATCGCTATTCAGATTTCAGACTGACGCGAACTGGATCGTGGACTGCAGTGGCGGTACAGTCGCATAGTATGGAGGAGCTGAGCAAAGAGGAGTGGATGAAAACATGAAGTAACTAATGTGTACATCACGACCATGGCCAGGTGAGTAAGTAGGAGGGGGGAGTCTGGCAGTTGTTGGAAACAAATGAATACGTGCACCGTGTCTATGATACAACTCAACAACCACAGCAATGCGGAAAAAGGA
Organism: Panicum hallii; assembly: GCF_002211085.1. Lineage (NCBI taxonomy): Eukaryota > Viridiplantae > Streptophyta > Magnoliopsida > Poales > Poaceae > Panicum > Panicum hallii. The sequence continues at coordinate 3,589,530 of NC_038050.1, read as the reverse complement.
AAGAAAGAAAGAAAGAAAGCCAGCCTGCCGTGGTGTGCAACTACTCTACGGAGTATCCATGTTCTAGAAGTAGCAAAATTAGGATGTTCAACCATTTCTGTCTATCCTAGTATCATGTATCAAAAGATATGCACCGAACTAAGTTTTTCCTTTTGAAACAAATGAATTATGATGAAGCAAAATTAGGATGGTCACCATGCCTCCGAGGGAACTTGAAACTTGCAGTCATACACTGTAAAACGTGATAATATATTAATATTAGGCCTTTCACATGAGTTTACTATCTAGAGGAAAAAGTCCATTTTAATTACTCACATAGATACTGTCTTACATGACAATTCGAACCCCACTGTCTTCTTGTCTTTTACAAGGAAAAATCCATGGGTTGATGAGTTGATTGTGTGTAATCAAGCTTCCAGATCATAAAACACAGATATGGGGGTGTATAGTATGAACTTTTTTTTTGAACCAAATTGGCAGGAGCTGGAGCTCTGCCCTTCATTAAGATAGGAAATAGAGTTCTGGAGCCACGAATCACAAGCCAAAGACCTTTTCACAAATTTTGTCAACATGGACACACTAATTACAACACAGCTGCAGTTCCACGTCCTCACGTTCTCAAGCGGTGCATGCCGATTAGCGATAACCACCAACATCGTCAGTCTGCATCGCCTCGAACCTGAGCTGCGCGCTGCTGGTATTCCGAGTCTCTTCTCCAACGCTGGGCATTTATATGCATCTGAACAACGAAGCAGAGATCACGCGGGCGCCCAACGTAACTCTCGTCCTCTGCCAGCTGCGGACAATCACGCGTGGTCGCAAGCCATCGAGCATGCACAAGTCGCCCACCCGGGCTCCGTCGGTGTCATCCTCGTAGATCTCTGATATGCAGAGCGTTCTGGTCGGGAAGACTGAACCTCTGCAACCGCGAAATGGCAGGTATATAACTTTTAGGGCCTGTTTGGATCCTTTGGCAAAAGGGCAAATAGTAAAAAATTTGCTCTTTTTTTCCATTTGGACCCAAACACCCTATGATAAAAAGAAAACAGCAAAAACAGATAGCAAAAGAAAACAGCAACTTTATATAGAACTGTATAAATTTTGGATAAATAATTGTATGCACTTTGGTTTGGACTGTATAAATTTTGGATTGTCAATTTTATGCACTCTGTATGAAATGGCGGGAAAGAGGTGGCGGGAAAGGCGATAGGAGAGGGAGAAAAGATGTTTAAATGAGCTTTTGCCAAAATTTTTGCCATTTGGATCCAAACACCCCTAATGGCAAAACTTTTGCCACTTTTGGCAAATGGCAAAATTTTTGTCCTTTTGCTCTTTTGCACTTTGGATCTAAACACTACTTAGACATGTATCTTCTGCAGAAGTTAACAAAAAAATATTCAGAAATCTCGATGATGGCCACCACTTACTTTGGTCGCGCGTCTAAGAATTCGTCCCGATGCCCTCCATTCTCAAATCGCCTCACTATGCGAACCGCAACTGGAACTAGATTGATGTGGACACTGGACTGTGGTGGTGGTAGACTGGTAGTACAGTCGCATAGCGACTAGCGACAGGAGCTGGGCCAAGCAGTGGAGGAAGTAACTACTACTGTAATATGTAGGAGAGGGGAGAGGCTGTCAGTTGTTGGTAAGATCGTGAGTAGTGGAAGCCGAATGAAGAATACATGCTGAAACAAAGCCAGCCAGCCAGCCAGCCATTGTCCATAAATGTTCCACAAGTAGCAACACCGTGATGTTCATCCATGTCATGGATATCCTATATTTGTATCCTACTTCTACTGTTGACAGAAGAGACACACCAATATATATATATATATATATATATATATATATGAATGAATATAAAAACTTGTCAGTTTTTATTCTGAACTGTATATGAATGAAATATACACATTTGGACAGAGACAAACTAGCACTGTCGTTGTATGTGCTCCTCATCAACAACAAATTCACTCATCACTCACTCAAGAGTACTAGTAATCAGGTACATACTCGAAGTGGAACAGGAGTGTGTTCGTCTATCTGTTTCCTACTCGTTAGGTAGCAGGCTCAAGAAAGCCGAAGTATGAGATCCTGGCTTTGGGGCAGTACATGTAGCTGGTCCTCCCGCGCCTGATGAGCTGAAGCTCCCCGCTAGGGGAGCGCCTCAACACCACTACCGAGAAGGACGCGGCGTTGTACCTCGTAGGGCGGTCCGAATGGGGCTGGTTCCATCACACATATTATTTACCCCACACATCAACATGAGCGCTTTGAGATTGCATTTCTTGATTTGATCGTTGTTCTTTCTCGATCAATCTCCAGTCTGTACCAATGGAAAAGCATTTCGCCGACGTGGATCGTTGTCATGGGAGCACTGCCGGTTCAGAGCCGGAGATCCGCCTGTTCCCTCGGTGGTCCGCTTGCTGCCTCTCCGGATTCAGGCCGTTATCCGGGGCTTCTTCGCCATCCTCGACGATCTGTTCCGGTCGGGACAGTGCCTGCGAAGAATCGACAGCGGCACCTTTGTCGTCGATCGAAGGACGTGTTCCTCTGCTGTCAAGGCAAGGGCGGCAGGACATCGTTCGATTCACCTACAATGCCCAGGTAGACCGCAACCTGGAAGACCTGTCCAAGGTCCTGGGGTCCCTCCTCTGATCTGATGCAATAGCTGAAAGACGCGCCAGTCAAAGATGCGTAACTAATCACATACATTATTTTTCTTGGGCAAGTTCTCCTGATGCCTTCCGTTCCTCAAACTTCTACCAATTGTTTTCTTTCTCATCACGCGTGTTTACTCCCACATAAACGTGAGTGCTCTTCTAGTCATGAGCATACATTGCCACTCTCGTATCATGCAAGGTAGAGTAGGTAGCACACTAGTACATAATTGTTGATTTGTTCCGGTTGGAAAATCCTTGTTGTCCCGGTTAAACCGGAACAGCTAAAGATGCGTAACGGAGAAATGTGAGACAATACCACCACACATTATGAAAGATCAAGCTAAAACCATGTGTGTATTTATATATATAGAGGAGGCTACATGTATACATGTTAGATAACATTAGAAGAGTAACTAGGGTAGGTAGGAAGTAATGGCTATATGTTGGACTGTGTGGAAACCATATATAGTGCCAATTTTCTGGAAACCATATAGGATTTGCTCATGTGATGAAAGTCTTTGCCAGACATAGGCGCAATTATTCAATAATAAATTTGCTCTTTAGAGTTTCTTTTTTTTAAAAAAAAAGTTTGTCAAGAGACTATTTGCCGCATTGTGGTGATGTTTTAGGCTAGAACGACTATATGCATCTTGTAGGTAGCTTTACTAAATTTTATCTAATTTCATTACAGAAAAGTAATGTTGTAACAGAGAGCTGGTGTGGTGTGCGCGTCAGGTTGATGGCTCAGCGTCACACTTCCTAGGAACACTAGAAGTAATGTAGGAGATCAGGCACAATACCAATGACCGAAAGGGCACACTCCATGTAATACATGCTCTTGAGTATCTTGATCAATATATACAATGATCACCGCTCGTCCGTCCTGACGGCCAGGCGTATTTCAAAGTTGAGTCATTCACCTAAGGATCGATAACGCTTTGCCAATATGTAGCTTCTGATCGATTTCTGTAGTTAACATGCAACGCCAGACCTAAAGTTGGCTGAAACACTAGCACTGCTGAATGTCCGGTTCAATGTGGTGCGGAATTGCTGATAATTAATAGGACTGAACTCGACGACGATTGATATGAAAACTGATATTTAACTAAATAAACTACACATAGCTCGCAGCTCTTGGAGAAGTATGATCACATATGATCTATGATGGACACTGCCGTATGCTAGTGTTGAATTTTGAGCTACCTAGTCCCCGACTGCTTCTAATATTGTTTTCCTTTATGCCTTCCATTCGCATAGCTACCTCGTCGCCATATTCTTAACCACATGTCAACAAGGAATGCTTCATATTATTCCCTACATGCAGTCATCTGACTCATCGTCGCTCGTTTTCTTAGCTTATAGTACGCCCCAAGTTTTATGCGAAGACACTATATAGAGTGAAGAGTATACTATACATGATATAGTGTAAGGAATATGGTCCTATTAGATCATGATTATGATTTTGGTAACTGTATGACAATATAGTCAATAGAACTAACGAGTTTGTGAGCCCAAGTTTGTAAGATTTTTAGATCCCATGGATGGAGTTCAATCCATATACAAGATAGTCCAAATCGCTGTTAAGATGTCCAAGTTGTAGTGAAAATGTAGAGATGAATTGGATAAGGCTGTAGCATGATTACATGCGGTTAAATCTACGGTCCCAGAATTATGGGTTGGTGCATTGGTAATTGCAACAACGATGCAGTGCAGAAAATGCTAGTAGCACCGGTTAAACCGACGCTTGGCTCAGTGGTGTCGGTGCAAGGATCAGTTGGTTACTCAGTACGCATGTGTTGCTCCAAAAAGGTCTTGAGAAAACATGCTCCAGCACCGATTATACTGACAACCTAGCAGAGACGTCGGTGCATTAGTGCTGGGATTACTCAGTACCATAGGAGTGTACAGTAGCCTAGCTGAGGAATCTTTAAGGACCGGTTAAACCGACGGGCGTCGGTGCAAATGATGTCAGTAGGAGAAGGCTATTGAAGTTCAACGGGTGATTGTGACTGGTTAAACCAACGGTGGCGACCGGTTTAACCGATGCTTTATACCTTTTGGTAAAAGCAACCAACGGCTATGAGCTGCCCTCTAGCCTATATAAGGCCTCATCCCGGGTTATTTGAGATTGCTGGAGTTCTTGAGAAGCTACAGAAACTCTGCTGAAGTTATCCAAGCCAACCAAATAGCTATTGATCAAATTGTTAGGTTTAGCACAAGCTCTGTAAGGTGTAATACTAGGCTAGTTCTAGAGAGAGTATGAGAGCAAGGTGTTCTAACCTTGTGCTGGTTCTTAAGTGAATTTTAAGCTTGTATGTTGGTGTGCCAGCCCCTTAGAGTTTTCGTGGCTCGCTGGCAAGTTTTCGATCCTCCGGCTTGGTGTGGAGCAGCAACGATGGCTTTGTGCGGGTACGAGGAGACCCTTATTCGTGGGAAGCTCCGTAGTGAAGGCGGCATCATGGTGACCCATAGATTTGGCGTGAGCCTCAGTGGCCGAGCCTTTATGGCAAGTCAAGAGGTGCTCTCGGAAGAGATTTGGTGATCGGGAAATAATGCTCTTTGTGAGTGCTTTAACAACGTGAATTAGGGATGGCTTTGTGCCTACCGATACTACAGGATAAATCACGCGTCAAGAGTTTGCTTCCCCTCATCCCCTCCTTTACGTTTCCACATTTCATACTTGCAACTTGTGTGCCTTTACTTTTTTATAGAATAGTATCTTGTAGAATTGGCTATAAGTTGCAAAACTCTTTGGGATGAGGTTCTGTCACTGGAAGAACCATACTTGCACATCTAAATAGCTTGTTCTAGTTTACGTTTTGTGCAAACTAGTTCAAACCATATGTTAAGATTTTAAGTTGTCTATTTCACCCCGTTTTAGACTACAAGCACTGATTCCTTTCACGTAGAAAACTCTCAAGATGGCAGGCAGGGTCATCAGTTGATATGGACCAGTACACAACCAGAATTAAGGCACAGATAGGTAGAGTTGGTGGCTTGCAAAAAATACTACTCCGTAGCTAGTTTAATTTTGTGAGCAAAGATTAATGTATAGATTGCCAACTTGCCATGAATTCTGAATAGAAATTAAAAACGCATTCGCATTTTGCCATAATACACATGATGTACAGGCCCGTCGATCGCACGGTTTAAGTGGGACTACCTCCAATTTTGAGAGGGCCCGTTTAGTTAATAATTATTAGTTACGTAGCAGTTAATTAGCTTCTATGTGAATTAGCTACTGCACCAGGCCACATCCTTCAAAGTTTCAAAGATCAAATTAGCCCACAGGTGGACAGGCCACACACGAGACGCCATAGCCCATGCACAGCTGCTGGGATATCAGGGACGGACGCCTCGCCGGCTCGTCGCCCTTCGCGGCCATGTGTGATACTAGTAGAAGTTAAAAAAGATATAAATAAGAATGATTATCCTTTTACTCTTTTAGCATCTACTTCCTCCATTCCAAAATACAAGTTATTAAATTCTACAAAAGATTAACAACAAGATAAAATTACCATATTTTCTCATATTTATTTTAAAAATAAATATGAGCAAATATTTTTACACACACATGCACTTTCTAGGGTAAGATAACTTATTTTCTAGATATTTTAATAGCTTATTTTTTGGATGGAGGGAGTATACCCATTGTACTTCTTAGTATTTAAAAAATATGCCTTTTGTGGTTCTTAGTAGTGTAAAAAATATGTTATTTAATAATGGAGTACGTGCTTTAAATTTTGGTAATCTATATATTTCTTTATTATAGGAGCCTCATTTGGTATTTTCGCACCAGGGCCTCCAAATCTTAGGTACGGGCCTGACGTTGTCCATACAATCATGTGCGGTTCCTCCTCTCGGAGAGGAGGGTTTTAACTGGTAAGAATACATGGCCAGCGAATGTGTCCGATTACAATGCAGCGCGTACAGATGACTCCGGCTCCTCAACTCCTAGTTCGCCGATTACAAGTAAGCCATGGCACCTGTCGTTTTCGACCGTCTCCACAGGTTCGGGAGCGGGGGATGGCCGGGAGGCAGCACCCATGCGCTGCGTTTATTGGCTTGCTGGCTGCCGACCCTACGTCCCTACTATAGGTTGCCCACTGCGGCAGTCACCACGAGGCAGGGGGCGCCCGAGGACACGCGAGAAACTCCCATGTCCCGATCGAGTGAGGCCGCACCTCCACCTCAGTGGCCGCGCCTCCGATTCCGCCGGCCTGTCTCGTGGCCAGTTTGCTGCCGGATATGTTACCTTTCCCACGCAAGCCCTCATAGTGTCTTCCGTTCCCAATGCAAAGCTCTGGTAAGTCGCCGTTTGATATCCTCCCAAAAAAAAAAGTCACCGTTTGATATGATCGATCCATGTCTGCTATCTGCTGGCCTACTGTCAAGCAACGACGACGACTGAATGCAAATTACTCACTGATTGATCTAATCATAGTACTAGACTGCAGCCTTCTTGCCATGTCACTAGAAGATGGATTGGAGTAATGACTTGATTGACAGATGCATGTGACAGTATGCAACCACCAAATGACGACGACGATGCAATGTGTGAGACCAATGTATGTGATGTGTATATAACTATATATAGAGGCAGCCTGTTGGTGTCAAATGTAATGCTGGAGAAGACGGGTACACAGGGTTGGTGAACATGTTTGGTGGTTTTCCTTGGTTGGGAGAGAGAGAGAGCGATCGAGCTTGCTTTGAGTTCTGATGCACCGCTGTTTCAGGCTGCCTAAGCCTTTATTTGATCATGATCACGACATGGTTCGCATCTGCTTTATCTTCTTTCTTGCTGCTACTAGATGTGTTAATTAGCATTTGGATCTCTAGGTTGATCCTAACCAGTACGAGTCAAAGTATCCAATCATGGTTAGTTCACGTGAGCCAATCGCACATGTCATCATTTTTATAAAAAAAATATCGTACATGCCATCCAAAAGCAAGGTACTTAGGTCTATAAAATATAAACATCCTTTCAGTTAGTATCATCTTAGGGTGCGTTTGTTTTCCTGCATATATGCCTTAACCAGGCTCTAAGGATCAACAGCTGGACGTTTAGGTTGTCTGGGTAGAGGCATGCCGACGATCCTGGCTCCGCGAAACGAGATTGAAATCCGTTTCTCCGAAGCCAGGCTCGTGAGATGCAGTCTATTAGTAAATTAATGATGGTATTAGCTAATCAACCGTGCTATACGTACGACCGGGGGAGCCGACTCCCGTACAACCGATGTTTTCTTTTCATGGCGTCATTAAGCTAAGCGGCTAGCTCCTACCTCTTGCCGTACTAGTCTCGTAGCAGGCCTGATGCCAAGCCGCACAGGCCTAGTGTGGTACCAGACCCGATGCCACATTTGTCTACTCATTCAGACTGTCTACTATTTCTATTGAATGAAACAACAAATTCAGCAATAATTTGGCACCAAGATCATAGCGAAACACTTGTTCAGAATTCTTTCACATGAGGATTGCATACAGAAAAATGAAGATACAATTATGTCCTAAGCTAGAAGCAAATTGTTTGATCGATGAGAGAAATTTACAAGTATTAGTTCCAAACCAGTATGAAACGAACTATCTTCCGGGTTCCGATTGTTCTTCTTATTTTATTCCTGGTTTTGGGACAGAAAGTCTATGACATCATTTTTTCCCTACAAAGGTAAACAGAATTTTAGATTCAGCTATGTAAATTAGTATCGTAATGCTAATAAGTAGTAAAGCAACGATATTAGGGTTAGAATACTCAAGCGTTGTACGTCAGATACAGCTAATGATGGGTCTGGGCCTGTGCTTCTTAGTATCGGGCCCATGTAAGAGGTTAAGAGCTGGCCGCTTTGCTTAATGATGCTGTGAAAAGAAGACGTCGGTCGTACGTGAGTCGGTTTTCCCGGTCGTACGTATAGCATTGCTAATGATTAGCATATTTTAAGGCATATTAGTATATTTCAAAGTCGATTAAGGCTTAATATGTTAAAATGAGTAATATATTATGGATTCAAGAAAATTAGATATGATCTTAGTATTTGTCTGTTTAATTCAAACTAATATAAAATATGTTAATGCAACCAACCAAATATTTATTGTGCTCATCCTGTACATATTGATTCAGTCAACCAAAGCAAGTGGTTTCTTGCTGGGGCCTTGCATTGGGCTACCAAAGCAAGTGGCACAGGTACTGGAGCACCTGTGGAGATCGTTAACCAATTTCTGCACGCGGATGGTTGAATTCCTCCGGCAATACAAGTCCTCCTGATCTCTTCCATTCTCAAATTAAATTTGAGCAGATCACCAATTACTTAGCGGCACGTCTATATATGTTTATCCCCAGCAACTCAAGCTCAAATATCAATTGGCGGATAGCAACCGTCTCGCACTCTCTCTGGTCTTTTTTTTTATTGGAAAAGAACCAAACAAGTTACCTGCCGGTCTATGGAGTATGTATTAATAGAGAAGATACACGCTCTCTCTGTTCATGCAAATTAAAGCGTATTAGATTTTAATGGACATTTTTAATGTAGCACCAACTAACACGAAGGGAAGGAGCAGAACAGGACCATGTTTAATTTGCACAGCTTTTAATGGATATTTTTTTTAATGTAGCACCAACTAACACGAAGGGAACAAATGATCTAGCTGCCAATTTCTTGCACACACACACACACACATTCGAGTTACACAATTTTACGGTGTGTGTGTGTTGGCTTGCTGAGAACCTGGAGATCGATGCTCTATCATGACCTAGCCAACTTATAATGCTGTACGCTGTTGCACGCTCTAGATTGAGTACGATTTACAAAAAACCAGCTTCCATTCTTCCATAATGATATTAGGTAAAGGCAGGTCTAGCATCCACTGCCTCTCATGTGGCTCCCCGGAAGTATCAGCTGGCAGGCATCCCAGAATTTATCTGAATCATTTTATGAGATCAAAAATAGTGAAAGTGTTTGTATACAAAGATCATCCAATACAATATAAGTGTATGACACGATTTTGGTATCTTCAGCTGAAGAGTGATAGGAATTTGGATGATGATTATACTCCAACACCCAGCCTGCTGGTCTCATAATTTATTCTGATGCCCTCCATTCCGAAAATTCTTTGCCGTTATTTCTTCTGGACATGGTTACCCGGCCGCCTTTCAACAACTGGCACACCATCTCGTTCTTGCAATTCATCATCATCATACCCTTTGTTTCAGTAGCATTAACCCATGTATTTCGTCATCAAACCAGCACTAGCAGTAGGGACTATAAACAAACAAAAGGATGCTGATCGAGGAGTGAGTAGTGAGCTGCAAATGAGGCAGTACATATGTACGCACGCAAGCGTCACCGGCCGGCTGTGTGACAATAGGAGTTTTTTTTATTAAGAAAGAGGGCACATGATAACGATCCGGGCTTTTGACAGTAATAGGTAGAGTTCCTCTTATTTCCTATCTAGACGAGTAAGTGCCAAAGTTGATAGCATGTGTCAATTAGAAAGTTTGGCAGAATTGTTAATAAGAACATAAGACGGTACTATATATATGTATACAATGCGCATGTATTTTCTGATTCAAACATTGTAATAATTTTAACAAACACTTATCCTTACAAGATGTAAACATTTTTATACAAAAGTGATATAATTGGATTAATATTTCATTATACTCAGACTGGAAGGGGGCCCGCCTTGCAGCCGGACCTAGCGGTGGGTTGAGAATGAAATGGTTTGCTCTAAACTAGTACACTAGATTCAGATAAGGTGATAGAGAAGGCATTTCAATTTTTCACGTTAAACTCATCCATCACGATATCCTTCTGAAAGGAAAACTTGTCGTGCTAGTATAGACTAGCTTGGCGCCCTGATTTCACTAAGGACCCTGTTTTAATTAATTAAGAAGTTTTACGAGAGCCTCCGGACCTCGTTTTCAGGGGCTTGTCCTGAGTGTGGTGGTGCCTTCAATTCAACTTGGCTGCGCGGGGCCGCTAAATCCCTTCTCTTTTTTAGGTGCTTGTCCTGAGTGTAGTGGTGCCTTCGATTCAACTTGGCCGCGCCAGGCCGCTGAATCCCTTTCTCCGTCGTTTCTTTTCACCTCAGCCGGCTGCAGGGCCGGCCTGAATTGCAAGCGAGTGTATTGCTTTTCCCATACATGCCCTCCTGACGCCTTCCGTTCCCAAAGCTCAGCTCGATCGTCACCATTTTGATCTCTAACATGCGTGTCAGTGTATAGTCACCATATGATGAAGGTGCAGAGTGAGGCCATGCATTCGCGTGGGTATATATAGAGGCAGCCGGGTGTCAATTATTGCTGGACAAGAACAGAGTGCACGGGATTGTCGGAAAAGCAGTGGAGGGTGTGCTAGCTAGCAGCAGATGCAAGTATTTATTCTTTTCTTTAACAATTCTGACACGCAAAAACTTGTCTACCTTACATAAACCAAAGCTCTCCATCTGCAATATAAGACGACGGGTACGGTGTACCTTGTAGAAGCTGAAAAACGTAAATGTTACACCTAACACTTTCAAATGTTCAAGTTACCAGCAACGGACTTATCTCTTCAAAAACAAGTTATGAACCTTGGTCTTGAATCTAACCAACGCAAAATATTGGCTCCTTACAATTAAGGGGGAAAAAATCTTAACGCCAGTAGCTAGGCTTGCGTGGCTTAGCCCGCATGAACGGGCAGTGAACTTGGCCGGCTGCAATAATATACTATCGTGCCGCCTGCACCCCACGCGCGCGCCACCTTAGCATAGGCAAGCCCTCGCGCGCATGGAGGTGGCAGTCTTTGATCTCGCTCGCGGCATGCTCGGCCGTAGGCGGCGGATCCGCTCGCCTTGGGCCACCTGCTTTCGGAGAAGAGAAGAAGACTCCCGTGTCCTGGCCCCCGAACACGTTTGAGCCCCGATCGGCTGTGTCCAATCAAGCCGTTTCTTGCATAAGTCTTGGTCTGCAATCGCAACTTGCCGAGACCAATTGGTCTGCAGCGGTGATACTTAATCAACTTGTGCCGCAGCGGCTTCCTCCCACAATGATGCGAGCCCTCCTGATCCCTTCCATTCTCAAATTAAACCTACTACTAGCACATCGCCAATTCCTTAGCGCAGCATGCATGTCTATGCTTAATAATCAATTGAAGAACAACCGTGCCACGTACACTCTCTCCGGTCATGCAAAGGGCAGCAACTTTTATTGGACGCTGAATAATGTGGCACCAACACGAAGGGAAGGGGCAAAAGGCAGGACAATGTTCTCCATGTATGCAGGAAACCGGGTGTTACATTTACATATTTTCTTTACATGGGACCAAGCAGCCACATGGAAGTCGGCGCTGTAGGGCGGATTGAGCACCATCTAGCCAATTCATTTCTTGACACGTGTGCATAGAAGAAAAGGACGAGAGAGAGAGAGAGAGGCTGGAAAATAATAGAGGGAGGAGACCGAGCGTTAGCTCGGATGGTTGGCTCCCCAGGTGCGGAAGCCAGCCCGCCCGCTCGAGCGCACGGTCGCGCGGGTGCTCACCTTCTCTCTTAAATGATCTGCCAGAGCTCCTGACCTCTTTTTTTAAAAAAATAATAATAGAGGGAGTCAGCCCAAAGTGTGGTTGTTAATATTTTTTGTATTTTCTAGGCCTTGCCAGTGATTTTGCATTTCCTTGCTGGACTGTGGGCGTAACATCGTGACTAGCTGCCAATTTCTTACATACACACACATATTTGGATTACACACATTCAGGTGAAGCAGAAGCTGTTCAACGGATGCTGTATGTCATGATCGAGTGAGTTTGATAACGTGTGGTAGTGGTAGGCATGTCATAGCTGGTTTCTTGTGTGCAGCGCCCCTCATGGCTCCCCAGAAATATCCATCTCAGAACTATTTGACTGGAAAACGTGAGGATGTCTGATACACATATCGGGAGCATATCTGTATCCGATGCAGGGATGCTAGTTTGCAAAATTCTGCTGCTGAGCCTCAATGGGTTGGAAGCATCGAAAGCCCAAACCTGTGCAGCGTGACATAACTTAGGCATCTTGACGTGCAGAAAGCGATAGAAATTTTGAAGATGATTATATTGCAACAGTTACCCAGGGGGTCTCAAAATTTCTCCCAATGCCCTCCATTCTGAAAAATCTTTGCCATTATTGACTAGGGACTATATGTAATAAACAAACAAAAGGAGGCTGATGACAGCGAGGAGGGTAGCCGCGGAGGAGGTAATATATATATATATATACATATATATATGCCTTTTTTACGGCGCATAATATGTACACGAGCAAGCGTGATGGGGTGTGTCAGTGTGTGACACTAGGATTTTTTTTTAACAAAAAGGTAAAGGATAACGTTCCAGCCTTCTTTGTACTTCCTTTTTAGACGAGTAAGTGTTTGATAACATGTCTCAATTAAAAATAGAATTAGAGTTAGCTAGGCAGATCAGTTGTAGATGGTACAATGTGTACAATGCAGCAGCGAACTGGTGGTCATGACGTTGCCGTGAAATAATGTGCGTAGATATCCACTCTTTGTGCATAACTAAATCTTTCCATGTGCAATGACCTGTCTACTAGTGTCTACATGCTGAAGTTGAAACACATGTGGCACGTTAACACCTTTAAAAATACAAGTGCCAATGGCCTATCGTTCACGTTCTTGCAGTCGCTGGGAGCGAGGGATGGCCGGATAGGCCGGTACACGCGCTTGGCTACCGATCCGCCTGTTCACTGTCGGACAGTCACCAAGAGCACTCAAGGGACGAGTCGTCCCAGCTCGACAAAGTCCCATTTCCCGAGTGCGGCTTTATCTCAACTTGAAGCGACCACGCTTGCACTGCGCCTCAGCTAGTCTCCAGGCCGAGTTTGCAGCTGAAGAAATAACCATTCCCATGCAAGTCCTCCTGACGCCTTCCATTCCTAGAGCGAGCTCGTCACCATTTCGATCCCTAGCTAGCTTTATTTCTAGCCTACTGTGAACCGGCAACGACGACTCTTCAGCTGCCTTGTCGCTTGGAAATTAATGGAGTAATGAGCTAGGGGACACAGGAATGACAGATTGACAGTGCATAATCATCAAATGACAGTGCAAAGTGAGGCCATGCATGAGTGCGTATATATAGAGGCAGCCTGCTGGACATGGACGAGAACCGAGGGCATGCTGTTGTTGACTTGTTGGAAAAGCAGTGGACCTTGCTGCGAGATATAGACAGATTGCACTACTAGGGCTCGTCTGTTGGCAGCCCATGCCACGTTGCTGGTGAAACCCAAATGGAGATGGGCCTCGCTGGCCCAAGACACCGACTACCACAGTATGAGGGCCGGGCCAATTCGTATCTGGGCCTTTATAGTATTACTGGGTTTCAACTTTGTCTGGAAGCAGAAATAGCCATTAGGTCGCCATGCGACAGAGGAGAAACAAGAAGCTCCCACCTCGAGCACGGCCGCGCCTCAACCAATGGCACCTGCCCCGCTCCCGTCTTCGCCCCACGTTGCAGTGTTGTAGCTGTCCGGGCCGGGAGACTGGTTCAGCGGTCAGGTGGTCTCTCGCAGGGGTCTTGGTCGACAGCAGCAGAAGCAATAACATCTCCTCTGGAGATCGTCGATTTACTTGCGCAGCGGGAGCTTCCTCCGGCAGTGCGACCTCTCCTGATCCCTTCCATTCTCCGGTTCCTTTTCATGTCTATATTTATCCTATCCCCAGCGTATCACTACTACGAACAGAAGGGGCAACGAATAGGCAAAAGATTCTACTATGTGCTTTGAATTTTAACATTGTTAATAGTATATACTGCTTATGAACGTCAGTGCATTGCCCCACAGGCAGGCTGGTTTTGTTCAACGCACGACGGAAATGCGTCCTCTCTGCCATTTTTGAAAGATGACTCCTGCGCCGGCCACACGAATCGTATACAAACGTACAACACAACAGAAATCTCAAAGGAAGTCCAGTTCTTGGGCTAATCATAATAGATATAACCAATTGAATTGAAGGAACTTAGGGTTTTTACAAAGTTTATATCTACGGTAGTTGACGCAAAGACCACCACACCGCAGAAGCGCTGATAAATGTTTGTCTAGGGAGCAAAGCGGATACGATTGGCACAATGTTCACAGTTAGGCTGGCGGGCGTTCTGACCTGCATATCCTAGGCAGTAAGCCGCCAGCTATAGGCCGCGGTCGCATTATTTTGCTTTGTTGAATTGATCCACTAGACTGTTCTCCAATTCATGGCCTGACCTCTCAAGAACGGCATGTGGAGGAGGCTGTAGAAAAGATATTACTTTAGCATCTTAACATGCAAAAATTGCAAATAATCGATGAAAAGTTTTAGCACGGTTTTATTAATTAAAAACTTACGACGGGTAGGCTCAGAATTTATCCTGATGCCATCCATTCTCAAAACTCTTAACTAGTATAGTTCCTCAACAATGGACTTAGATGGCTTAAAAGAATTATATATGGATTTTCTCATGTGACCAATACTAGGTGGAGTGACGACTATGAAACCGCACAAAAAAAAAGAGGCTGCCCACAAACTAGCGAAGGAGGTAACATATATACACAAGCATGGTTCGTTCGCCTAGTGACACACTAAGAAGAAGTAGGTTTCATTTTTCATTTATTTCTTGAGAAAAAAGAAGGTTCTGAGTTGATAACATCTCAAGTGAAATTTACACATATATAATTTATATATCTAGATGGTACTATCGCTACTGTGGGTACGAATGAAGCAGCGTGGTTGTGGGTAAATGCACACTGGACCCCATGTTCCGATAGCTGCGAATAATTGCATGCAAGGACAGAGGTTTTACGGAGACACTGCATATACACGCTGACAAACTAGAGATGCAAGTGCTGAAGCCAATATGTAGTTCTGTATTACTTTGTTATTAGTTCGTTTTTTCTACCATAATATTTCCTTTGCTTGGAAACCAAGATTACTTCGAATTAATGAGTTTTTGGTCGATCCAGTGACTCAGAGAACATCCCTGATCAAAATACTCTTGCCTACTATCCGTAACATGTACGGTGAACTTGAGAGCTACTGCGGCCAGCTACGAATCATGGTGCGATATGATTAGCATATCTTGCGTATGCAAGACGTGCGGCAGATGCTCACACAAGTGCACAAGGACTTGATCGAGCTCGATAAGGTGGCGCCTGCGGACGGCCCGGAGGCGGCGCGTTCGCCCCGCTACCGGCCCTGGTCGGAGGCAGAAAAGCCTCTACTCCTGACGGCCTCTCAAGGTAGCCACGCGAGAGAGGAGACGCTAGAGGCACTCGGCTCGAGCGCGGCCGCGCCTCAACCATGGGCGTCTGCCCGGCTCCCGTCTTCGCGCCACGTTGCAGTGTCGTAGCTGTCCTGACCGGGAGGCTGGTTCAGCGATCAGGTGGTCTCTCGCAGGGATATTGGTCGGCGGCGGCAGATTGCAGAAGCAGTAACTTCTGCTATGGAGATCGTCGATTTAGTTGTGCTCGGAAAGCTTGCTCCGGCAGTGCGAGCGCTCCTCCTGATCCCTTCCATTCTGAAATAGTATGATGAACCCGCGTCGCCGGTTCCTTTTCATGTCTATGTTTATCCTATCCCCAGCGTATCACACTAGCTCTCTTTGTTTTTTTTTTTTGAAAGGAAACTCTCTCTGTTTCTGATGGTGCAAAGGGGAGAGTTTCTGTTGGACACACGAACGTGTAGTGCTACTACGAAGAGAAGGGGCAACGCGGGACATATATATAGATGAAACGGGGTGTGGTGTTTTTTTGGAAGGTGATGGTTGTAATTAATTAGCTGGATATTTATAAGACGAAACGGCACGTTCAATTCTGATGAAAGAGTACTAATTTCCTTTCGGGTACGAATAGGCAAAAAATTCTATTTGCTTTGAATTTTAATATTGTTAATATACGTTGCTTATGAACGTCAGTGCATTGCCCAACAGGCAGGCTGGTTTTGTTCAACGCTCGACGGAAATGCTTCCTTTCTGCCATTTCTGAAAGATGACTACTGGGCCACAAGAATCGCATACAAATGTACAACATAGAAGAAATCGCAAAGGAAGTCCATTACTTAGGCTAATCATAAGAGATATAGCCAATTGAAGAAATTCAGAGTTTTTACAAAGTTTATATCTGCGGTAGCCAATCGCAGAAGCGCTGATAAATATTTTTCTAGGGAGCAAAGCAGATACGATTGGCACAATGTCCACAGTTAGGCCGGCGGGCGTTCTGACCTGCAGATCCTAGGCAGTAAGCCGCCAGCTATGTGCCGTGGTCGCATTGTTGAATTTATCAACTAGAATGTTCTCCGATTCATGGCCTGACCTCTCAAGCACGGCATGTGGAGGAGGCTACTGAAAAGATATTACTTTAGCATCTTAACTTGCAAAAATTGCAAATGATCGATGAAAAGTTTCAGCACGGTTTTATTAATTAAAAACGTACGACGGGTAGGCTTAGAATTTATCCTATGCCATTTTTCTCAAAACTCTTCGCTACTATAGTTCCTCAACAATGGATTTAGTTAGTCTGAAAGAACTACAGATTTTCTCATGTGACCACTACCAGATGAATTGACGACTGTGAAACCACACACTAAAAAATGAGGCCGACCACAGACTAGTGGAGGAGGTAACATGTATACATGAGTATGGTTCGTTCGCCGAGTGACACACTAAGAAGAAGTAGGTTTTATTTTTTTATTTCTTTCTTGAGAAGAAGAGGCTGAGTTGATAACGTCTCAAGTGAAATTCACGCATAATTTATATATCCTGATGGTAGTAAAGCTACTGTGAGTACGAATGAAGCAGCGTGGTTGTGGGTGAATGCACACTGGACCCCATGTTTCGGTAGCAGGGAATGATTGCATGCAAGGACAGGAGTCATACAGTTCAAAAAAAAAGGATAGGAGTCTTACGGAGAGTCGGAGACACAGCATACACCCTGAAAGATCCGGGTGATCACATTACAATGCACAACACGTACTTTTTTTTTTGAGAAACTAGAGATGCATCGTGCAAGTGGTGACATCAATATGTAGTTTTGTATTACTTCGTTAGTTCGTTTCTACCATAATATTTCCTTTGCTTAGAAATCAAGGTTAGTTCAAATTAATGAGTTTTGGGTTGACTCAGTGACTGTGACTCAGCAGAGAAACTAAAACTTGCATCCCTGATCAAAATACTTGCCTACTATCTTTATGACACAAGAGTATTAGTCTTACCCCTGCTGGTTGCTTTCAGCTTAGCGATAAGCAGTATGCTCTCTACAAACACATGCTCAGCTGCGCATCATACTTTTATGTAAGATACCCCGCGGTGGATCACACCTAAAATTTCAGTTGGGGCAGAACTTACCCAAAGGCCAGGACCTGCTAATGTACCGTGCTCATGCTCGCCGCTCTCAAAATTGGCGCCTCACATAAAATTCAGAAAAACGCACAACAAAGGCGCCTCAAATAAAATTCAGAAAAGCGCACAACAAATATTTTGTTGCGAAACTCATTCGATCTGCCAAGAATGATTTTTCTGAACTATCAATTCATCTGCTACGGAATGCCGCCCCCCTTGCAAGCGAACGCGTACGCGTACGCCCCAGCCCCCAGGCCTGACGGATTCCGGTCGTTGTCCTGCCGCGACGCTCAGTGTGCGCTGGGGCGGAGGATGAGGCCCCACAGGAGGCATTTGCGTCGTTTGGCTACCGGTGCTGCGTCCCGAACGCGGCGGCGCCTCTGTCGGTCCTCCTATAGTTGGCTATTCGGGCCGCCCGTCACAGCACGGTCTGGACCCAACTCGACCCGATCTGATTAGATCCGGTCTGATTGGTCCGATTAGCTCATCGTGCCAGGCCGGGCCGGCCCATGTGCCAAGGCCTCGGCTTAAGCACGACACGAAGATCTGTTATTTGTGCCGGGCCGACCCGATTACCTATACGGGCCGTGCCCATCCATTTAGCCCACGCAGGCCCGTTAGCTGCGCCGTCGCTCCTGTACCGCTGCGCCGCCGCTCTTGTACCACCGCGCGGGGAAGCAAAGCGGCCTGCTGCGCCACCGAACGGGGAAGGGTGGCGGCCGGGCGCCTGCCGCGCCGCTGCATGGGGAAGCGAGGCGGACCGACGCTGGCCTAGCATCGCGCTGGGATGGGAGGGCGGGTGCCGCTGCGTCGCGGCCATGCGCCGGCTGCGCCACCAGGCCTGAAGGGAGGAGAGCATGCCGCCAGCCGTGCCACCGCGCGGGGAAAGGAGGAGGCCCGCCGGAGGGCTGGCGCCGGCCACGTCGCCACCGGGGAAGGGAGGAGGGGCGGCCGCCAGTCTGGAGGTGGACTGGGAGGGTGAGAGCTAGGGTTTGGAGGGCAAAATGAGTATATATACGTAGGCTGATTGTAGGAAATTTCGGTGGTGGAGTGTCATCATGCTCCCAGGTCTAGCAGGGCTCGCATGCTCGGGCCGGCCCACGTGCTTGGTCAGGCTGAGGCCTTAATCATGCCGGACCGGGCCGGCCCATATGCCAAGGGTTCGGCCCATGCATGGCACGAGGCTCGTGCTGGGCCAGCCCGGGCCTGATTAACCTCGTGTCGGGTCAAAAAGCCAGGCAATAGACTGGCCCACGGGTCTCGGACCGGATGGATAACTATAGTCGTCCCTGCGCCATGTCCCTGCGCTTCAGCCGCGCTGCCGGCCGTCTGGCAGCCCACCGAGAGACTCAGTCGACTCGTGCGGTGCGGGCTTCCTCCGACAATGCAAGTCCTGATCCCTTCCATTCTCGCTCAAAGGTCAAAGCACATCGCCACAATTCCTTAGCATGTCTATGTCGATCTACCCCGAAACAATTCGAGCACAAGTCAGTTGGTCATGTTCATATTGATTACGGGAGCAGTAGTTTTGAAAAATGATGCCTAATAAGTAACTTTGACGGAAAATTTGGACGAATCTGAACAACAGCTAGCTGCTAGCAATGGACATATAAGCGTATTGCTATGTAATTTCTCCTAACGTGGGTACGCTGGGTATCACGCTCAACTCCTGTTCCAGTTCCACAAGAGCTGACGGACTATGAGCCCACTACACTAGCTAGTGAGGCTTTTAGTTGGTAATGATACGAGACACAGACTTGACCGCTGCGTCCAAGTCAGCATTGATGCATTTGCATTCATGTTCCCGGCATCAGGTGGTCTACGTGCATGCAAGTTACTCTTATTACCAACTAATAAAACCCACGCTCCGATCGATTCGGCTAGGAAAGCACCTGTGTTTTTAGAATTTAGAAGAAACCAGAAATGTTTTACTGTTTACAACATATGAGAAAAGCTGAACAACGATTACAAGGCCGACCACCTACATAAGCATATGCGTCAGTGCCGGGTGCATTGTCTCGTAAGCATTCTTGTTCAAAGCAACTGTGCTACCGGGAACAAGAATACAAATGCGTCAATGCTCCCGGCATCAGGTCCGCAGCGCACCTTCGTCTCATCGAGCCCCCCACGTTCAGATTCAGCCAGGCCTCACTACTCTGTAGTAAGATGCCGCCGAGCCGAAGTTGCCCTAATAACCAGTGTGGTTGGCCAGGACATGACGACAGAACTCGATTGGTTCAGACATTCAGAGACATGCAAATGTGCCTGCAACGTCCGCAGTTAGTGGTGTTAGATCGATGTTTCAAAGAGGGCTGTTTGCAGTCAGAAAAATGGAAAAAAGGAGGACGAGAACATACGCTTGCCAATATGATCCTCCGGATGCCTCCCGTTCCAAGAATCACCGCAACGCCATCCATGCCCTTCTCGACCATTTTCCTCATTCACTCTTGCTCTCGCCTCGCCGACAGAATTTTTGAAGACACAAGGAAAGAAGAAATAAGAAGACATCTGGTATATATACGGACGAAGCCGGCAGAGTTAGGTGAAACTTTATTATCATTATTCCACATTGCATTTGATTGTTCCAGCCGTTTATTGTTCCGTGATATATTGTCCCATAGCTGTGCGGGGCGCTAGCTTGCTTCCGGCAACGGAAAATTAAATTTCCCCTCAAGTATCCACTGAATCTGACCGGTTGGCCACCTGATTCTCCAGCTTCACCTACAGCTGCAAACATCTCCACCTGATGGTTAATCGCCAGCCATCGCCACAACATACGGCAGATCAGTTTGGCTTGGAGCCAGATCAGTTTGCTTGTTGGAAACGACAAATAAAATGAATCGGAGGGCCACGGTTTTAGTGGGTTTTTTTCCTAAGGTTCCACCATTTTAAGTCTGTGTCCTTTTTTTTCAACTACACATACGGCATACAGGACTAAAATCATATAACTCCTTAGCGCTTAAATGGGTTAGCTAGGAAAAATGGTAATAACTAGCAAACCTTGCCAGTACATGCCATGAGACAAGCTAGCTATCCAGCTATACATACTCCTCCAAACGCATCGGCAGCCTGATCCTCGCTCGGAAGGCAAGGCAATGTTTGTAAGTGCGACCTCTCTTCAGCAAACTGACGTTGCATTGGACTTGCCTGGTCTGAATACGGCTCTTGGATGAGTGTCCTCCCAACGCCTGCCATTCCGATGATCGATCGTAACTCGTGATAAGGATCTTGATCGCTATCGTTGTTGCGCAACAACTCTACTGCTGTACGTACTCCCGATGGCCGTTATGATCTTGTACCGTAAAAATTGATGCTATTATTCAAACACGTACAGGCAGTACAGTAGCTTAACGCTAGCTGACAAGATAATCATGTTTGCCGTCTAGCCCCCAAACAAAATACTGGCTCACTTTGCTACCCCATACATTACAGTGCAATATATATCGGATAATTGATTGGTTTCACGTTATTTCAGGGCCGTTCACATGGTTTTGGCAATTAACAAAGGTATAGTAGTGCATGCTCATTCTAAGGTGACACCCGGCCCGAATTAGGGCAACATGTTCTGCTTATAAATCAGGACCCATTCGCCGGCGTCTTATGGGTGCAGTCGGTCACAAGGTACGACGCCGCGGCGGGGCCGTCCGCCTCTTCTACGTAGCGGCGATCAAACGGGATGAGCGCCGGGACCCGCAACGATGGGGGCTTTGCCACCGACGACGAGCTGGCCTCCCGGACAGCGACGAGCTCCACGCTCCCCAGAGGGCGGGCGCCGTGCACGGGCAACACGATCGCCTCGGCCACGACGAGGAGGAGGAGGGCGGTCGCGAGGACGGCGAGCCTGGCCATCACGTGCTCAATTTGTTAGGGAGCTTGGGCTACACGCGGGTGGTGGCTTCAAGTGGCTCCCTGCTTCCGTACTTGTGTCGGATCTGGAGCCCCGCAGGCGATCTTTTTATATAGATGAAGCACCCATGTGGCTGCTATTAACTCGATTTCAGTAACCGTAGAGGAGTGCCAGTTACACGAGACCAGTCTCGATAACAGTTTTATGGAAAGTTTTATGATATTAAATTCTATACCACATCATTAATTTTACTGAAATGGTGAGAAGAGAGAATGAGAGAGTTTCATGCGATATGAGAGGAGTTTTATCACCTAAAAACTCCTCTAGCAGAGTCACCTAGTTTCCAGTCTCGGTAACTATCCCATAAAACTGTGCACTAAAACTGGTCTGGGAGTTATACTACGCTCAATGCTCTTTGTAATTAATGAACCCACCACTAGTAGGTTTTGCTTGGTAAATTTTTAGCGTAGGAATTGATGAAGTTCACTTATTAGTGTACAGTTCATGTGAATTTATGTTCCTATTTATGGAAGGAAATTATTCTAATAAAACTTCCTTCATCTAAAAAACTCCCTCAAATCATGCATAAATGACATTCAGTACTCTGATTAACATCGTTTCATTTTGTTTTCTTCTAATGTTTGCTACCTAGTAGAAGAAAAAACAAAATGGACACTACCGGAGAGGCCCGATTTGCCGAGGGTGAAAAGTTTGCCGAGAGCTATATTTCGGGCACTCGGCAAAGAAGTTATTTGCCGAGCGTCGCTCTCGGCAAAAAAAACCACTCGGCAAACATATTATTTGCCGAGAGCCTAACCCTCGGCAAACGGATACACTCGGCAAACAGATACCCTAAACCCTAAACCCTAAACGCCGTTATCTTTGCCGAGTGCTACATTTGTAACACTCGGCAAAGGGTGTATTTGCCGAGTGTCAGATGACCGACACTCGGCAAATAAGATATTTTATTGGCTGGCTGAGAGGTCCTGGCGGACTGTCCGCCAGTACTGGCGGACAGTCCGCCAGGACCTCTCGGGGTCAGCCAGCAGAACTTATCATTTTTGTTCCATCCAACTATCTCTTCGTGGGCCCATCGTGTTATGTCCGTGGGAGGCTGTCCAAAACCCTCTACACCTCTTGGATGAAGCTCCTCTATCTCTCTTCATCCACATAACACAACTAGCCCCTCTCACTCTCTCTTCCTTCCCCACGGACAACACCCCCCATTGCCCCCCATTGTCCGTGGAGCCAAGGATTCGGTTCCTCCGCAAGGTCCACGGCGAAGGAGCCCCTCCACAGGCTGCAAGAACCTTCTCCCCTCGTTTCCAATCCTTTGGAAGCACTTCCATTCATCCTAGGGCAAGAACAAGGTATATGCAATCCTCCATTGATCTCTCTACTCGATGCATATCTTGAGGAATGCTTTTAGCTATTGTTTCCTGCTAGGTAGAGGATGCTATTCCTTGAAAATCTTGAAGAATGGATGGCTAAATCTTTAGTTCACATGTTCATGTTCATTTCATAACCTAAACCTTTATTCAAGTCGATCTCCCAATCTATCCACTCATTGTTGTTCAAAATTTAAGTCTAGGCTTCCATTATCATCTACAATGTGCCTACAAAGTTTGAGCCCCATTGGATTAATTCTTGACATCACATGTTTTCGCGGGAACATTCAAAACCGAGAGGTCCTGGCGGACAGTCCGCCGGTACTGGCGGACTGTCCGCCAGGACCTCTCAGTCTTGATTTTTACTGCATAATCCTTTGTTTGTATCCACCCGTTCTTTTATTACTTCTAATCAAGCTGTATACTTCCTATACATGTACAGATGGTGCATGAGAGGAGGACCAAGTTCTTGCATGATCCCGTCTCCAACTCCGATTCCGATGAAATTGAAGTCGTTCCTCCACCTAAGCGCAAAAGGAAGCCAACGCCCAAAATTTCAATGAGTCGAGCTGGGCAAATGGGCGGTCCTAGCCATGCGGCACCCAGGCGTAGCTACCAAAGAGCTGCTCAACCACAAGGTGATGTGCCTCAAGAGGAGGTTCCTATCTTTGATGAGTACCCTCCACTCCAACCCTACCGGAAGTATATCATGCACAGACCGGAGTACACAAGGATCAACTTCGGTGACCCTGGAGTGAAGCGAGTGGATTACACCACAAAGCAAAGAGGTGCTGCATTTAAGGAAAGAAAGGAAAATCCTTATGATTATGAGAAGTACATCACGGATAGGAGGTTTTGGAGCAAATTTCAAGCTGATTGGTACATATCCGTCTTTATTGAGAAGAAGAATGCTATCACCGTCTCCAAGTACATCAATTGGGATGAAATGAGTGAGAAAAATAATCCAACCTTTGACTTGGTCATACGTGAATGTGAGAGGAAACACTTCTATGAATTCTTGGCCCTCAATCAAGATTGGAACAATGAGTTGGTTGCTCAATTTTGCTCCACTGCTTGGTTTGAAGGTGAGGGCAAGAATTCCTTTATTCACTTCAATCTTCAAGGGCGCGCCTTCTGGGTTTCATACAAGCAATTTGCTACTATCCTTAAGCTTGATGACACTCTAGATGAGATGGAAATTCACGATGACATCAATCCAACGGATGAAGCTCTTATGACTCTCTATCGGGATGAGGATCCGGATATAGCGACGACTCATGGACTACGTCCATATATGGAGATCATGAACAGGCTATTCCGGGAGACCTTGACTCCCAAGAGGGGTGATCGCACCAAGATTCATGGTACGGTCAAGAACCTTCTTCTAGCTATGGACTTTGATCACCCGCCCTTTAGTGTCTTTCACTTTTTCTGGACGGAGTTGAGGTACATGCTCCATCATGGCAGTAATCCAGTTATCTATGCTCCATACATTCAAAGGATGATTAATGCCGTGACTGGAATGGAGTTTGGATATGATGCGGTCCATGCCCCATATTGCCCACAGCCTCCCAAGGAGCAAGAGTTTCCACCAGAGGGCGAGTCTCCCCCATCAGCTCACTCTCCACCCCAGCCCACTATGGATATGCCCTCCACCTCGGCGATGCCTTCCTCTTCTAGGACTCGTCCTCGCAGGAAAGGCAATGCCTTTATTTCTGGCTTGAAAGCTCTCTTCAAAGTATGCCGCAACACCAACGATGTAGTTCGTGCTCACGCTCGGGCAAATCAGCAGAGTATCAACAGGATTGAGCGCCACCTTGGCATTGAGGAGACGGATTGGCCCTCATTTCCGCCTTCTCCTCCTAGGGACTTTCCAGCTGCGTGGGAGCATTATGATGTAGGTGCTGATGATGATGATGATGATGATGAGGATGATGAGTGATTACTGCTCCGAGCTTCCATTTGTCTTTTCTCTTTTTGGTGTTTGATGCCAAAGGGGGAGAAGATTGTATCCTAGCATTCCTAGCATTCTTATCTTTCCATCCTTTAGAGTCGTTGTGCGACTTTGGATCTATGTGAGACTTGGCTTGTATCCTATTTGAACTAAGTTGGCTTGTAATTTCTAATTTCTTTTTATGGATGATGTTTGCATGGTTGTGATCTTATTGCTTTTCTATGTTTGTGAAATCATGTGATATTACATTATCTTGGTTTTATCTCATCATGATGCTTTGACTTTATTTGGTTTGCTCATTATGAAATGAAGCCAACCCATGCCTTGAACAGAAAAATGCAAACCCGACGATTCGTTAAAATTGGAGAACGGTACCAGTTCAAGAAATGTGGTTCAAGCGAAGATAATTCTTTGTTTTATATTTTCTTTAGTCTAGGTATACCGTACTATCAAAGGGGATGTGGAAAGTGTGTGGTAGAACACAAATAAACCAAATCCGGAACCCATACCTTGAACAGAAAAATGCAAACCCGAGTGGTCCTGGCGGACAGTCCGCCAGGACACTTAAAAACAGCCTAACGGCTAGTTTTTAGTGAGGCTCTGTATATATCCCTTCGACCCCAACGGAAAATCCACCCTGCCAAACTGCATAAGCTTAGCCTCAAGCACCTTCTAAGCACTCCAAAACTCCCCAAAGTGAAACCCTAGCTTCCCCACTCCAAATCCTTAGTCTAGGGTTGGGTTTGAGCAAGATCCAAGCAAGATTCAAGTTCTTTCCCAAGAGATTCACCAGCTTTGCCGAGGGAGCAAGATCCAAGCAAGATTTAAGCGATTGTTATCACTTTTTAAGCCATTGTGATCGCTTTGGCTGATCAACAAATGAGGAGTCCAAATTTCTTAGCCTCAGTAGCCATGGAGGCCCAGGCACCCCGCGCACGCGTGCCGCAGGAACTGCCGCAGCGACCAAGATGCTCATGTTTTTCCATCGACGTCGCGTTAGCTAGATGCTTCCTGTGCGTGAGAGCTTTTGGGTAAAGGGCTGCTCCATTTATGGCTTTATTATCACAATATTTCCCGATTAACAACGCCCACGCTTCTATCGCTCCTAGTAACAGATGCGTATGAAATTCACCAGTGACACGGACAAACTTTATTCATTGCCTGGATAGAGAGTGTGATGTTGTGTTGTGCAACTTGCTTGCCAATTGGATGCTCACGTGACAAAGTTATGACTATTTTTTTCTCGTATCCAGTCCAATAATATATATATACATATATATATATATCACAACGGACATCACATGCAGTTTATATATATATATATGACAATACACATTACACACATTTCATATATGACAATACTCATACAAGTCCATACAAATTCATACAAAGTTCATACAAGTTCAAATGTCCCGAGCCAGCATAAATGAACATATACAGTCCATACAAGTTTGGAAACGTTCATACAACTCACTGGGTCGGCGGCGGCGGCGGAGGCGGTGGCGGCGGGACAAACCCGTAAATAGCTTCTAAGGCATAGTCCTTTGCTTCAGAATCTTCAAGTTTCAAGAATATCTGACGCTGCTCCCAATTTAACCTGCATAAATTTAGAACAGAACGAAGTTCTTTGCCTTTGAAACCACACCTCATAGCTTTGTCACAACAATTTTCCATACTCAGTCGACCCATGAAGAGTTGTGCGGCAAATTCTTTATCTTCCATCAGGTTTGAAAAACGTTCACCAAAGCTTGAATCTGACTTGCCACTGCTGGTGGACTCTGCGTTGCATGTCATCTTCATCTTCATCTTCTTTCTGGGATTAGGCTCATTGGCTACATTATCATTGTCTACAAGATGTGGCGGCGGGGTCTCGACGACATAGTCAGGCGTAACATAGTCAAACACTGCTGCATATGTGAGCCAATGCTCTGAAATATAGTGCTCACCCGCCTGCATAAACCAAAAAAAAAACTTGTGGATTACACACAAGGGTATTAAGATTAAGCTAAGTTTCGGATTATGATATGGATTGCAATGCTTACCAAATGGAGTTTGACATCATTTTCCAATGCAGTAACATGTTCTTTTATATCATCGATACTCAAGTTGCAACTCACAACTTGTAGAGTTCGTGCAACTTTTTCCAGTACATCAGGATCAGTAGCTCTCCACTGATCGTTACTATCCGCAAACTTTATGTTATGCAAAGAAAGAAGGATTCTTTTTCGCGTGTCCATCGGATCAGTTGGAAACCTACAATTTGTAATCCAGCTTACTTTTGACTTTCCTGTTCAAAAATAATTATAAGGATGCAGACAAACTTACATTTCATACTCCAGCTCTATCGGTCCACTTAATAATATAAAAAAAAACTTGCGTCAGAACTATTTGGAAATGTGCAAATAATTTCGTATACAAATTATAAGGACAACTAAACCTTGCAGGTGAGCTTCCACATGATTCCGACTGGGTGTTTTCCTTAACCCTTGCAGGTGAGCTTCTTTTCGACCGGGTGTTCAACTGAAAGAATGAGTCAATAAGTCATTGGGAAAATTTGTATGCAAAAACTTGTTGGATATTTGATTTAGTCCCGCCATGAATCAAGGAGGCTGGACCGATTAACTTTGGAACACCTCAATTCAACTAAAACAAACCTGTGTTGGACTGGGCCTTCGAGCTGAGAGCGGCGGTACAGGCGAACACGATTCCTCAGTTGACACTGAACCGGACATACAATGGCTAGTTGTTGAAACTGATGGAACGAAGTCCTGCCAAGAAGGAAATAAAATCCATATACATTATGGATCAATGCACAAAAAAAGAGATGTCTTATTTTCTAAATACATAGCCGAGAATAATATCAATTGCATATGATACAAGTTTTTATGAACAAAACAACGTGTAATGGCGTAGGTCGAAAACACAGATTTAGGGTCTCATATGGTCGAAAACACAGATTTAGGGTCTCTTATGGTCGAAAGCTTATCAGCTCAAAATTGTTTGCCCCCCAAAAAATACAAGTAGCAATACCTATATATTGAACAAGTACAGAACACAGTCCCAGATTGCTCTATTCTCCCAGTTACTCAAGGTGTAAGCCAACCCTACTTAATTCTGGAAAGTCATCATGTAGTTGGCCACAAGGAGCACTCAGCTGATATCACAAGTGCGAAAGGGGTGTTAATTGTTGACTTTAAGCCCCAAGACATGCCTATGGTAAGTTTCTTTCGGTCTCACAAGTTACGAAAATTGTGAGAGCAACATGACAGCCAAAGGTAACAGACAACAAGCACTCTCTGCACAGCACAAAGAAATAGCGGTCAGTCAGAACTGAGGGGTCCTGGCGGACAGTCCGCCAGGCCTGGCGGACAGTCCGCCAGGCCCTCTCAGTTCTGATTGTTACAGCATAATACTGTGTTTTCTCCACCCGTTCTTTCGTTACTTCTAATCAAGCAAAGAGAAAATAGGGAGATTATTAAAAAAAATCAACATGCCTTGGTTACCAATCAGTCACTGAATAATATAGCTTCTTGCTGGATCAGCCTTTTTAGATAATCAACCTGAAATCAACATGCATAAGGTGGGATGCGAGTGGTAATGGAGAAACAAGTAGCGAGATCTTTAAAATGAATGACTTGTGTGCAACTACATTGAAAAGTCAGAGGCAGACATTCTCAGCACACGCCGGGGGCGGGGCGGCGGCGGCGGGGGCGTAGGCCGGGGGCACGGCTGCGGCGGGGGCGCCGGCCGGGGCCGCGGGGCGGGAGAGCGGCAGCGGCGCGGGCGGCGGCCGGGAACGCGGGCGGGGGCGGGCCGGGTGGGGCCGCGGCGCGGGCCGGGCGGGGGCGGGGCGCGGGCGCGGGCGGGCGGGCGCGGCGGCGCCGGGAACGCGGGCGGGGGCGCGAGCGGGGGCCGCGGGGCGGGGGAGCGGCGGCGGCGCGGCGGGGCGGCGGGGGCGGCGCGGGCGCGGGCGGCGGGGCGCGGGCCGGGCGGGGGCGCGGGGCGGGGCGCGGGCCGGGCGGGGGCGGGGGCGGGGGCGCGGGCGGGCGGGCGCGGGCGGCGGCCGGGAACGCGGGCGGGGGCGCGAGCCGGGGCCGCGGGGCGGGGGAGCGGCGGCGGCGCGGCGGGGGCGGCGGGGGCGGCGCGGGCGCGGGCGGCGGGGGCGCGGGCGGGCGGGGGCGCGGCGCGGCGGGCCGGGGGCGCGTGCGGGCGCCGCGCGGCGGGCGCCGGCGGCGGCCGGGAACGCGGGCGGCGGCGGCGGCGGCCGGCGCGGCGGCGGGCGGCGGGGCGCGGCCGCGGGCGCGGGGCGGGCGGGGGGGCGCGGGCCGGGCGGGGGCGCGGCGCGGCGGGCGGGCGGGCGCGGGCGGGGGAGCGGCGGGCGGCGGCCGGGCGGGCGGGGGCGCGGGGGCGGGGGAGCGGTGGCGGCGCAGCGGGCCCGGGGGCGGGGGCGGCGGCTCAATCGAAGATAGCGGGGCCGGGGGCGGGGCTTTGCCGAGTGCCGCGGATCGGAGGCACTCGGCAAACATGGGGTTTTGCCGAGCGCCAGATCTAGGGCACTCGGCAAACAAGCGGGTTTATCTCGCCCGCCGCACCGCACGCCTGCCCACGCCCGCCCGCCGCCGCGCCCGCGCCCCGCCCACGCCCGCGCGCCGCCCCCACGCCCACGCCACGGCCCGCGCCGCCGCCCCGCCCGCCCCCGCCGCCGCGCCGCCACGCCCACGCCGGCCGCCCCGCCCGCCGCCCGCCCCCGCCCACGCCCCGCGCCCGCCGCGCCCCCGCGCCGCCCACGGCCCACGCCGCGGCCGCCCGCCCGCCGCCGCGCCCGCCCACGCCCCGCCGCCCACGCCCGCCGCCCCCGCCCGCCGCCAGCGCCGGCCGCCGCCCGCGCCGCCCCACGCCCACGCCCGCCCGCCCGCCGCCCACGCCCACGCCGCCGCGCCCGCCCGCCCACGCCGCCCGCCCCGCCCCGCCCGCGCCCGCCGCCCGCCCGCCCCCACCCACGCCCCCCCGCCACGCCCCCCCCCCCCACGCCCACGCCCGGCGCCGCCGCCCCACGCTCGCCGCACCGAGGCCGCTGGCTCGCCGCTCCGAGGCCGCGGGCACGCCGCCCCGAGGCCACCGACGCCGCTGCTCACACCCCGACGCCGCTGCTCCCACACAGCAGTCTTCCCAACGCCGTCGTCTCGCCGGGGAGCGCTCCTCGGGTGCTGTCGCCGACCGTCCGTCCGCCGCCGGCAACGTCGCCTCCAGTCTAGGTGACGACCCGCCTTGCTAGTACATAAGATGATTGCAATGCTTGTGAAGTATGTGTTCGCGTATGCCCGATAGATCTACCCCTTGTGGATTGGAGTTTTGAAAAGGATATAAAAGGAAACAATTGCTTAATTATAGTAATGATTTCGGAGTTTGTATATTTTTGTGGTTACTGTGTTGAGTACTGTCCAAAAAAACTGTTTATCAAGCTAACCGGTAAGCTAACCTTTTATGACCCACGGCAGCAATCCTACCTTTCCAAGCCTTTCTATAAAATCCTTTTTATGATATAGAGAATGAAATGATTGTATTTATATGATGGATGCTAGTATAGACAATGGATGCTTGTATTACTTGTTTAGATCTTACACTTTAATTGTATTCTTGTCATTGCTGAATTGTGGTATACCGTGTGGTGGTGCTCGACTAAAGTGCTCCTATTACTTTAGTGCTCGACTCAGGTGCTGTAAAGGTTTTTTGGCTGGCTGAGAGGTCCTGGCGGACTGTCCGCCAGGCCTGGCGGACAGTCCGCCAGGACATCTCGGGGTCAGCCAGCAGAACTGATCATATATAATTGATATTAACTAGTTTTCGTTGTCTATAGTAGATGATGGAGGACCGTAGGTGGATATACACTGGTCACCGTAGTAAGAGAGATGTCAGCCCTGAGTGGATTAAGAACACCAATGAATTCTTGGAACAGGCGTGGGGCGAGAATGCTAAAGGAGCGGCTAGAATTTTCTGTCCATGCAGCAAGTGTGCTAACAGGAAAAGACAAACACAGGATGTCATGGGGGAACATCTCTTCCTTAATGGATTTACGCCAAACTATACCCGGTGGATCCATCATGGTGAAGGCCATCGTAGGAGAGAGGACGTGGTGAGACCACGTGTCGAGGATTGTGATGCTGAGGCTGGTGTAGTGGACATGTTAGATGACTATCATGAGGCACACGTTGCTGAAGAACTTGTAGAGGAGGAGCCTGAGGGGTCCGCAAAGGCGTTTTACGATATGTTTGCCTCAGCACAGAAACCCCTTCACGGACATACAAAAGTTTCTCAGCTGGATGCCATTGGACGAGTAATGGCGTTGAAGTCGCGGTACAGCCTGAGCAGAGACACCTTTGATGGTATAGTGACAGTTATTGGCAGCCTGCTTCCAGAGGGTCACATCCTGCCAAAGAGTATGTACGAGTCACAGAAACTTCTTCGTGCACTCAAGATGCCGTATGACAAGATACATGCCTGTCCGAACGGATGTGTCCTGTTCAGGAAAGAATACGCGGAAGAAAAGTACTGTCCGAAGTGTAAATCCTCTAGGTTCCTGGAGGTTGACTCTGGTGATGGCAACAAGAGGCAGCTTGATATCCCCGTGACAATCCTACGTCACTGCCGGCCATACCGAGGATCCAACGGCTGTACATGACTGAGGAATCCGCGAAACAGATGACATGGCATAAGAAAGGGAAACGATACAATCCTCACAAGATGGTACATGCATCAGATGGTGAAGCATGGACCTACTTTGATAGCATTCATCGGGACAAAGCCAGTGAGGCTCGTAATGTTCGTATTGCGCTGGCAACTGATGGATTCAATCCGTATGGAGCGATGGCTGCCACATACACATGTTGGCCCATGTTTCTGATTCCCCTCAATCTCCCCCAGGCATAGCATTCCAACGACAGAACATGTTGTTATCGTTGATTATTCCTGGACACCCGGGGAAAAATATGGGTGTGTTCATGGAGCCGCTGATTGATGAATTGGTCCATGCTTGGGAGGAAGGGGTATGGACATATGATCGGGCCACAAAGACCAACTTCAAGATGCATGTTTGGTATCAATACTCTCTGCACGATTTTCTGGCGTATGGGGTCTTCTGCGGGTGGTGTGTTCACGGCAAATTCCCATGTCCGGTATGCAAGGAACGTCTTAGGTTCCTTTGGTTGCAGAAGGGTGGTAAGTATGTTGCGTTCGACAAACATCGACAGTTCCTACCTCTTGACCATCCATTCAGACGAGACATCAAAAACTTTACAAAAGGTGTTACAGTGACAGACCTCGCAAGTCCGATGAGGACTAGTGCCGAGATTCGTCAGCAGATAGATGGTCTCTTGATCAATCCAGAGGGTGGCTTTGTGGGATATAGTGAGCAACATATGTGGACTCATAAGTCGGGCTTGACTCGGCTCCCGTACTATGACGACCTGCTCCTTCCACACAACATTGATGTGATGCACACTGAAAAGAATGTTGCTGAAGCACTTTGGGCAACAATCATGGATATTCCCACGAAGACAAAGGACAATGTTAAGGCTAGGTTGGATCTAGCAATATTGTGTGACAGACCAAACTTAGAAATGAGGCCTCCTGCACGAGGAAAGACATGGAGAAGGCCTAAGGCCGATTATGTCTTGAGCAAGCCCCAAAGGATAGAAGTACTACAATGGATCAAGGCGTTGATGTTCCCTGATGGCTATGCAACTAATCTGAGTAGAGGAGTCAACTTGTCTACTTTGCGAGTCTTAGGTATGAAGAGTCATGACTACCACATATGGATTGAGCGGCTTCTTCCAGCGATGGTTCGAGGTTATGTCCCTGAGCATGTCTGGCTGGTACTTGCAGAGTTGAGCTACTTCTTCCGCACACTTTGTGCAAAGGAGTTATCACGGACCTTAGTTGCAGACTTGGAAAGAATCGCACCGGTGTTGTTATGTAAGTTGGAGAAGATCTTTCCACCCGAATTCTTTAATCCGATGGAGCATATGATATTGCATCTCCCGTATGAGGCACGAATGGGGGGTCCCGTGCAGGGTCGGTGGTGCTATCCAATTGAAAGATGCCTAAAGGTTATCCGAAAGAAATGTGGAAATAAAAGCAAAATTGAGGGTTCCATTGCCGAGGCATACATTCTGGAGGAGGTGTCGAACTTTACATCAGTATACTATGGTGACAACCTACCTAGTGTGCATAATCCACCGACTCGTTACAATGCTAGCGAAAATGACTCGAGACTCAGCCTTTTTCAAGGTCAGCTTGGAACTGCAAGTGGTTCGACCACCAAGAGGTTGAGTCATCAAGAGTGGTGTCGGATCATGCTGTATGTGTTGACCAACCTTGACGAGGTGACACCGTACATGCAACAATTTATTCAAGAATTCTGGCGTCAATCAAGGGATATCACGGAGCAGGAATTAGATACCCTGCTCAAACAAGGTGCAGGAAATGGATCACCCAATTTTATTTCTTGGTTCAAACAGAAGGTACGGTCCAATCTAGCCCGTACTTAGCTTTTCACTCTAAGTTGTTTTTACTTAGTTTGTCCAATCGTACTTGAACTTGCAGGGCGTTAGCGATGCGACCTTGAGTGCCGAGTTGAGACAGGTGGCCGGTGGCTTTGGATATAAGGTCAAGTCATATTCTGGTTATGACGTGAATGGATATCATTTTTGTACAAGCAGTCATGAGGATTGTCGACCCAATCGAAAGACCACAAATTCTGGGGTGTTTACTCCCGGCCTTGATGGGATTGAGTATTATGGAAGAATTGAAGAAATATACGAACTCAGCTACTATGGTTCGAAACGACTTAATCCCGTGATATTCAAATGTCATTGGTTTGACCCTCAAGCAATGAGACGGACGCATTCTAATGTTGGGCTAGTCGAAATTCGACAGGATTCAGTCATGACCATAGACGATGTCTATGTTGTTGCTCAACAGGCTATACAAGTTTATTATCTCCCATATGCGTGTGAAAGCAAAGAGCATCTTAAGGGTTGGTATATTGTGTACAAGACATCACCGCACGGTAGAGTACCTGTCCCTAACGATGATGATTACAACTTAGATCCAAACATATATGACGGAGAGTTCTTTCAAGAAGAGGGGCTACAAGGGCGATTCGAGATAGAATTAACCGAGGCAAACGAAATGGAAGTTGAAGCAGTTGATGATGCGGGGGAGGAGGAAGAGGTGCAGAGCGTTAAGGATTTACACATGCTAGAACGACTACAAGTAGACAATGCAAATGAAGACACCGAGTCTTCTGATCTTATTGGTTACGACATGATTGATAGTGATGATGAGGACTATGATCCAGCTAATCCCGACTACGATGAATATTTTTAGTCAATGTAAGACTATATTATTACGTATTGATGTTCTATTTTCTTCATGTATTTATCTATAAGTATGTATTATATATTTATCTGTACTTATTACGTAATTATGGTTGTTGCTATAAAGTGGTAAACTTTTTTTATGTTGTCTTGAAAACTGTGTTTTAGTTGTCTTCTGCTTTGTCTCATATACATCCAATCATCCCTCTAAGATATCTTAAAGTTTGGATCAATCCCTTGGAATTAAAGAAGGTTTTTTGGCTGGCTGAGAGGTCCTGGCGGACTGTCCGCCAGGAATGGCGGACAGTCCGCCAGGACAGATCGGGATCAGCCAGCAGAACTGATCATTTTTCTTTCATCCAAAGTATCTCTTTGTGGGCCCATCGTCTTATGTCCGTGGGAGGCTGTCCAAAACCCCTATACCTCTTGGATGAAGTTCCTCTATCTCTATTCATCCACATAACACAACTCGGTTTTGTTTATGTGTTTATCTTGGATGAAGCTCCTCTATCTCTCTTCATCCACATAATTATTATGTAATTATGTTCTATTTTCTTTATGTATTTATCTAAGTATGTGTTATATATTTATCTGTACTAATTAATTTTCTTTTAATTGCAGGGGATTCACCAAAGATGGTGGGCCGCGGGATGAAGAAGAGTGTAGCGGCCCTTCACAAGAGGTTTTCGGGGGGGAGCAGTGAGCCGACGTCCGGGGCGGCTGAGGGACCGTCTTACAGGAGGAGGAGGGGGAGTGGCAGGAGGGCGATGACACAGGCGCCGCCGGAGGAGGAGCATGCGCTCCCGGAGGAGGAGGTGCCTCCCGGAGGAGGAGGTGCCGCCGGAGGAGGAGGAGCAGGCGCTCCCGGAGGAGGAGCAGGCGCTCCCAGAGGGGAGGACGAGCAGGCGGACCAGGTGGTCCACCAGGAGGGGCCAGGGGACGACGAGCAGGCGGACGAGGAGGGCACGGAGGCCTCTGCTTCGTCAACCGTCTACCAGCGAGGTCCGGCGAGTCTCCCCCAGCGACCGATTCCTGAAGCAAAACGCCCGATCATAGCTCCCCAAGGGGATAAGTAAGTAAATTTACATGTTTTCAGTACATGTTTACGGTATAATTTCAATTTTGTGGTAGAAAATAAAATTTTTTATCAATCACCTATGCAGGAACTGGATAGTTGTGGAGAGGCCCGTTGGTGCTCACAGACGCCATGTGAATGGCATCTTGGGTCTTCTGGTTAGGGATCACTTCCCTGGCCTGGTCACGTTGGCCGGAGAGCCATGTCCGGCCTATACGTGGGAGCACTACCGGGCCGTCCCCGACATGCGGGATGTTGCCGGCAGACAGTGGCCCAACTTGGCTGAGCGAGTGAAGGGCGAGCTTTGGGTAAGTGATCAATATATCGCATTCGTTGCACATCCTTGATAATATGATTGAAATAATGATATCGTGTTTATTGCAGGATTTCTACAGACTACAGGCCGGGATGGACGCGCAGGCGGATGTGGTTGCCGAGTATCGCTGCAAAAAGCTCGTTACCGACATGTTCTACGAGCAGCGCCTCCAGTCAATCATCAACTACCACGCCGTCGTCCTTGGACAGAAGGTCACCAAGGCGCAAGCAAGAACTATGACGTTGACTGAGGAGCAGTACTTGCAGGTAAATACCAAAATTTGATTTATTTGACCATTAAGTTGGCTTAATGTCCTCTACTAATATGTCTTCTACTTGATGTCATGTAGATGGTTCCTCATTGGTGTGCCCACTTTCCTGAGTGCTGGCAGCAGATAGTTGCTAAGTGGTTATCCGACGACTGGAACGCTGTGCACCAGGAGCGTCGTGAGCACCGTCTGACTATGGCCGGTGTGCCACACCACCAAGGCAACCGTAACCTGACCGAGTACGCCCAAGCATGGGTACGCGACTTTACTTGTTTTGTGGTTATTCAACTATGCATGATTTCTCATCATCTTGTTTCTCGCAGTCGGCGGCACATGGAGGGCAGCAGTGCAACAAATTCATGGCGTATGCTCTATCCCACAAGGGTAAAGCGACATCCAGCGTCAGCTACAACGCGGAGGACGGGCCCGAGGCGTACAGCAACCCGAGCATCTATACTCGCCTCAATGAGTACACATCGATGGCGAGGGAGGTGCACGGCCAAGAGTACGATCCGACCCAGGAGGATCTTGACGCTGAAATTGTCATGAAGGTCGGAGGAGGAAAGAAGCATGGACGGTACTGGATTTGCGACGGCGCGATCGACTCCTCTTCTACTCCGACTCTATCTCAGATAAAAGCACGGCAAACGAGCTCGAGCGCAGGCATCCGACCTCGTCCGGACAGTTCGACGAGCCAAGTCCAGGCACTCCAGGTTGTTGCTTGTTCATACGTTTTTTATCTATTATATTACATAACTTAGCTTTTGTATTATTGTAAAATTGGGGTAAAAATTTTGCAGGCTCAGCTGCAAGAAGAGAGGAGAGAACGTATGGAGTTGGAGGCAAGGATGAGGGCGGAGATGGAGGCCGAGCGGGAGGCTGACCGACAGAGGATGGCGAGCATGTTCGCGTACATTCAGAGTCTTGGCGCAGCGACGGGTCTACCTCCGCCACCTCCCTTCGTCACCCCACCTAGACCACCCACCGATCCGTTTTCTACTTCAGTGAGTATGCAATGTTCAATATGTCGTTTATTTTGTCGTTTCACTCATACATTTCATCTATATGTTGCAGAATCAGTCGGCGGCCTCCAATGATCCGTATATTTCTCCAAATCAGACCAACCAGAACAACTAGCCACCTTCGGCATAGATGATGGAGTTATTTGCATTTGAGACTTAGCTAGACTGAATGCATGTACTTTGATTGTTCATTGTGTACTTTGTGATATACTTGGCTAAAGTGAATGTACCTACAAAGTTTGAGCCCCATTGGATTAATTCTTGACGTCACTAGTTTTCGTGGGAACAATCAGGCCTGAGAGTGCCTGGCGGACTGTCCGCCAGGCACTCTCAGGCCCAATTGTTACTGCATAATATAATCCTGCCTCTTTGCCGAGAGCCACTGGAGGCAGCTCTGGATGCCCTCTTTGCCGAGTGCTATTGACCGGGCTCTCGGCAAAGAAGGCGTCCAGGGTGGGCGTTGACGCGGTCCTTTGCCGAGAGTCTGACGGCGACACTCGGCAAAGGATCCGTCCACGGTGGCGCGCCGTGACGGCTACTTTTCTTTGCCGAGGGCCGCTTTTGGCTCTCGGTAAACATTTTGCCGAGAGCCCGTGGAGAAGCTCTCGGCAAAGAATCCTTTGCCGACCCCGGCTTCCCCGGGAGCCCTTTGCCGAGTGGGGCTCTCGGCAAAATTTTTGCCGAGTGCCTTTACGTCTTTGCCGAGTGCTCGGGGCACTCGGCAAATCAGCCGCGTCCGGTAGTGGGAATACTGTTAATCAAAAAGGGAAAGTATCACAACGAATTATCACGGTTCACATCCCAAGAACGAGTTTTATGTTGTGCAAATAGTATGCACCGTAGACCAGGCGTCGTTTAATTAGGGGAAAATGTGTTGACGTAGCTGGACGGTGAACGAGCATTGACTCTCACAAAGATTAAGGCACACATGCATGGTTTCGGTCGACACAAGCGGATGAACTAAAGTTTTCCATGCACACATTTTTTTTTTGAAAGGGAAATTTTATTAATTTCCATGCACACATAGTTACCCAAACAGATTTTACTTGTCCCGCGTGAAAACTGATTTTATACTTCTCGCCATGTTAAGTTCCCTTGCAATCAGGTGAACCCATGCTTCCCACAATCGATCGCACTGTCTGAGGACAAGTTAGCACATGCGCCTGAAGAATACTGAAGCAAATCAGCTTTCCAGGGCGTACCCTCCTGATGCCTTCCACTCTCAAAACGCTGTTCATCTTTGTTTCTTTATTTACGCACTATATATGTTCTTCAGATGTTGTTCCTAGCTAGCTAGCTAGTTCGTATAAGGGATCAGAAAGATTGAAAGAAGCAAGACTATATTCTGAAATTGTCAAGCGCAAGGTATTTTGGTTCCACGGACTAAATTTTAGTTCCCGTCATATGGAATGTTTGATTACTAATTAAAACATAGACTAATTATAAAACTAATTGCACAGATGAAAGCTAATTTGCGAGACGAATCTATTAAGCATAATTAGTCCATAATTTGATAATATGGTAATACAGTAAACATATATTAATGATGGATTAATTAGACTTAATAGATTTATCTCGCGAATTAATGTACATTTGTGTAATTAGTTTTATAATTATCTTATATTTAATCTTTCTAATTAGCATCAGAAAATTCTATGTGATAAGCATTAAATTTTAGTCCTTATAACCAAACACCCCGTATAATATAGGTCCAGACGACGGCAAAGATATCGCTCCGGCGGATAGGTGAACACAGTGGGTGAAGAAATGAATTGCGAGTTAATTGAGCAGGCAGAGGTCAAGAGGTCTATTTAGGTAGGGCAGATATTCAATTATTATCTTTATGCCAGTATCACGTCCCATTTGATTTGGGTAGGACAACATCGATCACGTACGTGCATGTTATTTGAAGAATGTTTACGTGGACATATGGTTTTGACACAACTTACAAGGACAGACATCCATGTTTGCAAGACATACATGATTGACGCGTTAGTCAAAACCAAACTCGACTCATCGGTGGTCTTTTATAGTTGGAAGGGTTGCTAATTCGGTTTTATTATCAGTAACTGCAGTGGGACTAATTACGGTGTTTAACGCTAGCAACAGTTATATGGACTAGAGTAGCTAGCTAGCTAGCTAGTTCATTCTCCTGTGTGTCTGATAAATTAGCGCATGAATTGATGTTGATGAAGCTACGAGTAGTAATTTTGGAGCAACTCTGTTTCTTTTCTTTTGTTATTAACAACTTTATTTCTTTTCTTTTCTTTTGGAATGAGCAACTCTAACATGACTCAAAAGCTTTCACTGCAAGCATGTTGCGCCTCCAGGGACGCTGCGACATATCTTCTTTGCTACTTATTTGTCTACCCAGTACCCACATCAATCTTAAAGTTAATTTATCACATAAAGGTAGAGGCGAATGATATAGAAGCATGGATGGGTTCCTTTTCTGTTTACTTGTAATGCAAATTATAGTGGAAAATTATTATTAAACATAGGGGTATGTTTGTTACCATTTTGATGATAGCAATGGTGAGTAATATATGAATAGGTCTATAATACTTTGTGTTATTTCTTTCCGTGATGACAATTGTGAATAATTTTACAGAAACACGAATTTTATTGATTACAAAAACTTTCTGTTTATCCATGCCATGGAAATATCGCAACAAGGAATCAAGCACCAAATGCAGATCACTGACATATGAACTCTATATGTGGAACAGGCACTCTACCTAGAGGGAAACAAGTTTGTCGCCTTCGCTGCATGCGTATTCTCCCAGTGCCTTCCACTCTCAAAGATGTTTGTTGTACCTGTTGTTTTTGCGCGATATTGTTAGTCACTTCGCATTGTAATATCAAGCCCAGCATCATCAGAGGAAAGGTGGTGTTGGTGTTGTGTCTAACTAGACGGCAGTTGCAGGTCGCAACAACAAGCAGGGCTGGGTTCTGGAGTACTCACTACTATATATACATACATATATAAAAGCCGAGATGGCTAGGATGCCGTCACTACGTAGACAACAGTACTACAATTACAGCCTAGCGGCTAGAGAGCAAAAATGAACTTATAGCTAGCAGTATTTCAGTATCAAATCCCATTTTATTTATATATAGAAGTATATGAAGGCCCGGCCCGACATTGTTTAAAGGCCCAGTCGGCATCGGGCCCGGCGGCAGCAGGGCCGTCCGCCGCCGCCTCTTCGAGGAGGACGTCGAAGTCGACAACGCCTTCCGCCGCGGGCGGAGAGGCCACGAACGACGCCGGTATGGCCACGCGGTCTCCAGGGTGCGAGCGCCGTGCGCGGAAGAGACGGTGACCGCGGCGGCCACGGCGACGAGGAGGACGATGGCGAGAGGCGAGGGCGCTGAGCTTGGCCATTTCTCCCTTGCGGGTTAGTATTTGATGATGATGGTGGTGGCTTTGGCTTGGAATGGCTACAAGTCTCCTGGTGTTGGAACAGGGGCCTTGGGTGCTCTTTTATAGTACACGTGTAAGTGCAGTTAATTTTATTTAAGCAACTATGGTGAAGTTATATTCTGTTAACATAAGGTAGTGTTTGGTTAGGAGGATGCATTGCAATGGAGCTATTTCATTCCATTTTTTACAGTGTTTGGTTGAGCAGCAGCTGGGATGAGCTCATCCCTCTTCAGGAAATATTCTCAAAGATCCGGGACGAACTGGCTCCCAAAAAGTGGTCGAACGAGTTCGTTCCACTCCGACGCCGTCTCCTCCTCGCACGCACTCCCCTATCGCTGCCCTCTGCTCTGCAGCGCCGGCGGCCTCCGCTCGGCCTGTGCCCACCGTTCGCGGACGAGGTTGCAGCTAAGCGACTCCGTGCGCGGGGCTTGTGCGGCGTGGCGGCAGGGGCTCTACTAGCCTGCGGGGCTGCTTGACGACGGCGGAGCTGCCAGGCAAAAGCAAAAGGGAATCGAGGGAGCTGTGCGACGATGGAGGCAGGTCAGCAGGTGGATGGAAGAAGATGAAATTTGTTTGACCGACGAGCGGGGCCCACGGTTAACACTGTTAGTAGAACGTGTGAACCTCCCATCCTCGTCCCTCCAACCAAATATAGAAACTCACTTCAAAACATAAGAATGGAATCATTCTATCCTAAAAATTAAGGATGAGGCTGTTCCCTTCCACCTCGCTCTCCAACCAAACACTACTTTTTTTATTTTTATTTACATATCGTATTAAGTTTGTCCTAAGTTAAATTTGATCAACTTTGACTAAATCTAAAAAAATAACAACAATTATACAATTACACTATCCAACATATGTAATGTTAATATATACTTCATAGTGGATTTAATAAAATAAATTTGATATTGTAAAAGTTGGGCAAATTTAATTTAGGACAAATCTAATACGATATATAAATAAAAATAGAGAGAGTAGCTATTATTAATTCAAGGATAGTTTATGAAGTTACTTCTATTGATGTAACTACTTTTGGCTTTTTAAGAAAAAGTACACACAAAAAAAGAGCAAAAAGAAGAGAAAATAGAAAAGATCCAAACGAGAAATGGGCCGTATTAGTTACACGGTCAGCCCGGCCCGAGAAGAACCCTCCAAGCGAAGGGTCCACGACGAGCCACGTCGACACGAGGACGCGCAAAGCCGCAAACGTCCCGCGGTCCCGCCTCCATCCGCCGTACCGCGCCACTCCACTGCTCCGCCCCTCAACCGCGCCAGGTGCCAGCCGCCGGGAAGCGTCGAGCCATGACCTCCGCCACCGCCGCCGCGAATGTCGCCGTCATCGGTGCCGGAAGTAAGCACCTCGACCGTCTAACCCCGTCTCCTGCCCCCAGCCCACCGCACTCCCGAACAATCCCGTTCGAACCGACGCGTGCTATCTGACGTTTCCGCTTCCCCGATCGCAGTTTCGGGCGCCGTGTGCGCGTCACTCCTCGCCGGTCGCGGCGTGGCCGTGACGCTCTTCGACTCCGGCCGGGGCGCCGGCGGGCGCATGGCGCAGCGGAGGTGCTCGACCAATTGACTCTCTGCAATTGCCGCGCTCTGACTGATCGGTTCCCATTTTGCGGGGTATTGATGGACGTAGGGAGGTGATGGAGGACGGCACGGAGCTTCGCTTCGACCATGGAGCGCCCTACTTCACCGTGACCAACGATGAGGTTGCCCGGGTCGTGGGTGGGTGGGAGGCGCGAGGGATCATCGCCGAGTGGAAGGCCATGTTCGCATGCTTTGATCGGGCTACCGGCAAATTCACTGACTTCGAGAAGGTTCAGTTTCCTAATCCATCCCTTGTCCTGGGGTTTCTCCATTACTAAAACGGAATCGCTCAGGTAGTTCGTTGGTTCACCATGAGAATTCGAGACTGAATTGAGGATAAATAAAGCAGTTAAAGGGTAGACTTTTTTCGTTTTCCAAACTTGGAAATGACTACAGGGCATCTGATAGTTTAGATATGTCAAATTTTACCTTTATATCCCAAATTGCCATCTGGAATGTCTCCGATGCTTGCCTTGATATATTGAGGAGAGGTGAAGTACTTAAATCTTAGCTAGGCTATGTCATATCTCATGTGGGCTTTCATTTTTTGGGATGATCAAAATATTTGTGTGTTGACTGTTTTCGAAATGAAAGATTTATGTACATTAGCAGCAGTGTATGCGGAACTTCTGTTGTATGGTTCAAGGTACCTTTTCATAAAATAACATTAGCTTGCTTGGGACATGTTCTTACAGGAGGGATCAACTAAGAAGTATGTGGGAGTGCCAGGCATGAACTCGATATGCAAATCACTCTGTTCAGAGGATGGTTAGAGTTCAGACTTCAAACTTTAGAGTCCCATACATAATATTTCTTCTGGACCAAGCGGGCAAATTCTTGATGTCCATGCATACTCTGCTTGTGCTAGGTGTGGTGGCCAAATTTGGTGTCACTGTTGGCAAGATGGACTGGCTTCAAGATAGGAGTTCATGGTCACTAGCTAGCTTGGATGGAAAAGATCTTGGCAATTTTGATTATGTTATAGCCACAGATAAGATTGTGGCATCACCAAGATTTTCAGGGTTGACTGGAAGGCCACCGCCTCTTGGTTTGTTTTATAATCTCCATAATGTTAACCATCATAAAATAAGATTCAATATTATAACTTAAGGCACCTAGTTTTAGAAGGCAAACTTCTTGTTTCCCAATAAGTTCTACTAATCAGATGGCTATCACTTAAGTCAATTAAAGATGTATATCACCATTTCGGTTCAAAAGATAGCTCCTGTTTAGCCCTAAGTAATTGCTTCTGTCTCTGCTTCATATTTATGCATATATTTCTGTGAAGTTATGGAATGTGTAGTAACAAAACAAAACACTTTGAAGCCATGTCCTGTTTTATCTCCAGTTCATTTCTTTTTTTCTATTTGTAAGTAGCTATCAGCTTCTGTATGGTATCTAGTTATTAGTAAGCACAAAATAATGATTGGTAAGGGCAAAATAATGGTTATTATTGAGAGAAGCTGCGTATTTGAATGTAAGAGTTTACTTAAAGGTGACGATGATTACTTGCACTCATGTTTATTACATATTAATATTGGTACTAATTACTTAGTATCAGCATCTTGTATACAAGTGTGATGCATCTGTGTACTTTGTTGATGAATCTTTGAAATGTTTCCTCAGACTTGTCGCTATTTCCACGGCTGTCTGTAATGGTTCAAGATATCCCAGTTCGTCCCTGTTTTGCTCTTATGGTAGCATTCTCAGAGCCTTTGGCTATGGTATGTCTAATTTTTTAATTTTATACATTCATACAGCTGCTGCCTCCCCAACTTATTCGGGACTAAAGATTTTGCTGTTGTAGTCAGTTCATACTTACTGTCATGCATATAAGCCTGGTGTTTGTCATTATGCATAGGACCAGGGTTTAGTTGGAGCCTCAGAGGTATTGTAATTACCAAAATACTACATAGTTAGAATGCCGGATTATAGGATACTTTTCTTTCCCTAATTTGGTATAAAATACTCAAGCTGGCTATTTAACTTACCATCATGATAATTATGGGTCATGAAGCTGTTCCTTATCTAATGACCTTATAAGCAACTCTCATTTATTCAGTTTATGACTTTATGCCCCTGCCACCTCTTCAAAGGTGTTTACTTCCCTGCACAATTTTTTTGAAAGCTTAATTCTCTGCTCAATTGTGTTTTAATCAGGTACCTGTGCATGGTTTCTCTTTCAACAATTCTGATTCTCTGAGTTGGGCCTTTTGTGATAGTAGTAAGCCAGGGCGTGCTTGTGTACCTCCTAACAGGTACATGTCTTTTTTTTTCTGTACACATACATCATTCTGTATCATAAAGTTTTGTTTAATGTAACTTTTTTTTATATTCAGACAATCTTGGGTATTGCACTCGACAGCTGAATATGCTTCCAAGGTAATAAATAATATTGGCCCGCGGAAACCTTCAGTAGATGCACTTGCTAAGGTGGCAGAGGAATTGTTCAGGGAA
The DNA here is from genome assembly GCF_002211085.1 of Panicum hallii. Taxonomy (NCBI): domain Eukaryota; kingdom Viridiplantae; phylum Streptophyta; class Magnoliopsida; order Poales; family Poaceae; genus Panicum; species Panicum hallii. The sequence continues at coordinate 3,544,818 of NC_038050.1, read as the reverse complement.
TTCCAGGCTACAGGATTGAGCATTCCACAACCAATTTTCATGAAAGCTCACAGATGGTCAGTTTTTTAAGCCATACCTTTTAGGGCTGTCATCTTCAATTGTATTTTTCCCTCCTTGTTGGTATTTGATAAAATGTAAAATTGCAGGGGTAGTGCATTCCCAGCCATTGCTATAGGTGGCGATGATAAATGTGTTTGGGACAAAAGCACGAAATTGGTAATTTGTGGAGATTTCTGTGCAAGTCCAAGTATTGAAGGAGCGGTCCTTAGTGCCGTGAGAGGAGCTTCAAAAATCATGGGATGTTTAAACTGTCCATCGGGGTTGTGACTTGTGAGTTGTATATTTAATCAACTACAGCCCCCTGCCCCCTTCTCCAACTCTCTCTATGTAATTGTTATAGAAATAAAGAATCAAGCTCCACGAGGAGCCCTATTGTTTTGTTGAATGTTTTGTTACAAAATAAGAAATAAAGGTGCATGACTTTATATCTTTCTTTGTTGGAGATGTGATCAGTTATCATTACGTTTGAAGCAATATCAGATTCAATGAGGTATGCTGAACATCAGATGTGATGCATCTTTGTTGCTCCGCTAAGTGCTAACACACTAACCCACAGCTTAGGCTGCCTAACATATTGATACCTGGACCTATGCATGCGTAGAGTGCGTAAATTGTGACGTAGAAGAGAAGCTATACAGCAACCTCACTTATTCCCCATTGACATCATGGAGTGTTACCACTCACCAAACCCTACTAGGGCAGAGCAGCCCTAGTAGTGTTATAATCCTGTAACAATTCTTTGTCAGCATCAAGAAAAGGATATCGCATTGGTCATATTATGCAGCAATGCCAAAGTGACAAAGATGCTAACACTAATGCGAACAATCAGGATTAATTCGATTGCAGCAGCGTACTTGGTGCAGTGTGCCAGGGACCCACGGCCCATGCTAGCGCAAAAAAGCATGTCCCCCGCCTCCCGCGATGGCCCACACGTAGTAGGGACGTGCGAGTCTATCCAAAACAAAAATGCTCCCTCCGTTCTAAAAAAAGAAAAATCATTCCCCCTAAAAAATATTCTAAGAATTATGTGATAAATTAATTTAAAGGTAAAATGATCTTACCTATCTTATTTTTTAAGCATATTTGATACAAATTGATTGTTGCATATACTAACTTTTTTAGGGACGGAAGGAGTAGTTTATAAATATAGTGCATGAACTAAATTTCAATTGCACCTCTATATGTGTTACATCAAAATATTTGAGATAAGATCATACATAACTATGTTTGGATGAATTTCCAGCGGCACAATTCTTTTTGAAGATGGAAAAACTTATTTGTGATTTTAGAAAAATTGCTCCCACTACACAATGAAATTGTTCCACCTTTAAAAAAATATTACAAAATAATTTTATTCAGATGTGGTCAAGTGTAATCGTAATTTTAAAAATCTTGTCGTAAGAGATACAATAATGCAAGTAGAATTTAATTTAAGCACCTACTCCCTTCGTCCCAAAACAAATATTTGTTTAGCATTTACACGGAGCTACTAGGGCCCAGATGTCCGATAGTAGATTTTTCATTGGACGCTTCGTTGCAACAATAAAAGTTAACTAACGCAACATAAAAAATCACAGCTTGCAACATTAAAAAAATATGTATAAAATGACTATCCATCCAATTCAGGGATGGAAAATTTCCGTCGCAACATGGCATCATGTTTCATCCAACATTCATAGATAGCAGCAACATGCACAAACTTTATTTGCAACCTCGATATTTTCCTTTTGCAACATCCAAAACATGCTCATTTTACATAGGATCTTAAGAGATTGTAAGAAAAATAAACTCCTAGAGTAACAAATAGAGATTCCTAATTGTTTTCTTTAGCAGAGGGAACAATGTGGATGAAATAACTGGGGGAAGTACGATATACGGTTGGTGGCAGCAAAATAAGCGGATGGGAGCAAAATACGTACAATCGGAGGGGTGGGCCTGGTGCGGCGGAGCAGAGAGGGGAGAGCTGGGAGCAGAAGCTGTCACAGCTCAAGAAGAACAAGCAATGGCACGTCGAGGTTTACTAGGGTCTGATACTTGCAGGTGCTACGATTGTTGTGCTGCGAGTCAGTGCCAATATGAGGCAGATACTTGCAGGTGCTATGGTTGTTGTGATGCGAGTCAGTGCCAATACGTGGCATTTCTTGGCTATGGTGAAAACCAGTGAAAACCATAAAATCGCCCGTGTAACTCTTTACAGTGCAGTGCAGTGCTGTGCTTTGCTACCATTTCCATCTCACAGAACCCTGATGGCTTGAATTGTTTAAAACATGGCTCAGCTTCCTCTCTAAACTCCATTTCGTCTCCAAAGCCTTTTGTACATGGATCCTACAGATCAAGGCATCCTCCCTCCGTGCCACAGTTACATACTGAGTATGTGATACGTCATCACCTAACTCCATTACCTATTCTAGGATGGCTCCTAAGCACACCGTGAAGCAGCATTCTTCAAAGGATGGCTTAGAATCCCTGGCTCGCTAGCAAGAGATGAGATGTAAGCCATAAACTATCCATGAATCTGCGATGCCACCCCATCAACTCATAATTTCATTAACACCGCAGCTCATAGAGCAAAAAGAAACATTGTGTAAGCAGCTAGATAAAAAAAAAAACAGCACAATAACCAGAAAGGAAATTCACCAATTCTGTCACACAATTTCCATTTAGAATTTTAGATGATAAAATTCAGACATCATCATGACGGAAGTAAAAGCAATAGTAGGGTAATCTACCAACTCTGCGTGCCATTTACATCTGTTGGATTAACAAGTTCCAATAACCAAGATCCAGGTTCGGCTCTTTGATTGAATTAAGAAAGGATAAAACGCTGCTGCAAACACCTGCGAAACGTAACCGCTGTCACCAGACACCACCTTGGAGGCTTCGATTGTCTGCAACAAGTTGAAGTCTATAGTTTCAGCATAGAAAACTAATTCAAAAGAAATCAAAACTAGAAGACAAGTTTAACTAAAGAATGCACATGGTGAATTACCTAGTTCATCATGGTCCAACAATTCTGAGCTCATTCCTTAAACTGGTCAGGTCACGAGTAAGGGAAGCAGTTGTTGAAGTCTGTTCTTTGACAAATTCCTTAATGACCTCAGCCTGTGCCAAATTTGCACCCACCAGAGTGGTGTAGTTTTTTTTATCAAATCCTTCACTTCACTTACATCTTTCTGGATACACCTCAATGCTTCATCCATTGTTTCGATCCAAGCACAGATATCTGATATCTTGATTGATGTAGGCTTCTGCAAAGTTACAATTCAAGTATTAGTTATCATACATAAGCAATTAAGTAGGAGATAAACCCAAAATAAGCTAGGATGCTGCACAACAGTCCTAACTAGTGCTTAAACATGAACTGCATGCTTATGCAGTCTCCTAAACATATTATCTAATAATATATAGACAAATACAGAAAATTGATGAAACAAGAATCCTAGAAATGTGTGGGTAACGTGATATTTAAGGTATGAACTAATAATCTGACTTTACTATCACCTTAGCCTACAGCAATAACCTAAACTAAACAATTCTCTGTTATTCGAAGTATCTACTTTCATTGCAGATTCTGTATGGAAATACAATACAATACAATAAGGTCAAGAGGTCAAACTTTTCTAGAAAAGCAAATAAATGACATAAACTAAATCATCTTTAGCCACTTACTAGTTGCTTAAACACTTAAAGCGAAGTTCATTCAATCAAGCAATTTGATTATTACAAGTTTTCAATTACCTTGCCAAAAAGTAAGCCTATTGGGTGCAGTGCACTCAGATTAAATGCGTTGCTTATGTGCCACTCACAGAAAAATTGTCCTGATGCTTCTCACATCATGTAGACAGTTTGCAGAGAATAGAGTCAGGTCGGATACAGGGCAATTCCAATTGATATAAAATATCCATGTTAACCATAACAGGATCATCTAATTTTCACTACTTCATAAAAGAAGTACAAAGATTTATAGAACAAGAGCACAACAAATCAACGACCTGGTATAAAAAGATATTATCTAAAGCACCAAGCTCGGCAACTTCCTGCCCACTTAGATTCACAACTAAACAGTTTCTGGATGATGATAGTTACCTCTTTAAGCCTGGCTGCTTTACCATCCATCCATTGGACGAAACTGTATGTGGGTTTTGGTATCTCCTCCTAAACCAAAGCTGTCCGGAAACATCAAACCTGTCAAGTGTGATGGTTTCATTTTTGCCTGGTTCTACCTGAAATAAAGACACATTACGGATTAATATCTCACAAATGCAGGTAGTGCAACCAGCAGACAAGTCACAATAAAAAGTGTAATAAATCCACTTTCCTCACAACAGAAATGAAAATTCGTAGGGATCAGCAGTGTTAAGCTAGGAATAGATTATAAGAATGTTTGCTCGAAGATCCACTAGCACATGTGACATATAAAGAGGTACCTCACTGTTAGGTTTTCTCATTCTTCTCTCAGTGGCGATCACCTCACTGTTTTCTGAGTAACCTGCTTGATGACCTATTTCAGCAGCATAGATCTCGGTCTTCACAATGGCATAACCACCGTGGAAGCGGCTGCCATCCTTGATATCCTCCCAGAAAGCTTCAGCATTGCTGAGCAACGCGTATGCTGTGTTCGGTACCACCCATTCTGCTTGACCTTTGTCGATGAAGTCCTTAATCTCACCAGGTCAAGTGTACTGATGATGCCCCAGATTCTCAAGTTCCCCCTCAGCTACAGGAAAACAGAAAACAGAATGCACATCGGTACTCCAGAATAATGTTGTAAAAATGCAGGTAAAATCTGTTGAGTGCTTAGAATGTTTACAAGGTTTTACAATTCCCCAATAACCTCGTCACAATACAACTATCGTACCGGGAGAGCCAAAATTCTCCCTTTATTTTGAGGGGAGTCAGGGTGAAATAATTATTGGGGAAAGGGAGAGGTTTTGGGAAACTGCTGGAGTATATTTTCCTCCCAATATTGCCAGTTTACCGGGGAAAGGGAGATGCTCCACCATGCACTTCCGCACCTGGGCCCAAGGGCGGAGCTCGGGCGGCGCGGCGGGGAGGGATCCCAGTCGAACGGGCGCGGGGGTCGTCGGGGAGGCGGCGGTCGGGAGCGGCGGCGCCGGCGCACGCAGGCCGTAGACTGGGGAGGGGAGTGGAGGGGGCGACAGGCCGAAGGAGGCGACGATGGAACGTGTAGTGCAGGGACTGCAGGTTTTTTTCTTGAAAGATGGGCTGTGGTGGGTTGATTTCATTAAAGCTGGAGGGTTTTTTTGGTAAAAGAGTCATGGCGAAAAGACGGACGACGAGGCATTTGGAATGTTTAGAGGAGGATAGATTATAACTGGACCGTATCATTTTAGTGTTTTTTATTATAACACATAACCAATGGAACTTGCTTTCGCTGTTCTGTATAATTCCAAGAAACGTTCCTTGCCTTTGATACTGTACCACACCACGTAATACTTCTTTTTATCAAATCAACATGAATTTCTGTAGGTTAGATTTCAGAATAGTATGCACGCATTGCTCGTGTGATCTGCATGCTGACCGATGGTTGCAGGTGAGCAGCACCTGATCTGAAGGCCTCCGGTGTCTCAACTGAACTTACACAGCACTGGAGCAGTCACGCAGCAGATGCATGGCCTGGGTCCTGGTAATTATGGCCATCTAATCATTCGTGTCAAGTAAGCAGTCATTTTCTGTTCAGTTGATGCAGCAAATCAAAACCGTAGCTCGCGTGCTTTGTTTTGGATCGGATGCCATCAGGGAAGCATTCCATTTCCCTGTTTGTGTTTCTAGGGCATACCAATTTATTTTGGGTAGTTAGGATGGTGTGTATCGATTTCGGTATTTCGTACTCAAGAAAAATGTCCTCCAACTACCCGTATTATAAAGGTATAGAAGATCTCCATTGAAATAAATGTTGACAGCCGCTTTTATGCCTGACAACATTATATGAACGCTTGAAAGACTACAGAACAATATATCTGATTGAAAAAATAATGATATTTAGAAGGTCAATGCAAAGTGGAGGACAACAAGTGAGCCAGAAGTAAACAGTTCTGGACGTGCTCGTGAGTTTTATAGCATTTTTTTAGAGACATGTATAATAGGATTCCTGGACAAACACTGCAGGAGTAAGTTGTCTATACATGCATATTCAAACCCCTAAGAAATAATACAAAGCTGCTGCCTGCAGATGTTAGGGAAAAACTACTGAGCCTACCGTAGTCAACATGTGATGAAAGATCCTAGATCCCTAAATAATCCCTGACATCCACGGTAAACAATGCTAGCAGAGAGGGCCGAACGGGTAACTGCTCAACCAACTTGCCGTGCGAAGAACCAAACAAACAAAGAGGCTTTCCATAGGCACGATGGATCGGTAACCACGCCTCTTTTCCGTGATGGATGCTGCTTTGCAAAGGTGGTCGATTAGACTATCTTTTCTGTGCAGGAACTAGGAAGAGCGAGGTCGATGAGATCGAGCGCTTTGAGCTGCAAGTTGCTGCCCGGCGTGGCTCCATCCGACGGTGCATGCAGAGATTCTCAGCTACTTGCATATATACAAATACAGGTTATGCAGATCGACCCACACAGTAAAAGTTACACGTGTGGCCTATGCACCTACCTGCGCAGACAATGGAATCCAAAGCAGCTGCGAGGAGACAAGGCAACAGCGTGGGCGAAGCAGTGCTGCCCAGACTCTGAACTGCAAGAAGCAGAGGGTGAATGCCTGAATGGTGATGCTGAACCCGTGCCATCTGGTGCGCGATTCCTGGTTTCTATTGCCCGTAATCTGCTGTCTGGCTGCTGCTGTGGCATGTGAGAAGCATAATTAACTTTGTGGTAAAGGTGAGTGATGTGCTGAGTTTTCTATTCTGCCCTGGTGCAGGCGCTGTCTACCGAGAGTGAGGAGAGGTGGTGGTGTGGTGGTTACTGCCCGGAGGATGGAGCTGCTAGCCTGCTACCCTTGTCACCAGCACTGCTAGCTTGTAAGATGTAACCTACCTCATTATGCTTGCCTATTTACCTAGCTGTAGCATTGGTTTGGTGTGGTGTGGTTTACACTTTACATGATGAGTTTTGATGAATGGCTCTACTAGACTAGTTGACCTCACTGTGCACTGACTTAATCTGAACCCTAACATGGTGGCCCACATGTACATTAGTAAGGATATTTAGTGTTACTGCGGACCCCCACACAATACAAAGGAGGACCCCAGCCCACAAAAGAAGAACAAAAAAGAAAATAAAGGAAAACTTTAGGCTTGGTATTAAAAACAAAAAACTTTTTGGTTTCTCGAAAAGATGCATTGACATGTAGCACAGGAATAAAACAACATGCACTCTCCCCTGTTGAGATCGACTAGGTCGTGTGATTTCATGCTTTCAGACTTCAGAGGGGGTGTCTCTTATGGATTTGTGGATAGTAACTTCGTGGTGGCATGAACGCCACCAGAATCAACAGTGCTTCACTGTAACTTGGCCGACACTAAAAAATACTACAGTAGCAGCTAAAGTTATATACTGAAAAAACAAACACTGACACCTCGAGCCAGCCCACAGCCGATGCCCAGCCCAGGGCTCGTTGACGCCTCCACGTAGCGAAGTCGCTGGACTCACGACGCATGAAGGGCGCCACTTATTCTTCCGTTGGATCAGACTTCAGAGCACCATCACCTCCGCGTCAACACGCGCGCCTTAGGATTCTTGTTAAAGAATGCATCTCGCGGCAGAGCTGAAACCAGCTGCCTCAGACCCTGTCTCCCCTGTCCGTGCTTGGTGTTTAATTGCCATCACGTACTCATGCATGTGATCATGGACTTTTTTGCTTCACGCTTAATTAGTAGTTCTAAACTCGATACAAACCTCGTTAGTCTTTATCACCTACAAAGTTACAATGTAAGCGTAACAAGGACAAAATTCTATTGAATTCTGCATGTTCTGAACTCTGAAGCACCTGGGACTCGGGAACAGGTGTGAACTCCTAGCAAAGCTGCAGGAAAACAGTGCATCCGAAAGCTGGAACGTTGGAAGCACTACTGGTCCCGAGTTCCGAAACGGCAGGCACATTCATACGCAACATGTCTGATGCCGGCATGCCGCAGGCAGCAGCGAAAATGTTCGTTGGGGTACGGCGTATTCCAGGCTTCAGTGTGAACATTTGAGTTCCATGTACTTTGTTATACTTCTATATGCTTCATGAGAACAGCTAGCCACCATACTTTGCAGCAGCTATCATTTCAATTTTTACCTGCCTTCAAGCTAAAGACATCACCACATTAGGGACAGTTACTCCTGATTAACTGCTGCTTTTGTGATCCATTATTTTGCAGATCCAGGGTCTGTTCAGTCACAGCTCTGCTCATCAAACTCACAAGCTGTGCAGGCATTCTCAAGATACAGACAGACCCTGCAGATCACGCGCCATTTTTTTTTCTTGGGGTCAAACCGCATTTACAAAAATCGGCCGGCTGCAGAAATTGAGCGGAAAGGGAAAAAAAAGGAGCTAGGAGACTAGTACATGCAGCACATTTCACTTGGCCTTGCTGTGCTGGTGGCGGTCTACATGATGCTGGTGAGCGTGTGGCTGACCAGGTTCGAGTACGACGCCGGCGTCGGCGTCGAGGGATGCTGCTTGACGACAGTGGGCGACACCGGGCTGGTCCTGCGGCGGTCGCGCTCCTTGACGAGCTCGTGCGCGAACCGCTCCAGCTTCTCGGCGTTGGTCTGCTCCGCCACCTTCTTCCCGCGGAACAGCACCGACTCCACGTTCTTCTGCGCCAGCATCTCCTCCGCCACACACCCGCCCTTGGCCGCGCCGCCCCGGCCCGCCCGCGGCGTCCCCGTCGCCTGCGCAGACATCGGCGGCGGAGGGTTAGTGGGTCGTGCGCGTCGCGTCCAAGGCTCGCGAAGTCTCCGGGCGAGCACGGTGAAAAGCAGAGGAGGACAGTGACGCTGCACTGGCGAGTGGAGATGGTAACGCGAGACTCACCTGAATGCGGATGTAGTTGCTTGTCCTATTATGTCCGAACGCCATGGCCACGGCCTGATCCACCTGGCGCGCCGTCAGGTCAGATGCGAGAGAGGGTGAGGCTTCAGCGAAGGAGCAGCACGAAGAACAAGATGCAAATGCAAGGATGGACCACCAAGAGGCTGGTGCGGGCGTGCGCGTGATTCACGTGTGTGTGTGTGTCTGTGTTTGGTGCCGTACCATGTCGGCGACGCCCTCGGCGGCGATCCTGACGATCTCGGACGTGGAGGCGGCGCCCCGCGGCTCGCCCTCGCCGCTGCCGATGGAGACGACGAGCAGATCCTCGACGCCGGCGGCGAGCGGGAACTCGCGCTTGTTGTTGAGCACGTGCGTGATGGCGGCCGCCGTGGGGTTGCCGAGCGCGACGCCGCCGCCGACCGCTGCGATGCGGGTGGACCCGTCGCAGGACCGCGCCTCCACCGCGGCCGCGGAGCCGCCAGAACCGGCGCAGGTCGCGGCGCAGACGTCGCGGAGGCGGAAATCGTAGGCGCGGGTCTCGACGGCGTCGGCGCGCGAGAAGAGGAACGGGCCCCCCGTGGCAAGGTCGTAGCATGGGACCAGCACGGGCCGCACCGTGTCGCGCAGGGTGAGGTCCCCGAACAGCTTGCGGAACGCGGCGCCCGGGCGGCGGAACAGCGCGCGCAGGCCGCCCCCGGCCCCGCCGCCGCCGTCGGACCACCCCCGGCGGAGGCTGCGCAGCAGGAAGGCGAGGGCGTCCTCCGCCGAGAAGATCGGGCGCCCGGCGGGGCCCCGCGCGACCAGCATGGCCGCGAGCACGCCCCCGGCGCCGGACCCGGCCGCGACGTCGAAGAAGTCGGCCAGCCTGGCCCCCTCGTCCCCGGTGCGCCGCCGCAGGGAGGCCTCCAGCCTGACCAGCGCGGAGCCGGCGAGCAGCCCGTCGGCGGCCCGGCTGCCGCCGTCGATCGACAGGATGCACACTTTGCCCTTGCCGGCCGCCGGCGGCGCCACCGCTCTCAGCGGCGTGGCCTTCCCCGAACCGGCCCCCGGCTGCGGCGAGGCCCCCGCGGAGAAGAGCTTGGGGTCGTCGTAGCCGAAGAGGAACTTGCTCTCGAGGATGGAGAAGATCTCGTAGGTGAGCTTGTCCACGTCCAGCCCCGCGGCCGGGTCCGCCCTCGCCGCCTCCATCTCTCTCCACGCCCCGACCCCGTGCTCGCCGCCCGCCGGTCTCGCGTGCGTGCGTGGGGAGGCACTCGGCGCTTGAGCAGTTGCCAGCACGCAGTGCGGGGCTGAGCAGGTTTTATAGTGGGCGCGGACGAGGGCGCGGGTTCGTGGCGTTGACCCGGCGCGGCGAGCCGTGGCGCGAGACGGCGGCCACGGTAAACACTAATTAGCGCCGCATGCAGCTGGTTTTAACCGCTGTAAATCTACTGGAGTAACTAATTACCGCCGCCTAGCAGTTACTTATAGAGATGACAGCGCATGCGAAACTGATTTGGTGGCCGCAGTAACTCGCGCGCGTGCGTGCGTGTGGAAGTGCGGTCCGTGTCGCGTTCGCCGGCCGGCGCGGGTGCTGCGGGACAAGAGGAGTTACGCCGCTGCGAGCGTGCACGGACCCTGAGGACTCGGAAGATGATGGTGAGTTGGCGAGTCATTCAGGACTCGGGCGTCAGTGAGGTGGTTCCGGTCGATCGCCGGCCGGCCCGTGCTCTGGTTGAGCGACCCTTTGTGCGGGCGTACCGGAACAAGCCGTGCGGAAGTGGTGGGGTGGGGTGGGGGGGGGGTGTCCGGGTACCCAGCGGGCAGATTCGTTCGTTCGTCCGCTCCAGGTCTGGCTCCGCGATCACCTCGCGTCGCGCCAGGGGGCAGATCGGTGGAGACGAGACGAGATGCGATCGCGAGGAGGCGCGGGTGTGGTGGCCTGGTGGGGAACGCCGGCGCCCCGGGCGCTGGTTCGTACGGGGGGCGGGACGCGTGCCGGGCGCGGCGGGGACAGCGCTGCCCTGCCGGTGCCGGGGCGCCGTCCGATCCGGGCGCGTCGGCGAGCGCCGCGCTCGCTGCCGCCACGCCACGTCCACGCACGCACCTCCCCTCGCATCGCGTCGTACTAGGTGCGGCGGGGTCCCCGGCTGGCTGCCGTACGGCCGATCTGTGCACGCACGGTGGTGGTGCCCACTGGTATTTCTTGCTCCTCCGTCGAGCACTCGATCGAGCTCCATGGGCGTCGTGTCAATGTGACAAGATGCGCCCACGCCGCGCTGTCCGGCCCGGGCGGCCAGTATCCTATGAAGGCCGCCGGATCGGCCGTCAAGTGACTGACCGACCCTGCGCTCTCCCCGGTAGCCATCCATTCCATTCAAGCTCCTTTTTTTTTCCCTTTTTATCAACAGCGAAGAGGATGAGGCATCTAGCGGCATCTTGATCGTGAGTGGTAGACGATTATTCAGTAGGCATGCAGTAGAGTGAAGTGGAGTGCAGTCACTAGGAGTAGGACTGTAGGAAGGTGGAACACATCACCGCATCAGTTTTCGCCTGCCCTCTACGATCAGCCGGTGATGATCTCGACACGTATGGTTACGTACACATTGCGACGAATAGCAGCCACGGCTACACCTAGCTAGAAGCTAGGCTGGTCATCCAGAAAGAACTTGTAGACGTTGTTTACTGTTCATAGCCTCGGTGACACATGCATATAGTCTGGTCCTAGAATACATATTGTTTTCTCCCTGGAAAAAAATAGAACAGCTGAATTTCTTTCGTCCTCCTGAAAGAATTGCTTGCATGTCTTGACACGCGACTGAAGAGAAGATAAAAAGGCGAAATGATGGTGCTGTACATGTGTTAAACTATATTGTTAGAGCATCAAATCCAGACCACTGTGCATGCGTGATGACGACGCCACACCAAGGTATCTTTGTTCTTCGCCAATCGCCATCCCTCTCAAGTTCGTAGAGCCAAGCAGCAGCATCCTAGCTAGAGCTACCTACGGATGCACATAGCCTCCCCTCTTAACAAAACTCCTACTAATCAAATCTCTCGTGTGATAAAGCAGCTTAATTTGTTTCGTTGTGTTCGACCTGATTAAGGATTCCAGAGGCATCCTCGCACTGAATCATGAGAAACGGTTGGTGCATGGCACTCGCTACAAAATTTAAGATATTGGTTTGGCTGCGGAGAGCTAAAGCTTAGCTCTATTTATCAAAGAGAATCTTATCATTTAGGAGAATTAAATAAAATTTAGTTTTAAATTTTTTTAATTTTTTCACAGATGCATGATAATTCGCGGGATAAATTTATTGAGCCTAATTAATCTGTAATTTACTATAATGATGCTACAGTACCATCCGCTAATTATGGATTAATATACCTTATTAGATTTGTCTAATGAATTAGCCTAGAAGTTCTACAATTAGCTTTGCAATTAGAGTAGCAAGATTCTTTTTATATGACAGCGCTAAAGTTTAGCCCTCAGGAACCAAGCACCTGGAATCCCTTGCAGCAGGTAGTACGGGTATGTAGCTTTGAGCCTTTGACCACCGTGCTTTGCATTGCGTGTACTCATAAGCTTATGTCAACGTCAGGAATATGGCTCTAGCTTATATCAAACTAGCCTATTTGGAATTGTTCATAAATCCATTTCATGTGTCACCACCTTTTTTCCGAGTTTCCTTTGTCTCCATTTCTTTTGTCTCCATAAATAAAGTACAACACGTGGACTAAATTCCACTGGATTTTTGCAACTCATGGCATCAAGAATACTAAAAAATAAAAAACTTTTCTTTGAAAAATGAAATAATTATATTGGATTAATTATGTGCCTTAATTATGTGTGATGCAATAGGACTACACCTACTATTACATGATGATTATCAGTCGAATAGCTTGATGTGTGTATGCATGGATAAGTCCGATTGGTTCATGACGAAGCTGCAGTAGTGGCCCCCAAAAAGTAGGTTCCATGGATCCATGATTCCCTCTACAGTGTACATGACTAGGACAAGGATTTTTTCTGCAGAGATTTTGTTTATTTGTGGTTCAATCATGAACGAGGAAACTAAAGGTTCTCTCGTGTTAGGTTGGTACACAGATTAATGGCCGCTGATCATGAAACTTGATAACTGGCAAAGAGCAAACTAAGAATACATTTCACAGTCAGTGAAGGTTTTTTCCTGTTCTATATATGGACAGAGCGGAAAAATAAATTGATTTAGCTCAATAGCTCCTTGCTTGTTGTATTCTAGAACGTGTGTGACAGTAGACAGAGCTTGTGTTTGCCTTGTGAAAAGTCACAATCTCTAGAGAAAAGCCTTGAGCCATGTCAAGCCCAGCAAAGTATCGTGGCACACCACTTCTTGCTGCAATATACGTGACTGAACGTGACACCACTACTCCCTGGGGATAAGAAAGTTACACAGCACGCACAGAGTTCTCTCGGGGTAGTGTGTACAAAAAACTTTTGAGAAAGGTTGCTTGTGCTAATCTTTTCCATGTCTCCGTTATGATTGAGCCTGACTCATGACTGCTCGTTGCAACTCCTAGCTAGCTGAAGAGTGCATATATGTCCGAGTTTTTTTTCTTGAAAAAATAAGGGTGTCATGATCCATCGTTGAGCTGTACGCCGCAAAACTGCAGTTGTTTGATCGTTTCTGGAAGCGGTTGGTGCGACTAGGGCTCTCCATTCTCCTGAAGAAATATACGGAATCGTTCATTCAATCAGCTACGTGTCATCATGTCAGTCTGGTCAAGTATCCATTATCCCACCAACTGTGAGTAAATTCAACCTGCATCACCAAAAAAAAAATCGTTTTCCGATATATATAAAAACTGTTAATTTTCTATTGTACTCCATGTTAAGAAAGTATTTTCAGGCAAAATAAAAACTAGTAAGGTTTAATTTTTCCATTTTCAAATATTTTAGAAGACAAATATTGCTAGTATTTATTCGTGATTAAGTGGAGTCCCCATGGGAGACTGGAGCACTTGAACCACATCAATTTAGGACAATGGAAAGGAGAGGGTATAGCTGCTATCTCAGTAGCAGAAACAAGTGCGCACGTACTCCACTTGTCAATGGGGCGGTGGTGGTGCCGGCCGCGATGATCACAACGCGCAGCGGCAGCAAAGGCCCGGCCGGCGATGATCGGGGTTGCACGCGCGGATTACGTCCAAAAAGCGCGTGCTAATCAGCTTCATTAAGCAGCGCTGTCCCCTGCCTACCTGATCATCATCTTGGCCACATGATGAGCCGGGGAGACCAGCGAGACAAAGGAAAGGAGAGCACGGCCATTAATTAAGAATGACCCTGTCTTGATCGTGCCACTGATTAAATGAGAGCTTGGATTAGGAGGCAAAAAGTGGGGAATTTGATTTAGGACTTAGTGACGAGAAGGAATCCGGTGGTGGCGACAGGTACAAGAATGGGGAGTAAAGGACGGGTGAAACTGTGGAACTATAACCGAATTGATCGTCTTACGCTACGGTTAAGATAACAGAATTGTTCGTTTTTCCCTATCAGTTTTGGCTTCGGGGTGAATTGCCTAACGCGTAATTTTATTCGTGTGGTAAACAAGGAGGGCTAGCACATTTTATTCGTGTGAGATACTCTTGAAATATCTAAGAACACGAGAAAAAAAATCTTAAGTTAGTTTGTGATCATTAGACACAGTTTTTTTTTGGGTAAACTGACCGGTGGTACATGCCAAACGACATGGATCATTGGGCTAAGCTTTCGGGTAAAGTGATCGGTAGTTCGGTACCATTGACACAATCACACAACCGTGAGCTCACACCGATACAGTCACTATCGTCACGAATTCATGCGTCAGCCTCAGAATCAAATGCTAGGAGCCGTGGGACAGAGATGTGGCCAGGTGGGCTCAGTTCCAGTAATCCATCACCTCAACACTTCATGGCAAGCAATCTTCATCGCGAGCACAGAAACCACCATTGTCGGTGCACAGCGAGGCAGGCGATGCCGGTCGCGTCACTGCCGTCATGGTCCCAGTTGAAGCTGCGTTCAGGTTGGCAATGGTAAAAAATAAAAAAATAAAAGATCAGAGTGAGCCTGCCCTGAATCTGAACTGCCGCTCAGATTCAGGAGTCTGAACCTGAGCTCAAGAGATCTTGCTGCCTTGGCGTCGCCCAACACGAGCGATAGCAGTAGGCACCGCATCACTTAAGGACAGACTGCAGCTGCAGCCAGGAAACGCTGCCATGCGAAACACAATGGTCACATGTCCTTTCTTTGCTGCGTTGTTTTCGTCAGCAGGAGACGCCGAGGCTGCCTGGGCCGTTAGTAGGGGGAAAGGGACCAAGGACCAGCCACACACCACAGCGGCAACCTACAAGTAAGATGCCATATCCGTCTTTGGGGCAAGTACACATGGAAAAGATTGCTCAACAACCGGTGCAGTGCTGCAACAATGCCAAGAGGCCGTGTGCAGTTGTAGCATGGTCCAGAAGACCACAACGACTAACAGGGTGGTGGGGAGCAACACAGACAAATAATTCGTCCAAAATGATTAGCTAAAGCCTAAGTTCATCATCATGGAGTGGAGCTGCACGGCGAGCTAGAAGAAGCGGGGTGGATTGGAGTACCAGTTCGTCTACCGATTGGGCCGTGCTTGAAGTTCCAAGGATGATCTGGATGGCTTTAGGCTCATGGTTTCCTGAGGATCCATCTCTCGGTCAAGTATTTTGCTGCATGCGCCATGAGGCAGACCCCAAAACAGTGGGCTTTTGGAAACTGTGAAACGACTGCAAAGAAACTGCACACGTTCAGTTCTCACAACATTTAACAGGATTGCTGTTCAGCAAAGAAGAACTTATTTGTAAAAGACAGAAACAAAACTGATGCAATTTAAGTAAAATGAAAACCATCAATCGCCCCATGTGCTGAAAGCTGGGAGCAAACCAACGATCCTAGAACACTGATATATGTATGCATCATACTACAACATTTGTGCAAGTGTACAGCCAGTAAGCCAAAGAAACAAATGCAACACGGTTATGAGGGGCACTTTCTTGATGGGAACCACTTCAGGAACTCTAGAAGACGGTGAAGTTGTAAATGCTGAGGGTAAGGCCCGGATCTATCAAACAATTATATAGGATATAATGGCGATGGCATAGACTTGACTTACGATGCAGAACTGGGGACATCTGTCTGATCCCATCACTAGAGATCTTGATTACAGAAAGCCCCTTTTCATCCAGCCATGGCAGGATCAATAGAAAAACTTTGATTATGTGTCACTTGATGCTACACAGAACCCCAACATAATTATCTATACCATGCACAATATACATGAGCTTTTGGACATTGGGCTATGCTCAATTAATGTTATTGACGTGTAAGAAAATATATAACATTGGGCTATGCTCAATTAATGTTATAGAAAATATCTAGGGAATACTCATAAATAAATTTTTCGATTTATTTTATGGGAGAAACGTGCGGTATTTACTAAGACTGTTATTGATGTGCATGCATCCTACCAACTAGAAAGCATTTGGAAATAATGCAATGATGTGATGGACAAGGTGGGATATTCATGGGGAAAATGTGCAGTGTTTACCTCTCAGGGCTACAACGTTTGATGAGAGAACAAACATTTCAACAATGAATATAACAGATGATGGAAACTCCCAAACCTGCAAATATTTACAATGAATTTACAAAGATAAAATCACAGGTAGGTCTATAAGAATAATCCTTAGTACACACAAATCTTTTATACCATCATTGTGAAAAGAAACAACTTGAAGTAGCTTGAAATGATAACAGCGAATAGAACCTCTCTATACCTGAGTAATGAAAAATTTTAGTTGTCAATAAGTTTCAGGGAAAGCAAAGTAAATAACAAATGAAATAAGAAATCATATAAAATTCAACTAGAGCAGAAATGAACTATGAGTCTATTATAGAATCTCTAGTAGTTGCATAAATCCCATAACAACACTCAAGCGCATGTTCACACGGGATGCACTACCAACAAATGCATTCTTTTAAGAAATAGAAAACTTGTCATGCCAATTGCACCTTGTAATGTCGAAAGATAGTTTGAGAATGAACCGCACTCCCAGGAATAACATGATCATAAATATGATGTTCCCTAACAATGCATCGCCAATAACCTGTACAGCAACAGATTGTTAGACACACTGATAAGACAGTAAGCAGCGAAAAGAAAATTGAATGCTGTCAACTCTAATCACCTCAAAGCAATTGAAAATTGTAGAGAAAATGCTTGTGGAAGAAGCCCCATCAGCTCTGTTTCCTTTCGAAAAAGATATTCTGACTTGCATAGTTATGGATTGTTTAAGTTGAGCAGATAGTTCATGATAACCAAAATCAAATTTAAGATTTATTAATACTACGGATACATGCGTCAAGAGCAATATGTATCAAAGTGGACCGGTAAAGTATTCCCTGCAAGGCAGAACACAATCAGGCATGTAAGAGAACGGAACTTTGGACATAATGACATACCCACAAAATAAGTTCTTGAAGGGAAAAGTACGAAATTACAAGTAAGGAAGCCAGAGATCACTGCAAGAGGAGAGCAAATTACAAAAGGAATGCCAAACTATGCAGCTAAAACTTTAAGAATAGAAAACAATGGCTCTTGTATGCTGTTGCCAGAGTTTCACAAAAAGAAGAAGCAGTTGTCAGAAGGGTCCGAAAATCACATAAGGTTGCAGTGTCAGTGAAACAGGAGAAGCTTCAGATTTTCAAGCAGAAGCGTGGGAAATATTGAGTAAAATGCAATGAGAATGTTTATGTTTATTGTTACAATCCTCGTTGTTTGGTGTTATCTCTACAGTCTGCACAATAAAATTGAATCGGAAAAGCTAAGGAAGAAGCAAATACTTGCATTAATGTAGAAAGGGGAGCCCTCCTGGCATAACTACTCTACGAGTGGGCATCTCCACTAACAACTGTTTTAGTACAGAATTGTTGAGTCAAGGGAAGTGCAAAGTATACATGCTTAGTGCTTTAGTACAACAAGATCAGCGAAAGAAAGCAGTGTGTGAATATTCGTATGAGCCAAATCCACTTAAATCTTTCCAATAAGGCGAAGCAACAATCAGAGTCTGTACAAACAGCAAAGATTTATACCTTGTCAACAGATGATCCCATGCTCAGCTTATTAAACAGAATATGGCGGTACGCCCTTGTCTTGTGCAGGATCAGATCAATCAAGATAATCTACAAAAGGAGCAAGCAATGTCAAGGCTTCAGTCAAGTACGAGATGTGCAGCTGACATATTGTCAAGGCTTCAGTCAAGTACGAGATGTGCAGATGACATATCTCAAACTACAAAATTGCAAGGCATAGTTCGTTAACCACCGTACCATGAATTCGCACTCAATGTAGGGATCAGCAACAGCCTTGCAGTTATCCTAGGCACGAAAAAAAGGATAGCATTCAGAGTTTGATGGCTCACAAGCAGACGGCAAAAAGGATTGAAAGTATGGTCCGGAGACTTGAGAGATCAGGGGCGCTGTGTGGCTTACGCATTTCATCAAGCGGATGTTGCCCGGGGAATACTGCACGAAGAGCGTCTTGACGCGCCCGCCGCAGCCGACGCAGCGCGGACCCTCCCCTTCCGCCTGTGCATCGCCCATCGCTAGGACTCCGTCCGCAGAAGCTTCTGCAGGACCCAACTGCGGCCCGCCGCCTCTCAGCTCCCCACTCGCAGAGGTCCAGTCTCCCCGCCTCAGCTCCTCCGCCTTATCGCCACCTCGTCACCGCTTCCCCTGCCTCCCCGGAGATGGTCGCCGGCGGCTTCGGATCGGTCATCGGTGTGAGAGTGGGTTGAGCCTAGAGGATTGCACAGTTCTAGCTGAAATGGGCCTGGGCCGCTCGGAGACTCGGCCCATAACTGATTTAAGGAGGTCGGCTGCTCGTTGCTCATCCTAACTCCCACTCAGGCACTCAGTGTTGTGATTCCAAAAGAACATCTCATTGGTCTATCTTTAAAAAAAATATCTCATTGGTCCACGTGTCAGAGAGATTCTGGAGCGATTTTATTGTTCTCTTTGTAATGTTACTTACTATGCATTCTAGTAAACACGATGGATACATATGCACCATCCAAATATTGGTGAAAGGGCAACTGGGAAAACAACACTACAGATACAATCATACAATAAGTTCAGCTCATGTTTATTTGCGAAACAGATGAGAATGACATGAGCATTATTTGATATACCAGTTGAAACACCTCTTTCTAACATCCTAGGCCCTGTTTTGGAAGACATCAACAGTTCAGTTCCCGTAGGAATCGGGAAATTTTTCAACATCCCACATCGAGTTTGAACAAAAAAAGTGGGTCATGCTCTGGCAGCAGCTAGGTCACAGTGGCCTCAACCTCTTGCAGCCTCAGGGTAACGGCTCTCTTGTGCGCCTCGAGCCCTTCGACTTCAGCCATCTTTGCGACGTACGGACCCAGCTTTCTCAGCCCTTCCTCTGTAAGGGATTGGACAGTAATGTATTTGAGGAAAGAATTCAGTGATACACCACTGTACATCCTCGCATAACCGTAGGTTGGAAGGACATGGTTCGTTCCACTTGCGTAATCGCCCACGCTCTCTGGGGTCCATTGGCCCAAGAAAACTGAACCTGCCATATGGAAACTGAATATTTAGATCGAGATTTTTGTGCACAAGGGGTGGCAAAGAAAAGGATAAGGATCAATATCACCAAAGAAGCAAAGAACATATGCCTACCTGCATTCTCGATGAACTCCTCCCACTGCTCAGCATGCTTAACATTGATGATCAGATGCTCAGGGGCATACAAATTTGAGAATGATATGGCCTGCAAAAGGGACAAACAAAGGTCAGAACTGGGGCTGTTGAGGTCACAGTAGAGTGGTGATGCACTTGCTACACAGATGGGTCAGGTGTAAGACATGGCAGGAAGCAGGAATGAAATTACCTCAACCATATCTTTGGCAAACACAGTGAAACTGTGGCTAAGTGCTTTTGAAGCAAATTCACCTCTTGGAAGAGAGTTGCACTGCTTGCTAACTTCTGCTTCAATGGCATCCAAATCAACACCATCTCCAGCAATAACTAGAACAACTTGACTATCTGGGCCGTGCTCTGCCTACAAAAAAAAGGGCAGCTAACTGTAATGGTAAACATCATGAACATGGTATGCCAATAGGGGTAGCACCCTAAAACGAAATTCAGTATTTCAAAGAGAAACATCACATCTACACCATTTAGCAGTGAAAATCAGATTAGAACAATTAAGAGAATACCAGTACCTGCGATAGCAAATCAGCAGCAACATGAACTGGGTTTGCATATTTATCAGCAATGACTAAAACTTCAGAAGGGCCAGCAGGCATGTCTATAGATACCATAGCTTCACTGTTCTGCAGTCAAACAAGAATCAGAACCACAAAATTGTTGCAAGTAGAAAAGATGTGCTAGGCAGATAATGATCAAGTTTTACACAATGGAAAGAACAGAGCAAACCTGAAGAATCATTTTGGCAGCTGTTACATACTGGTTACCGGGCCCAAAAATCTTCTCAACCTGCAGAGGCAGAAAAACAGTTAGCAAAGAGTTATGCGAAACTTGCATCAGAATGTACAGTCAATATATAAAAAAAGTAAATAGCTGCTGCAGAACATGGTGAGCCAAGATGTCCATATGTCAACAGGTGCTTTGAGCGGAATTTAAAGCAGTAAGAACATGGCATGCCCCATAAAAGTGCTCAAGTTATTAAGTCCTGTTAGAGTTATTAACAAGCAGAAGGTAATTAGATATAGGCGAGACTATAAACAAATCACTACTGATTTTAAACATGTAACCAAGAAGTTTATGTACTTCAAATACCTTTGGGCACGACGCAGTTCCCCATGCCATAGCTGAGATTGCCTGAAAGTAACCACCATTGAGGGTAAAGAACTAAATAATGGAGCAGAAAACAATCTCAAGTCTGCTACTACCTGAGCTCCTCCAGCTTTCAGTATGTGTGTGACACCAGCTTTTTTTGCACAGTAAAGAACCTCCTGCAGGAAATAAAAGTGTCTAGGTCTCCATCAAACAATTGCTGAAAAAGTACTGGTGTAGTTTCCCAAAAGTGTACCTTGCATATGTTACCATCACGACTAGGGGGTGTGGCAAGAACAATAGTTTTGCATCCAGCAATCTGTGCAGGCTGGCACAAGGAGAAACCATTTGAGAAGTTCTGAACAGCGAATCATTACAAATTGAGATGATTGAGCAGAGGCAAGCATACCACAGCAAGCATCAACGCAGTTGAAGGCAAGACGGCAGTGCCACCTGGGACATACAGCCCAACAGAGCCAATGCATCTTGTTATTCTTTTACATCTTACCCCCTTCATATATTCATGAAATGGGCATATATAATTAACAAAGAGCATACAGGAAAGGTGAAAAATTGTAAATAGAAACATTGATACAACTCTTACTTTCATATTCTCAACTGTCTTCTCGGGTAATTTTTGTGAAACATGGAAGGCATATATATTGTCATATGCAACGTCGAAGGCTTCCTTCACAGCTGGATCAAGCTACAGTACTTGCGTAGGTAAGACAACCAAACTCATATAGCAAATAAGAGAAACAACATAAACATAAGCACCATTCGCATGAAAAATTAGAACTTATTAACATCGCTTGCACATACTTCTAAGGATTCAAAATCTCTTAGTGGTCAGTGCAAGTCGCTAAAGCCTGGAGTTGCTGCTATTGAAGAAATAGGTAACTAACGAAATCATATATCACACCATCCTAGAAATACATGTTTAACTGCAGAGATAGGTATCACATCTGACCAGAAGTTCAAAGAGAAGAAACAACATGATGCATAGAGAATCATTGAATACTTCATATAGTACATGATTTGTACTGTTGAAATTGCAGAACTAAGTTGCAGATAACAGGATTACTACCTCTGCATCTGGGAGATCGCTAACACGCACAACAACATCATCAAGTGTGACCTTATCAAACTTTTCTGTATAACTGAACCAACCAAACCCAGAAAATTAAGCATAATCTTTCATTCAACGAAGAAAAAACCATCCATAGCAGCAACACTTACTCCTTAACCGCAGCATCGCCTCTGACACGGACATCCTCAACAATTGGATTCACCTGATTGCACCAGACAGAACCCCATGGGTCTCAGGCTATGGAACAATACTAGACTTCAATACTATGACTAATCCCCACCTCATCTTACCGTGCCGAATATGGACGAGAAGTCAATGCGGGGACGAGCCTTGAGGCCGCTAGCCTCGGCGTCGCTGAGGTCGGACAGCCTAAACGACTTCATCGCGCTACTGGCAGTCAACCCTGAACATCAGGAAGCAACGCGCCATTCCATTGAACTTAATCAACAGCATTAGGAACAAGTTGCTGGCAGCAACAGCAAAAGGATATAAGAAAACAAGCGCGCACCTCTGGGTTTGAGGACTCTGGTGGAGGCAAAACGGAGCCCAGAACCAAATAAAACCCTGGCGCTCCCAACGAGCGGCGCCGGCGCCGGCGGAGCGCGCAAGCTGCCCATGAACAGAGCGCGATTCAATTCTGGAGCGTTCGCGAGTGTCAGAGGCGAGGGGAGGGAGCGCGAAAATTGAACAGGAATCAAGCTCGGCGAGGGGAGCGAAGTGGAGAGAGAGACGAACCGTATCGATGCGGCGGCGCGCGGGGCAGGCTTCCTCCGGCGGCGACGGTTGAGGCGATGGGGGAGGAGGAGGCCGCCGCCGTCCGTGTCCACTGGTCTGTCAGTCACGCACGCACTCTCACTCCTCTTTTCCTGGATATTACTGGGCCTTCAGACAATGGGCCGAGCCAGGAACCATAGGCCCGGAAGCCCAGCAAGAGCGGCGGCGCCCCCCTCAAAAAAAAAAGCAAGAGCGGAGGCGCTGGCCGGGAGGACGGCGACGGTCGTGTGGAGGGGTGGCAGCGGTTTTCGGGAGGAAGAGCTGCGGGTCGGGAGAGGGACGAATGGCGCTCGGTGAGACGGTGATTCATCTTGGATTCCCGTAACTCTGCGTGCGTGGAGCCTCTTGTTTCAATTGGAGCACCGCGTATTGCTCTGCTCTTGCTCTGCCAGGAATGCACGGCGGCGGCAGAGCTCCAGCAATGGCTGGCGTCAAAGCATCCATTTTGTACGCGTGTGTTTGCGTCGGGCACGCTGCGAACCAAGCCGCCGTTCCCGGCCGCGAGCTCGGGAGCGCCTCCAGGCTCCTCTCCGCTCCCTGCAAACTGCGGGAGCCAGGGTATCGGAGAGCCGGTGCTGGTGCCTGAGCGTGTGGGGGTTGGGAATGGAGCTGTACGCTTCCGGCAGGAACGTCAGCTGGGGAGGACGGTGGCGGGGTCGTCGGCCGACGAGCCCCCGATCCAACCAGGCCCAGGGGGGTAAATGAAACATAGCGGGGAAATATGCAAATAATCGGATCGCGGTTATTAATCGCGATCCTATTTAGGGTCTAAATGAAAATTACCGGGGGCAATATGCAAAACTATCAGATCGCGATTACTAATCGCGATCCAAATGAGGGGGTATTTGAAAAATGTCAGGGGCTACATGAAAATAGTCAGATTGCGACCTGGGGTCCTTTTACAAAAGTTGGCGGCGACGACCGTTGCCGCCGGTGACCTCCGTTTGCCACGTCGCACGGCATGTGTGCCGCCTGATCCTCCGGAGAATCTACCACCGCTGTTGGTGCCTCCGGCCGGATATCCTCGGGCGCCGCCGCCGCTCACGGCCCTACCATCCTGGAGATGCTGCGAGCAGCAGCGCCGTCTCGAGTGTCTCAGAGCGTGCGGGTGCCCAGTGACGGGGATCTCCCAGAGCAGCGGCGGCGCTGGTGATTTCTTTGGCTGGCTACTCCCGCTCCTGCTGGCTGCTCGTGAGCTGAAGCCACCAAGCGCGCCGGCTCGTTGCCTTTGCAGGTCCTGTGCGTGCTGCTCCAACGTCTCCGTCCTCTTCGGCCGCCTCGGCATCGCTTTCAAGCGCCCCGAGCTGGAGTGGTTCGTCAATGCACCTCCTCACTCTCGCTCCGTCTGCCTCTGCCCCCTCCCCCCTCTGGATTCTAGGGTAGTCCCTGGCTCCCTGCTTCTCCCTTGCATTTTTCTTGGAATTGCAATGCTGATTGACCTTCTGGCGTGATTTGATCCAATGTTCAGTTTGTTTGTAGCTGAATGTTGTAATTGTGACGATCAATCGAACTCAGAGACGAAATAGCCTCAAGCAGATCAAGCGAACCATTCTGGTGTTTTTTTCCTTTTTCTATTGTTTCGATGAATACTTGATGTATTAGAAATCCTAACCGCTGTACTCACTCCTTAGTAGTTGCAGATCTCTCTGGTTATGGCTAGTCAAACCATAGCTGCAGACAGGTGTGCAACTATTTTACTTTGGGCTCATGATAATGGTAATGAGTTGCTTTTGTTTCTGGGTTTTTTTAGAATGCTTTAGTTTCTGGTTAGGTGTGCCTTCTTTGTCTTGTAAAATGTGCTCTGCTGCTTACCTGTAATTGAATGTCAATTGACGTGATCACTAGAAATAAGTGTCATGCAAGGTTGGGAGATTATGCTGAGATAATCTTGAACAAGTTTATTCAGAGGTTGTGTTCTGTAGTTTTTCTTCGATGGATACTTGAGGTGTTAGAATCCAATCTTCTGCCCTTGTTTGTAGTTTTTAGTGTTATTTGGCAGATCTCTACAATTATGAATTGATACTTAGGTAGTTTCTTGTTCAAAGAAGACACTTTGATAGTTCCTTACCACAACATACGTTGTGTGCAATCACTTTTCTTGGGGCTGTGTGGTTCATAATGGTGGACTGCTGGTTTGGTTTCAGACTTTGCACATCATTGCCTGCTTAGCTATCTGATTTTTCTTAGCTTTTCTTTGATATTCTATTCTGATCCCTTACTCTGAAACGTTTACGTGTTGATGATTTGCTGAGGCTTTCCTCTTAATGAAATACGTGGTCAGGCACGTTCGCGGAAAAAAATGATTTGCTGAGGCATCCAAGCATATTTCAATATTGCCCTCTATGGTTGGGTTGGACATTCAGAAGAACATTGTCAGGAAACACGAAGAGCCAATGAGCCATACAAGGAATCTGCTT
The DNA here is from genome assembly GCF_002211085.1 of Panicum hallii. Classification (NCBI taxonomy): domain Eukaryota; kingdom Viridiplantae; phylum Streptophyta; class Magnoliopsida; order Poales; family Poaceae; genus Panicum; species Panicum hallii. The sequence continues at coordinate 3,519,634 of NC_038050.1, read as the reverse complement.
AGAGTTTAGCGTGGGATTGATAAGATTAAAGTTGTCTCAGCAAACATTAGTCATGGGGTAAGTATAAGTTGCACACTAACCTCGATTTTGCTTCACGCTCAGTTACTTGAAAGTTTGTCTCATGAACTGACGAGTTTGGTTTTCCTTGCATGACCGCTCAGTTACCAACAGTGAAAAGCTCAGGAAGCTGCTCCGCATGAGCTTATACACTTTTAGCTTATGGGAGAAACGACCTGTTTGGGGGAGCTTTTAGCTTTTGGAGCTTCCTAGAGAAGCAATAGCTGGACTCAAACAGGACCTAGATGGATACATTTTAGGATTTGTTAGTCAAAATTTAGCTAGATGGAGGGAAGATATTACTCATCTATATCTAGTGTAGACTATTGAGCAACACCATCAAGCTAGATGGAGGGAAGATACTCATCACAGAAAGAGAATAAACTGTTTGCTTACAATTAATTTACATCTGATCTACCTAGTGTCCTGATTTAACAGTGAGAGCACCCTTCAATGCGTTCTGTGGCCTAGGCTGCTAGTGCTAACTAAACAAGTAACGCTATTCTCTACCCAACAAGAAAGCTAGCAAATGTCATCTGTACATTAGCAGGCGAGTCACCATCATTGACATTTCTTCTTTACAAGATGTGGTTTCAGATTTCTGGTAATCGATCATCTGCAGATAAAAAAAAACTACACGGTCATGATGCCATGATGATCCTCATGAAGATTGTTTTCTGGAGTTCTGTCCACATGTATATACTTGCACTTCACAACTGCAGGGGTGTCGCATGTCTAAGCACATGAGGAACCAGTGGGTGACCAGTGGTCGTCAATACATGTCAATGCCCCCATAAAACAATATGTTCCTGATGGCACACGAAACATTAGCCACCAAGGGACATCTCACCAAGCTGCCCTCATTTATGTCGTGTCGCCTTCGTTCTGTTTACTTCTCAAATCTGCAACAAGTTTGCATGTCTTCAAGAAAGCATCTAGCAGCTGCATGCAAGGCAACCATGTTAAATATTTGCGCATGTGATGTTCTGTATATTAAACTGGTCATTGCAAAATATATGGAATTTCCAACTTTAACATGGATAACTCCTAGCAAGAACGGCAACAAAATTCTTACATATCATCTTGGGTTGAGCACTCAGTCAATAATCAGGTGAAACAGAAGAGACAGACATTTAAGAAACATTAGCATTTTATATGGCATTGGCACATGGTACTTACACCAGGATGATGCTGCAACGTAGGAGAGTAGCGATCAAGAGTTAAATATATCTTTTGAAGAAGGCTTAAATGTGCATTTATCTTTTCGCCCAATATGACAACCTGAATCACAGAATAATATCAGAGATGTTGCCCAATGAAGTTATAATTATTATGCATCACATATTTTTTGCAATCAAACAGAAGTTTAATTCTATAACTACCTTGGCTTCAGCCTTTTGGAGCTCAGAACGTCTTGTTTCAAGCATTTGTTTATACCAGAGCCCTATTTTTGTCAGTACCACGGCTTGTCTGACCATGTGGCTGCAATGATCACTCAAATCCTCTGACCTGAATTGACCAATAAAATGAAAAACTTACATTGGATTCTTGTTTTGAAAAGGAAATAAAACTACCTGGGAAGAAAGTGTAAGGAAGATTAGCAGACCTGTTTTCAGTTCTTCCCACTGACAATTTTTTCTCAATCTCCACAAATTCTTTTGATAACTTCATAATAGATACTAAAATGCACTCCAGCTGCCTTTCATGCTCTTTCTTAGCGGTACTACTACTACGATCCACATTTTTCTTGTCAATTTCCTTGAGGGCACCTGATTCAATCTCTAAGCTTGAGTTCAGTTTCACAAGTTCGCCATACTGCAAATCGTGCCCATTTGATCTTCTTGGTGATGTGCGAGGCTCCACTTCAATATCACGCAGAAAAATTTCTGTACTCTCTTGCTTGATGACTTCAGGATTTTCTTGGTGATTCTGGATCAAACGCCCCTTTTCTAGTTCTGCTAACTTCTCCTTTAACCTGTGATTTTCTTCATTGTATAAACACAATGCCTTATCCTTTTCGGAGATTACAGATTCAAGTGAAGACATTTTTGCACTAAAATTCATTGCAGCACCATCCATGTTGTCCTTAGAATCATCAAGCAATTGTTTTGTAACAGCTTGGTACAGCCCATCTCTAACATCGCCTTCAATTCGGAGGTCCTCGTACTCTTCCCTAATTTTGTCAATTTGTCTCAGGAGCTCTTCTTCTGATGACAACTGAAGAGACAGTTCTGTACTGGCTTCAGACAGCTGCGATGATAATGCCTTAACATCCTTCATCTTATCTGCAAGCAATCCTCGTAGATGCTGATTTTCATAGTACAAAGCATCTATTCTGCTTGTCAGTCTGCATCTTTCACTGAGCTCATCATGAGTCATGCAGATCGCAGGTACCTTTATATTCTTGGAAATGATCTGGTCCATTCTTGAAATGATCTCCGGAATTTTCTTTCTCAGAGGTTCAAATTCCACGTCGTTCTTAAGAGAATGTGACCCCTTCTCCCGTTTTAACCTGAACAGTTCTTCTGTCTTCTCTTGCAATGCTGATTCGTGCATCCTTTTCAGTTTGCTGATCTCAGACTTAAAATAGCTTATCACTTCATCTCTAGACATACCATTGAGATGGCGAAAGTCAGATTTTTCTGAGATGACATCCTTTGCACCAAATGATTTTTGCTTCCTGAAACTCTTACTGTCCTCGGCACGCGGAGAACGATCGTCTTTTGTTTTCTTTCCAAAGAAAGTGTACTTCCACCTGTTGCTCCTACTGCCTGAACTTTCATGCTTGCTGTTAGAAATATGTGCTTCTGGTACTGAAGGCAGTAGCAGCTTACAAAGAGCACCAAGGTCTTCGCGCATCGCGGCAAATTGAGCTATGGCCTCCTTCCAGTTCCTGCTCATGGTGTTTGTGATGTTAATTTGCTCATACAGCCTCCTCTCTAGCTCCTCCTGCAGGCCACTGACACACTCCCCGATCGTGGCACCAAAGAGTTCCAGTTGAAGCTCATGCTCCCAATGGAGATCAGACGCCGACGCGTTGACCGATCCAAGCATCTCTCTCGCCTGTCGGAACACGGCACCCATGAGTAGCTTCAGGGCGTGGAACCTCTCATCTATCTCAATCAGCATGACATCAAGCGACATGCCCAGGTGCGCACCACCGATCACACGGCCGTTGTCCGGCAAGGCATAGTTCTCGAGGCCGGTGACACCCCCCTTGAGCTTGCCGAGCTGCGCATCGATCTCCACCCTCATCAGGTCGAGGCACTCGGCGGACCTGGCCTGCGCGTTCGCGTCGAAGAGGTACCGGTTGGAGCGCGACGCCGCCGCTCGGTCGGGCCATTCGGACGAGTAGTTGTCGGGGCTGGAGCTGGACTGGATGGACAGCAGCCTGGGCGTCAATGCCGGCGAGTCCTCGGATGTCACTGAGCCGCTACTGAATCTCGTCGAGCAGGGCCCTGTGGTGTCGAGGAAGGAGTAGGCGCCGTTGTCGGCGTGGGGTTGAAGCAGCATGACGCCGGATGGACTGGATGATCTTCTGAGCAGCGGGTTCGTTCTCTCGCTCAGGAACTGCAGCAAGTATGTTTTCAGAATTCAGAGTTCAACTCAGTTGAACATCTGATGGCAAACGTTGAAGCACAGAACAGAGTGGAAACTTGATCAGAGTGATTGGCATAGGTGTTGACTTCAGTGCTGGAGATTCCATGGAACAAATATGCACATGCACAATCACAAGCCGGCGCAAGTCATCGGACCAGCGCAGGTATGAAAAATCTGATCGAAATGAAACGATGGGCTCGAAGATCAAAACAAGATGGCATGCTTAAAAATCCACTGGAAATGAAACCCAAAAACAGATGTGCGCCGTTCCTGTCCGTTTGTTAACGGCCGGAACTTTTTGATGGATCAAACAGGTACGACGGTTCTGATGAAACGCCGTTCTAGTGAACACCTGGATTGGCGGTTGTTTGACAAATGTTTCAGAAAACAGCAGATGATTCTTGATTAAATCTTCGAATTGAACAGCCAATTCGAACCAAACAACACTTACCACCAACAGCGGACCATCATGTTCCAACGCATACCAACAAAGGACTGAACAATCGAGTCAGGATTAACAGGCAGGAAGGAACACGCGGTAACGAGGATTGCGCGTGCGTGGTGGAAGAGAAGAGAGGCCGGATCGCTTACCGGCCGGGGCGCCTCCATGGCTGCTCCGTCCCCGCTCGCCGCCAGCACACCTCTTGGCGTCTCCACTGCAGCCACGGCAACAGGTCGGCAGGTAGTAACCGCCAACGAGTCGCGAGAGACAAGGCTGCAGAGGATAAGAGGAGGAGGAGGAGGCACGAGTGGGAGACCGGGGCGGCGACAGCGACGGCGACGGGGACTGAAAGGAAAAGAGCGAAGCGGGACCCGAAGCAGTAATGCGCGCGACAGGGACGCGCCAGGGGGTGTACCCCGCGTGCGATCAGCAGCGGGACAGCGGCCGAGAGGGACGAGGCGGGCAGGGAGGGAGCAGTTGGGGAGGCGGCGAGCGGGCGGCGGGCGTGGCGGCAGCGGAGAGGGCCGCGGCCGCTGGCTCCGGCGTGGAGTCGAGAGCGGCCAGAGGCAGCGAGACAGCGCGCGCCGTTACTGACGTCGGCGGCGCGGGGCCCCGGCAAGGCAGGCTGGGGTCGTACGCCGTCAGGGCCGTGGCAGCAGCGGCAGGCCCGTGCGCGTCGGGGACCGTTGGATCGAGGGGCTCACAGGTTAGGCGGGGGAGATGGTGACCGGCACCGGAGCCCGTTACGGGTTGGAGAGGTGATCATCTCATACGGCGTCTGCGTGACATGGCTTTTGGTTTTTGTGCTGGAACTTCAGATGCAATGCAATGGGACATTATCGATGTTGCTATTTTAGTAGGAGGTGATGGAGTTAGGTGAAGATGTGGGTAACTGATTCCAGACGAGAACAAGCAATAAAAAATGAAAATTAAAAGGAATGTGAGTGATCTGTATAGATCGCCGCTCGTCGGTTGACACTTGGACAATCCAAAAGTGGCTAGTGAATGGGCATAAGGGGCAAGCATTTTGAGACAACAGCAATGCAAGTTTTTTTTCCCATAATTGACGCAGTATTATTTTTTAGAAAAAAGGGGGTGGGGGGAGAAAAGAGGAGCAGCAGTGCAAGCGCTTTTTTTTTTATTCGCCAATGCAAGCGCTTTGATGCAAGTGACTGTATGTAGATCAGACGTCGTCAGGGAGAAACGTTGGCTGCTCAAACAGCCATGCTTTAAACATTTCAAGTCATCAGGATTCATATGCATACGACCTCGACAGAGACACTTCTGAAATGGAAATGTAGAAAAGCACTGCCCTGCGAGTCTGAACGGCTGGAGGTTACACGCTCCACGCATCACGTGACAGTGGAAGCTTATGGGTTGCTTGCGCGATCTTATGGTTCTCACCAAGAAAACTTTTATTACAGTTTTACACCGCCACAACAATCATTCGTCATTCAATTCCAATCATGTATTTGTGCCTCCTCTTGGCATTGACTCGCAGCAAAACAATCATAACACCTGCAAGTTATCAGACCCTAGTAAACCTCCACGTGCCATTGCTTGTTCTTCTTGAGCTGCGACAGCTTCTGCTCCCAGCTCTCCCCTCTCTGCTCCGCCACCTTCTTGAGGGTGTCCTGAATCCCAGGCATCATCCCCTTCAGACCGCAGAAGTAGATGTGCGCACCACCGTCCAGAAGCTTGAAAATCTCATCGCTGTACTCCTCGATCTTGTCCTGGACGTACATCTTGCCACCGCTCCTGTTCTTCTGCTCCCTGCTGAGGGCTTTGTCGTACCTACAGGTTTCAGCATGACTTGGTTATATTATACAAATATGCTGGACATAGGTACTGCAGTGATGCTGCACCCTCAGATTGCAATAATGTTGTATGATGATGCAAACTGACAAGCGCCTAAGTAAAAAAACAAGCACAGTTGCGGGCAAGGATAGCATCAGTATATGAAAAATGAGGTGTTAAGATGGATGAGGTTATTCTAACCTGAAATTGTCTGGATACTGCTTAAGATAGTTTGTGAACTCGTCGTCGTATAGAAGGCTATCTGTATTAGCAACACCAAGGAAAAGCCATGCCAGGCCACCAAATCTGTAGTTCAGGACATCTTCCATGAACATGCGGCGCAGGTACCCACGGAAAGGGGCAACACCGGTACCAGTGGCAATCATGATATGGGTTGCGTTTGGATCCTCCTCAGGTAGAAGCATTATTTTGCCAGAGGGACCTGAACTCATGATGAAATCATATGAGATGCTTTGATTGAGGCTAAAACATCCACTGTCTTCCAGAAACTAATATGAAAGGACAACTATATACATACTAGAAAGAAAAATAAAATGTGTATACAAGTAGTGGCATATCTGAGAGTTACTTAGTAAAGAAAGCATTTTTTCTGAAAGGAGAAAAGATGTTCCAGTTGTTGCATGCTATATGGGTAATCAGAATCAGAAGTCTTTAAAAGATAACATGCAAGTCTAACTAAAGATGGGACAAAACAAGACAGAGATATAGCAGGGTCATTGCTTCTTGGTTGCTTTTACATGTCAACGTTTTCTGTGGGCTAGTGTTTCAATTTTCAAAGGCACGTTTTGCACATGGTTGTATCATATGTTGCAAAGTGCAAACCTGTGACACCGAAAACGACCTCATATTTCTTAATGCTTTGGAAGCAGTGTTTTTTCCTGCTATGTCTAGTGAAATGTGTATATTAATACCTTATAAAGAATCTAAGAACTGAGAAATGGATGATCTACCAAGTGAATTACAGGGAGTACGTAACTAAAAGAACTATCATTGTGGTTAGGAGGCTTTCATAGAACACTGTAAACACACAGGGCTTTTACATCCATCAGGAAGTTACCTGTTAACTGAATCTTGTCCCCTGGTTTTGCATTGCATAGGAAGTTACTGCAGACGCCATTCTTTGAGGGGTCTTCCTTGCCAGTTTCAGGATCATAATAAACTGCACGGCGGACACACAAGCTTCCGGTTCGTCCATCAAAGTTATCTCCATACCTAGTCGATGCAATTGAATAAAGCCGGACATTATGCGGGGCTCCAGGCTTTTTCGGGTTCTCTCCCTGACAGATAAAAATGCAATCAAGGTTCAGAGAGTTGTGAATGTGAAGAGAAAATATGATGTAAAACAGATGAATAAAGAATTGGTACTTTATGATTAATCGAAAGCAATTTTGCTGCATGCTAAGTGATTCACAACCATATTTTTTTTCTAGCCTAGTCATGCAGTATATTGAATGGCAGACTGAAAATAATCTCTACAGATTCAAAACAAACATCAGTATGCCTGTCTTTGTGTACATAGTATATTTTACACCATCCACAAGTAAGTTTGATTGTTCGTTATCTGATAATACAAGGGAAACCAAGTATGAAGAAAACTAATGCATGTGTTTTCAGACAAAGGAAACGATTGAGAGGAGGATAAACTTACAGGAGGAATCACACCGAAACTCTGGCCCTCCCAGTAAGGCACATTGCCACCATGGTCAATGACGATATGGCAAGTCTCCCCCGGAGCCTTGGGACCTACAAGCCTCTCCACCGAGACAATGGTGGCCGTGTAGGGCTCCTTCGGCTTGTATGTGTTGAGGGGCGGCTCCTTAGCGCTCTCCAAATCGAGCGGCGTGACAGAGACCTTGCTCTTGCTCGCCTGCTGGACCGACATGCAGAGCACCTTGTTCGCGTGCTTGGGCCGCACTGCCTTGCTCTCCCACGCCAATGTGCCACCGACCCATGATTTGTTGCTGAAGCTAACACTGTTGTTACCCTAGAGCATAATAAAAATGCCAAATTTAGCACACCATTATCAGCTCATCGCCATGTGAGGACGTCATGACTTCAGGGTAAACAGTATAAATGGCGTAGGAGATCGCTACCGAGTTCAGGAGCAAGTGCCCTGAATCACTGAAGATCCGCGTGGATATGCATGATTGCTGATAAGCAATGAACAGGTCTGCGCATAAAAACAGCAACTAGCGGAGATCTTGCAGCACTACCCGACATTGTTGTTGAACTGCTCCCTTTTGGAATCAATCTACCTATTTTAGTCATCTAACCAACCCAGAGCCCACCGAATCGCGAGGGTTCCCCCAAAAGCGCCGCACAGGAGCGAATTTCAGCACAGACGGGCACTGAGGCACGCACCTTGATCCCTGAGCTCCCGACGCCGCGATCCGAGCCGAAGACCGGCGCCGAGACGGCCACCTGCAGGTCACCAGAGAGAGCGGCTCAATCACTCGGCGCCGCGCGGGAAACCGGGGACGGGATCGCAAGGATGGGATGGGGCTCACGTACCTTGGACGCAGTAGCGGCGGCCATGATCGATCGTGAGGTAGGGACGCCGGGTGTCTTGATCTGAGGACGGGGAGGAGGGGAGGGAGGCGGGTTTATAGAGGGGAAGGGGGAAGCACAAGTGAGCTCTTGAGGTGACGGAAGGGGCGACTTGTCTTGCTTGCCCTGCTGCTGCTAATCGCGATTAGCCCATTTGCTCTCTGCTCCTTGGGGAGGGCTGCCGGGTTGATTAGCGGCTAATAATTCTCAATCAGCCGCTAAAATTTATTTTATTGAATCCAGTTAGCTGCCTAAACTTGTGTGCTCTTGATGGGGATGGTATCACTAATCTAACCTTGATTTGATCAGCCAGCCGTACGCAGGCGCTGAGAGTTGCCCCGGCTTTGTGATTGGCCGCTGGAGTCGGCTAAGCGGCTGCTCGCGTGCTCCCGTTAGCCGCTGAAATGGCCCTTGTGGGGGTGTCAAGGGACGGGGGCACCATGGCTCTGGCTCGGATCACACGGGTCAAAAGACGCTCGCCACCTAGCCCAGATACATGCATGACCAGCAGTGTACATGCAGAGTCCGTTTGGATATCTCGGAGGTTTTGGTATTGAATTACCAAATTAGGTTGGTATTGGAAATAAATTTTAATACCAAAATAATTATTTAGATGTACATAGAACGAAGTCCAGCCTACCGTCCTTCTATCTCATCCTCTCCTCTAGCTCACGGCCATCTCACCTTCTTCGTCTTCGCGGAGGTAAAGCTCGGGGCCATGCAAAGGAGCGCAACGAGCAGCACGCGACTCTGCGGCGGACGAGCCTAGGGGAGCGGCGCGCGTCAGATCCGGAGGTACGGAACTATGTCCATAATATATTTAAATAGATTTAAGAGATAAAGTCCGTTTTATCTTTTATTTATTTTATTTATCTTTTATTTATTCCGTATGAGTAGCAGATAAAGCTAGTCGGTACAGAAGGAATCTACTCGAGTTGCATTCGGTTACGATTCCTTATCTAGTATTGGACTAGGATTTTTGTAACCCTGATCTCCCGGATATAAAGGATATAAAGGGGGCAGGGATCCATTCAAAACAGATCATTAAGATCATTTTACATCCAAGGGAATACAAACCACCATACAGGACGTAGGGTATTACGTACCTCGCGGTCCGAACCTGTCTAAATTTTGTGTTCCTTGCACCTTCGAGTTTCTGATTTCGGCGTCTCCTCACCTAAACTTACCACCTTGGGTATACCCTTCGGGGGGCAGGTGGTGAAATACCGACAGCGCGTGACTCAGCGGTGGAGGAGCGCAGGGGAGCGGCGCGCGACTAGGCGGCGGAGGGGTGGGGAGGCGGAGAGGCACAGGGGAGCGGCGCAGGGCTGCACGGTGGAGGGGCGGTGCAAAGTGGCGTGCGGCATGCTGGCGGAGGCGCGAGGCGGCGCAGACATGGCGATGGAGAGGCGCGACACGTCGGCGGAGGGGCGTGGAGAAGATGAAGGTAGAGAAGACGATTCAATCCAATACGGAGGAGGAATTGTCTGAATCGTGGGAGGCAATGCGGTAGTGTGCCCAGTACCGTCTGGTATTGAGAGAGGTTTCCAATGCCAATTTTTAAAGCATCCAAACAGCAGGTATTCAGTATTAGGTGCATCCAATGCCAATTCCGAATTCTAGATTTCGATATCGAAAGCTACCTAAAAGAAAAGTCTTAGAGTTCGTACTAAAAATTTGGTGTACTTTTGGCGTCTCCATAGGGGCCCGTGAGCTGATAATATTATATCTTATTAGTATTATGTTATTTTTGAGACAGTTGCTAGTGTGTATTAATCTAAATGAAATTCATAATTTTTATGCTACAAAATCGTCAACTATAGAGATATTTAGGGTATGTTAGGTAATTAAATTAGCAAGGAAAATGAGATTAGATAGATTGAACTTTTTTTTTATCAGTTACTCCGATGATACTTATTTCTACCTATGTTCTTTTAGTGTATCTAGGCCACGAGTGAGCAGGTATTGTATCTGGCTGTGTATTTTTCGACCCGATAATGCCTAATTTCTTCTGCTATCCAGACAAAGGAGTCGCAAACTTAGCTGGGGGATCCGCGCGAACCAGTAAGCTGCGCGAGATCAAAGCGTTGAAGACTCCAGCGGATCAAGGCGGAGGCGCAGTTGTGTGCAGCGGAGCGGCCTGCGCGGGCGCCCCACGGCCGGCGATGGCGGCGGCCTGATCTGGGCGCCGGGGGCTCAGCAACGGCTGTACCGCAGGCGGAGGCGGCCAAGAGCGCGGCATTGCAGCAGGCTGCAGGTTAGTGGCGGAAGCGAGCGGCCAGGCGGGCGCGCAAGAAAGGGACATCGACGCGCAAGGCAGCGAGGGCGGATGCCGTGTCTGCGAGCTACGGCTGCGTGGCCGCACAGTGCACGAATGTTTTGGCCTGGTGCTAGCTGGTATTCTTCTAAACTGCACATGGTCCAATATGCATTGCAATTTTGGTGGAAGGCTTAACTGCACTTTATGTAGTACCATTTAGACAAATTCACTGCTACGTAGTGATTTCGGTTAATACATGCTTAGAGATAACAGGAATGAGCGTTCCATGTCACTCTGCAAAAGATGTAGTAGAGATTCGGTAACCAGTAGTATCGTTTCTTAGTACGAATCTAAGTTGGCCCAAAATCTAGTAAGGTCGAAAGCTTCACAAAAGTGTAGACCACCAAAAGTCCATTAACAGTTAGTCGCGTCTCATTCTTCAATCGCAGGTACCTGTACAAAAATTTTGAAATATGATTGCTAGCACTAAATGTTTGTTAAGGGTAGAAATTATGGTGACTACTATATGCAAAGCGACATAACAATCTGTAGTATAGATATAGTAAAGTAATAAAAAATGGAGTAAGAAACAAAGTACTTAATGTTTAGCTTTCTTGCCTTGTTTAGTAGCTTTGTCGTCTTCATCACTGTCCTTGTCGTTGTCGCCAGGGGCTTTCCTTTTGTTTTTTACTGTCTTGATCACTGTATATAAAAAGCATTTTATAAAAGATAGTTGTGGATTAGTTGTGTTAAGATATACTGTTAAAAAAGGAGACAATATATGTACAATACATACTCATTAGTTTCTATTTCCATTGGTGTATCTGCCCATTGATACGAAATACATAAGGACCATCTCCTTGATTTATTGATTTGTCTATATTTGCACCCATAGATGTGAAAGCAAAGAGACTATTATATTATCTTATTTTTTGAAGGAAATGTTTTGACTGAGCATCACAATTATAGTTCAATAGTTTTGCAAGATATTATGGAGGACCTTTAAATGGAGGAATTCGAATTTTACCTCCTTTACAACATAAATTGTAAGTAATACTTCCATGTTTAGACTTAATTCTTTCCTGATACCAAAATACCACACCACAATATTGACATTCATGGTTTGCTTTTCCGTAATATGATCGTTCAGGGTATGATTCTTTCAAGTATTGCATATGCTCTGGGGAGAAATATATATCGATGTTTGGAATCGATAAATATGATGTCTTCTTTTGTATATTTAGACTACGTCTTTTACTTCGATTAATTATACCTTCTTCAGTTGTTGTGTTGCGGTCAATTTCAATTATTTTTCGCTTTTTAGTTCTTGCCATTCTTTTTTTTATATAGTCAAGTTGCTATTTTTTTTTGCTAATTATAGCTGAATTTGTTTAACTGGAAGAAAAAAATATTATGAGAAAAGAACAACATATCAATGAGGAGAGATAATTGTTACCTTTTGTCTTTTGACTGCCAGGGTGGACCTTTTCTTCAAAGTTACATCAACAGTTAGTTCCTGCAATTTCCATGAATCTTGTATTAGGTAATTGTGATAAAAAAAGGAATGGTAATTGTTACATAATCTCTTCATTTTAGAGATGAGATACATATAAGGATAAGGTATTGGATTAGAATGGTCTGCTTGATTTTTTAATTTGTACATTGTTGGGAATATGACTCTGTTGAGGTTTACTACTAATGAAGCAAAGTTAACATCACTATATTTTCTAGCATTGTGCACCACTGGACATCAAGATGCCACTGCAACTCAATGGCTGATCTCTGGTGGTGGAAGACCAGGCTAGAAAGAGATGGTAGCAGCAAAAAGATGTGCGTTGGAGATCATAAGTGATCGTGCAAAGAAGCTGAAGCTGCAGGAGGAGGAAGATGTGGCAGAGAGGAGGCAGCACTGGACGTCAGTGGCCTTGCAATTCAATGACTGATCTCTGTTGGTGGAAAACCATGCTGGAAAGAGATGGCAACAACATAGAGTATTGCGCTGGATAGCATATAACCTGAGGTTGCAACGGGAAAGGAAGATGTGGTAAAGAGGAAGTAACAAGGAGAGAAGTTGGCAGCCAGGAAGCAGTGTTGGGAGAGCAAGTGAATGTGGTGGTGACAGCATGCAGAATGGTGTAGAAAAAAGAAAATGAACATCTATATCTACAATAGCAGTTGGTGGATTACCTATGCATACAACAGAGGAGAGATGTTATGAGCAGACCATGCGTCTTTTGTTCTTGGGAGAGGGAGCGTCGTTTTGGAGCATCTCTTTACCTTCATTTATCCTTTTATGAATATGACGTGATGAAGTCTTTGTGATGAAGTTTTTTTTCTTTATGTATCTAACCTCCTGTTACGGCCAGACCATTCCAGATAGGCGTAGTCCATTTTTGGGCATTTTTTTTCACTTTTAATACTTCTCTGACATCTTTGGTTGTCCTCTGCTGAAATATTCCAGATTTTTTCGTTGCTGGTCCGCAGCTATCTGCTCTCTATTTTTCTTTTTTCTTCTCGAGCATTCTAGATTCTTTTTTCTCTGGTAGTGCGCAGGTATTTCCTACCATAGGATTTGACGTCTATATAGGCTGATTTCTTTCTGTCTGGTGGACCATTCTAGAATTTTTTTTCCCTTTGCTAGGATCTGACGTCTAATAGACAATTGGCTACTGATCTAACGGCTGATAGAAAACAGCTGTCGTGGATCAGTGAGGAGCGCTGGAATGCACCGGCTCTAAGGTTTAAAAAGAACGTCTAATAGACAACTGGCTAGATCTAACGGCTGATAGAAAACAGCTGTCGTGGATCAGTGAGGAGCGCCGGAATGCACCGGCTCTAAAGTTTAAAAAGATTTGCTTCTTGGTAGAACAGTAGGAGGAGCAAGAATGTGCTCAAGCAGATTGCTATTTACCTGCAATAAGCACAAGCTAGAAGCATGACCTCTAGATAAAAAAAACAGCTGTTGCAGAAAACCTGTGGCCTCTCCAGGACCTCAAGCAGTATTATTGCGGATTTCCAATGACCTATATATATGATTGGAGTTCTCGCCAGAACATGCTAACACTTGCATGAGAGGGAGTCTCAGCCTCATGTTTGACCCTTCTCCATCTTTGAGATCCTAATCTGAAGCTGATAGATAGTTATCTGCTTTTTTTACAACGCTAAACAATAGTTAATCTCTAAAACTACCGAAGTACTGTTTTTTCTCCAAAAGGCCAAACTACAACACCTTCCCCTAGGGCTACTACTACCTACAAGGCATGCCCTTGGCAGATGATGAGTTGACGCATCCAGCTTCATTCACCTCCCCATGATGCGATTCAGGTCAGCGTGAGGGCCGTGAGAGCCGCCGCGTCCACTGCTTGCCATGGCGATGTTATGCAGCATCTGGTGGAGCCATAGCCTGGTTGTCTGATCTTTCTGAGTCTGCAGCAAGATTTCAGAGTCAGTGAACAGTTGGAATATGCAGCATAGGTTACGGTGTAAAGCTTCTTCGGTGAAGCGCAAATGACTTGTGCAGAAATCACCTCAAGGAGGTCGTTGAATGTCCCGTCTGTCAGCACGGTGGGGAGGCAAGTGCGTAGCGCATCACGGGCGCTGCATGAGCATAGAAAGGTTTAGGGACGGCATAAGAACAATGTTACAGAATCGAAATTTGCACATAATACAAGCATAAACCTTGGGTTGTCTGTCAGCCTTAGGTAGCAGCGGATTATGTGCTTCAGCAACCTTGGGGAAGGCTGTTCGACAAGTGCATCAAGCATCTGAGCTAGCACATTGGACACAGCAAGGAAACATTCACGAGTAGTACATACGTACATAAGTCCTGTGTCATCGAGCATAATCTTTTGAACAATAAAAGTGGCCACCTGCATGTATAACTTGACTGAGTTAACAAAACTGAAGCAATATATCCATATCCCAAAGATAGGATTAATTAAATTCCTGGCAGGGTAACTGTATGGGTAATTATTAATTATCATTCAAGAGATGATTTCCCCCCCTGAAAATGCACAGCAGCGTGAGCTCCCACAAGGCAATCTATATAGTAGAAAGTCTTGTGTCGAAGAATAAAATCAAGTCTTGCATTCGAAGCAAACAAAAATGAGGGTACACAAGTATCACATTATGAAAGTAATTTGTCTGCTAAAATAATAAAATAGGTTGCAACATGATCCTAGTCACTAAAGATATGAAATAGATTGATCTCTCAAAGAGTTAACTAGCGTGTTCGAGAAAAAAAAGAGTTAACTAGAGAAACAGGTGCTAAGAGTTTTATTTATTTTATTTCAGACAGAATAGTAAAACAAAGGAGCATGACAATTGTGTAGTCCACAGGGAAGCAAACCTAGAAGATTATTATGTTTTGAGTAACGGTTAAGCTAGATAGGCAAATATCGTTTTCAAAATGTCACTGCCCATATCCATAGTATGCAGATACAGATAGGTAAATATCATTTTCGAGATCTCACTGCCCATATCCATAGTACGCAGATACAGAGGAATTGTTGAGTACTCAGCAGATACTGTTTTGAGTAATGGTTAAGCTAGATAGGATACCGTTTTCGAAATCTCACTGCCCATATCCATTGTAAGCAGACACAGAGGAATTATTTGACTACTCAGCAGATACGCAATGACTTCATGATCATCAACCTGCATACATTGCCCAAAAAAAAGGCTGAGTTCTTCTTTCCCCAAATTATATTTGGCAAAAAGCAAAATGAGTGGACTTACACTTTTACAGTGGTATTCAGCTCTTCAAGCATTTAAGGTTTATATAGAGATCTATAGGACTTAAGATCCCAAGCAGATCATTTAATCAGAAAGATTGGAATATGTAACCAAAAATCCAAATTGATCACTTTCCCACCATCTTCCCTTCCCTCCCCTCTAAAGTCCAAACAAAAATTCATAGCCATTCTTAGTTTTCTTAAATTTCTTACCTTCACAAGAGCACCAATCACACCCAAGCTGGTAAGCCTCAAGAACTCATATTCTTTTGCTTTGTAGGCAGTGCTCAAGAAAGGGTAAAGGTACAGTGGAATCTGTGCTGCAAGATGAGACTGTTAATGACAAGGACAGAAGCCAGATCGAAAATTTATACCAGTACAGAGGCAAATTTTTACAGGCAAAACTACTAGATGCGATAAACACTATCTGCTATTTAGAATCTTTAGCATATGTTCTAAACAAGAGAAAGTTTGGAATAATAGGGACAGATTCTTTGAAGATACACAATCATAAGGATATTCATGCTTTGTAATAAACATGAAACACAGTAGCAGTCATTACCATTTATGAATGGCATCTTAGTGTCAGGGTGCGAAGCGACACACTGCAATGAAACAAGTAATAGAAAAAGGAAGCTCAGGGAACAGAGTGGTGTACACTGTACGAAACCAACTTGAGGAGCATGAACTGATAAAACAATACTTTAAAACAACTCCACACATTGCACTATACTATGAAATTGGAAGATTATTCAATTTATCATGGCTAAGGTAATGTATTCATGAGTCATGACAAACTGAATTACTGACAGATTTTTAATCTTCATCAATTTGAACTGATATATAACACTTTAAAGCATCCCCAGTGCCATTAGTAGTTTCTTGCTTTCTCATGTAAAAGCATACCTGAAGGAGTGCCAGTGCATTGCAGACATGGTTTGATTGGGCTTGCGTTAATGTTGCGCGTGCAACAGATCCGTAAATTGACACAATTTCCTGCACATGTTTCAATTAGCTATATAAATTGAATCATAAAGATCCATGAAAGACCCAATTGATTTCTTATCAAAATGATATGATATACATTAACAACATTACTAATGTAAACAGCATTCACTATAAAGGTTCATAGGTACTATGATGCCACAAGTTCCCATGGGCTAAATTCAGATGCTGCAATTATTTAACCCACCAGGAGTAGTGCAGACATCGTGCCAAAAGAGTGCCATAGAAGTGGAGCAATATCTTGTTGAAATTTTTCTCGATTCTGAAAGAAATAACAAGGATCGTCATTTTAAATGGAAACTTCAGCCGCAACTTCCAAGATCAATATTGAGGGATGCATGCTCAAATGTTTGAAAGACAGTTTAATTAAACTTGCCACGTGACGCATGAGGTATCACAATGTAATTTTGGTGGAACAAATAATCATCTACCGAAAAGGAAAGCTTGAGGAATTTATTCTCCCTAGAGCTAGTAGCATCACAAACATTAGATCATAACAAGCCTCGATATACATGCAAACTGAACACCAAGGCAGAGCACATCATTGAACAATTGTATTAGACCATCTTGAATTTTGTACGAAAGGATGCTAAACGGTGCCAGAGTACTATGATGAAAATAGGGAGGCTTAGATCTATGGTAAAAGAAGTGCTGATTTATGAGCTGCTTTTTCCCCTCTCATCTAAAATAGAGTGTCAAATTCTCACCCACTACTCAAATATCCGAACCAAATCTTCAGGGCCTGCATGATTCATTTTGCAGAGCAGCGAATGGCTCCTGTCTGGCTATCACCAGTTTATTCGAGCCAAACCCCACAGAAAACTGCAGTGCTGTCTATATTATAGCGCACGTAGACCTGAAACAAATTAAGCTACCCAGTGCAGGTCAACTATGTGTTTATTATGTACACTGAAAACAGTGGATCATTTTTTACCGCACACGCCCAATTACAATAATAGCTGGATCATATTCTAAAAGGCTTACACAGAAGACCAGATACTAAACGAAAAACACAAGAACTAGCATACACCAAAAACCAATTGCTTTCTTCACAAAACTAAAGCATAAGGACTAAAACAAAACCTCGCAATTCTCGTTGTTTTCCGCATATGAACAAGCATCACTGTCCACCGCTGGCGCGTCTGCCGAGATCGAGTAACACAGAGCCAGCCAAAAGTAATATTTTACACTAGACTGGCAATCTATCAACAATAGAGATGCATGCAACCTACGGTAGACCATCGCGCCCCAAGCAGGCTTTACTCTACGCGCAGCGTTACACCACCACGACGGTCGCGACCTCCAAAACCACCACACGGCACCGGCGATCAGAGAGAGAGCTAAAAAGGGGAGGATTTTTTTCCTTTTTGCCCCCGCAGCGCGGCGACGGAGAGAAGGCGAGGAGCCATTCACCTGGGAGAGCAACTTGAGGGTTTCCTCGCGGAGCTCCGGTATGCAGAGATCGAGCAGGAGCTGCTCCGCGGTCGCCATGCTCTCATCCTTCTCCGGCGGCGCGGGAGCCGAGGGCGCCACGGAGGACGGGCCGCCGGAGTGGAGCGGCGGCGGATTCGCCATTGCGACGGATGTGGCGGCGGGTTCGCGCCGGGAATCGGGGAGGGATTGGTAATTTTGTTGGCGATGGCCGAGCCGGAGAGATTATCGGGAGCGCCGTACGCGACCGGGGGGCTGCGCTGCGAGGAAGGAGGAGACGCTTCCGGCAAATTTATTTCGGTCCCGAAGCTGGCCCATCTTTTCGGCCCACGGAAGCAGCAGGGAGCCCTTCCTGAAGGTCTAAACATTCTCCAAAGGATACACAAGGAAAAGGCGCAATCCAATTTTTCATGAATGGAATATGACAAGGCGCTGGAAACATACCAACCCGGCGTACTGCATGATCCGAAAAACCAGGAATTGTGTCCCCTTTCTTTTCTTTTCTTTTTTCTGGAATGCCTGTGAAAGTGGGAAAGAGTGTTCCATCAATCGCATTCGATAGCGTGCCTTGCTGGGCTGCCGCAAGCATTCACTCGACGTGCACCGTAGCAGCACCCGTTACCACCCCTACCATCAGGCTCAACGCTCAGCAGCAAGCACTCCTGTGATAGGCTAGTTCTTCGTAACCAGTTTAGGATTATGGTGAAGAAACAGTCACAGAGTGCAGGGACATGTCCGGTCGTCACTATAGGCAGTTCTTCAGCATCAGGAGCGTTCAAGATGCTGTTGGTCATCGCTTAAATTTGTGTTGAGCTCAGAACTGTATAGGGTACAAAACTTTCGCTTACGAGGTTATCAGCCAATTTTGTTTATAGGCTGCGACATCATGGACGAATCAGAGATGAAGATCCATACACTTTCCGTTCTCGCTAACATCTGAATAATTGTGCCAATGTCAATTATTCGTGATTCTTTCATATATAAGTTCTCCATATAATAGTATAATACTAGCTGAAAGCTCGCAAATTTGATTTGGAATCAACATGATGCTGGGAGATATTGGGAAATGTCATTCATTCAGCAAATGAAATTGGGTCAAGCACTCAACCTCACGGTGCTATCATTCTCCTAAGGCAGATGATCTTAGGAGAGCACGCATAAGCAAGATGCAAAGATATCTAGAAAAGTTTACAAACAGCAGGCCGATATATTTCCTCATCATCGATGGATGTCGTCACATACATGAAACTTGAGTTCAAACTTGCAAAGTGTTTACTCAACTATCCATCACAAACAACACCAGAGCAGGATTGTTAAGTAGTAGATAACCAGGATAAAGTTTGTGGAGCCCAGCTCACAGCAGATCATCTGACTAGATAAGTACATCGACATAGGTATCTGCAAGTTCTCTTCACCAATCTATGCCCAAATTCCTTGAGGTGAACAGGTCTTCTACGTAGCGGATTACTGGTGCTGATGACCTGACAAAGTTTTGCAGTTGAGCCTTTGCCGACTCCTCTGCAAATGAAAAGGAAATACTGTCAACATTGCCACAGGTCAAAATTAAGCTATATCACTGTGACAAACCTAACATATTTTAGCATGCTTTGGAAAAATCTGTTCCATGCCCTCTTCTTTTTATGATTCATGCACATCAGACAATAGGCATACATGAATATTAGTTAGCTCTCAACTATCTTCATGCTATCTAAGGACCTGAATAGCATTGTGCTGTGATGATTTCAGCGTAAAATTGGTTGGTTGCCACTTTGCTATGGACTGAAGCTTCTAGACATTTAAATTGCAAAACAAGTAAAAGCATTTCAGGGTTACCCACCATCTTCATTCAGTTTCTTCAACAGTTGGGACTTTGAGGGAAGAGCGTACATTCCAGCAGCAACTGCTTTCCTTATGGCCCATCCATGATGAGGAGCAAAAACCTGAGCATAAGCTACTGATGCTGCATCCCTAAGCGAGTTGCCCCTGAAATAATAATACCAACAATGGATCAGTCAGTCACTAAATGCACATGCAAGGAAAACAAACATGATAGTTCACTAGACAAAGTTCTATGTAGCTCAGTGAAACGACGTTGGTCTTGTGCAACTGGTACTTACTCTGTAACCAGCATTTTCTCAAACAGAACCTTAACCATATCAATACCACGCTTCACTCTAAGCAGATTCCTTGTATGGCTCCCTACTGTCCTGACAGTGTCCTTCTGAATGTCTAACTCAACCATCGAGGGCAATGTTGAAATTGACTTGGATGCCTCCAGCAAATCATCAACCTGTAAATAGTTCATCGGAAGGGATCAGAGAGGAGCGCCAAAGAAAAGCTCAGACACATCAGATAGCTAACCAGTCAAAAATGGGCACAAATTCAGGAACCAAAAGCAGCAGAGCAAATTATGAACCACCCAACCTAGGTAAACTAGTTACACACTGTATCAATTGCGGTGGTGAATTATCCACATATAAGTGCCTTATTCTGAACAGTAAATTATCCAACTGAAGAGATCTGTCAAATTAAACTAAGAGTTAAAAAAACAAGTACAGCAGACCAGATTTTAGCACCTACCCACCATAATAAACACTAGCCTGTAAATTAAATAATCTGATTCAGATGCAAAAACTCTAAGTTTAGTCTTTTTGATTTCGCATCCTAATTTCCAAGTCCTAGACAACACTAATTTCAAGTTATCGCCTCAGTTGCCACATTCGACAATCCAATTTCCTAGTAAGCAGAGGATCCCATAGTTCAACAATCCAAAAGGGGGGCAAATGAAATGACAAGTAACTCATCAACATTACCAAGAGCCCAAAGTAAAGTAGTTGCAAACTAAGTTTGCTACGGCAGTGAGTTATCCAAGTTCCTAGTAATAACTTGGGAGATCTGCTAAATAATACTAGCAGCCGAAGTGAAGCAGATAGGATTCTAGCACCCCATGTATCCATAGACAAACAAGCACACAACAGTGAACACGGCCTCTGAATTTGATAGTTTGATTCTGGTGCATCTACTGCATCTGTGAGTCCATTTCGTCCTAGCATCCTAGTCTTAGACGACTCAATAAGTCGATTGGTCACCTCGGTCCCCACAAACAAGTACAAGTAAGCAGCAGATCAACCTAAACTTTCGATCAAACCACGCCAAACAGCTTAATCAGCACAGCGATTCCAAGCCGAAAGCTGCTAGTGCGGTCGCGCAGAGCAGAAACGAGGGAAGGGAAGGGGAGTAGTTGGAGGTGCCTTGGCGACGTAGTCCTTCTCGGCGAACTTGAAGGCGATGCCGAGGCAGCCGAAGAGGACGGAGACGTTGGAGCAGGCGCAGGAGAACGCCGCGGCGTCCATGGCCCCCGGGGGCTGCTGCTTGGCGACGGCGGCGAGCTCCTCGAACGACGCCGCGATCCGCCGCAGCGGCTTGTCCGCCTCGCTCGACCCCATCGCCGCGCCCGGCCGCTCTCGCTCGCCGACTTCCGGTGCAGGCAAGCTGCGGGGACGGAGACGGCCTTTTTTTTCCTTCCTCTTTTTTGGGATGCTCTTTCGAGAGAATTTTTCTGCGCTGCCTTTCGGAGTTTCTACGCGTCCTTCTCGAGGTGGCACCTGCAGCCGGCCTGGCGACGACGCTAGGTTGGTCGATGCCGTGTTGGGCTACATGGGCCGGAATTTGCGCTACTCCTCGGCCCGCTGTGTCTTTGTTTGAAGAATTTTGAACGCATTTTTTTACCGAACAAAAAATCCAATGATTGGGAAAAATACGTCCTGCGCGAGTTTTAGAATTAGACGACCTAAACTCAAATCATTAGATGTTGATTTAGCAGATTTTAAATAGGTATTTACTCGTCATACAGAGATATACGGCAGACAGCCAGAGCGGTCACACTTTCAGCGTCCTCGTTCAGGTGATTTTGCATCAGATGTAGCTAATCTGTTCACTGTGGAATCGTTCGCAAATTGTTATTTTGGACAGTACAAAAAAAACAATGGAAGGGACAGGTGAAGATTGCAAGCAAATAATTCAGCTACTGACAGAAATAACGTCCCCAAACAATCACTGCCAGAAGAAAACTCAAAATTGTAAAAACGGACAAAAACAGCGAGTTGTTCCCATATGCAGAGAGTCAGATTGAAAAGTGTCAATCAGCAAAGGCCCGCGATTAGCGCGGGTCCTAAGACTGGGGCGACAATATCACATCATCATCCTCCAACGCATCTACCGAGGTCGCCAAACCAAAATCAAAGCTCGGATGAGATCAAAGCAATAAGAAGAGGCGAATGAACTGGGCATGGAGTCAGAACTCGATAACATGTCAATCAGCACAGGTCCGGAGGCCGGATCCTAAGACTGGGGCGACAAAACCATGTCATCATCCTCCAACGCATCCAACGAGGTCGCCGATCACCAAAATTAACAGAAGAGGAAAACAACAAGATGTGTTTCGAAGATTCCCCAAAACCAGAGTGAAAGCGAAAACGACAGGGCACAGGTGAGAGAAGGGCGGCAAAAGGGAGGAGAAGAGATGGGAGCCGAGTACGATCCATAGGCGGGAGAGGAAGAACTCGGCGGCTCGCCGTTCCGCTCCGCCAAGGGCGCTAGGCGGAGGTAAGCTACCGGAGAGGCGGCGCGCTGCGGCAGTATTTATGGCGGGCCAGCGAGAGAATTAGGGTTTCTGGTGGGCCTCCGGATGTAGCATTGTTCTGGGCCGCATCGTTGGGCCAACAACAATGAAACCGTTGGCAATTTCTGAGTTCCTCATTACACACAGACCTCCTCAGGCCTGCCTGAACTTCATGTCTTCCA